>NC_036871.1:25053855-25363396 GCF_002910315.2 Salvelinus sp. IW2-2015
GACGTACACTCAACAAGGCCAAGTTGCAGAGGACAACAGATATTAATACTGATAGAATATTGGAATACACATTCTCCTGAGGTGCTCCAGGTCATGTACGAACTGGACAGGCAGATTGGATTGGCTGTTTTTCCTAAAGATAGATTGATGTAGACAGTTTTGAGGAGCTAGACTGATAGATAGAAACTGTTTGTGGAGAAACTGTTATGTTATGGATTTTTGTGAGTATGTAGGGATTTAAATGTATGGCAGATCAGGAATACAATCTCCTCCTGATTGTAGGTCAGAAGAATCAATTGATGTGCTTCCAGGTCACCAAGTTCCCCAACATCTAATATCCCAAGTTCCCTCCTTCCACCGATCAGAATTGGAAATGTCAGTCACATACTGACGATGAAGAACTGGCAAGGAGTCACAGACCTCAGCGACGACCTTCCTCAGTAGGCGAGATGATCGGATCCCCGCTCTTTCTCCCAGCTCCTCCAACGATCTGCTCCTGCTCTGCATCAGATGACCCAGCTTGGTGAGAGAGAGAGAGAGAGAGAGAGAGAGAGAGAGAGAGAGAGAGAGAGAGATATCACATCTTGCCTGCTAGCTATATGATGACAATGTCATTTTGCCCTCAGTGGTTACAAGTTTGCCTGAAAGGTGCCTTGAATTATAATTATGAAAATATTGAACAAGATTATGATCCTCTGAAAATATACTGTCACCTTAATGTTTGCCTTGCCACCCGTCGACACTTCTATATCTCTTTCCTTATTTTCCATGGATCAAAAGGTATTGAATTAACACTGATTAGATTATTACATTAAATATTGTATGAGTTGTAGGTTGTATGATACGGAAAATGATACCTTAACTTCATGGCAAAAACAAGGCCCATTACTGCTACATGTAACAGTCACTCTTGCCATACTGTAAATAAAAACCGTTACATAAAGATTAGCAGGCTCAGACTAAACAGTGTTTAGCCTACTCATCAAAAACACTTTGAGGGGTTACTTTCCTCCACTATCCTATTGTGCTCGAAAATTTGACTGTGATGTGTCCATCTTGCTGAATTGATAAAGTGCCCAAAAGAGATCCGACGGTATATGAAGGGTATAAGGAAAGTATTCCTCCCACCCCATCCCCTCATCATCTCTCTGTCCCCCGTGGCACCAGACAGTCACAGGAGGAGTGACTTTGTACGACCCCGTTCCCGTCTGCAAGTGCGCAGCTGAGGGTGGCAGTTGCCAGGGAGGGCTGGTGGGGGAGCGCCCAAAACGGTGTGTCTGCCAAGTAGAGGGGCTAGGGGGAGCCCCAGTGGCAGCTGGGAAGGGTGGGCCGGCCAGCTGTGGAGGAGCAGGATGGTGCTGGGGTGACTGGGAGATGCCACCAGACCTTGAGCACTGCACATATACATGCGCGCACACACGCACACACACACGCACACACACACACACACACACACACACACACAGATCATTATAAAGGAGCGCAAACACATTTAAGATTTCTCTCTTACTGTCTTTCTCTTAGTGTCTGACATCTATAAACACCCTCTCTAACACACAAACACATCAGCACCAGGGCAGGGTCAGGCAGTGGCCCTCTAACACCATGTCCAGTCTGGTCATGTGTTCCGGACACACATCTGGTGCACCATCTGTAGCTCTCCCCCCTACTGTGCATGACAGGTAGTCCCTCTGGAGGGGGAGCTGAGCGGGAAGGTAATTTTTGGTGCAAATGTATCYGGGACCTCTCCTGATACATCTGGAATGCAGGGTGTGGTGGGAACTTACTGAGCTAATAGTGTACAGTAAATACATGAACAGATATTCAAAACAAGAAAATCTAAGTAAACTTAGACAACATTGTCTATGTCGTTGCATTTGAAGAACAGAGACATTTGAAGAAAGACCATTGCATAAAAATCCAACAAAAGTATATTAAAAAAATTCAAGCAATTTATTGTTGCAGTTTTTCAGTCACATACTGTACAGTTTCACATCACAATGACACTTACAGTAACATCATGTTGGCTACAGGGTAAATGAAAAACAAAACATTAATTACAAGGTATGTACTAAAGCATACCAAGGTTAGTATCTTTGAGGCTGACTGGAAACCAATCACCATACTTCTATCTTCTCTATAATATGTGCATGATGTATGCATATTGTACAAATGTATATCAAGCCCAAGGTTTCATAAAATAACACAACCACAGTCTGTCTAAGAGTGAAATGTTGCATGACATCATAGGAAATGTATCTCAAATCATTACAGCAAGACACTCAGTTTAGAGTATAACGTAACACTTATGTTATACTCCACATAACTCATATTATTCTGTTGGTGGTTACTTACGTTATACTCCATAACTCATATTATTCTGTTGGTGGTTACTTACATTATACTCCATAACTCATATTATTTTGTTGGTGGTTAACATACATTACATTTTCTTAAATGACAAAAACGTAAAAGTTTATTCAGGGGAGAAATGTCTTCCAACATTGTAAAGAAGACTCATTCTGTCTGAAACAAGCTTATGTGGGGCTGAACATACTGAATGTACGACAGTCTGACCGGGCAGTCTGTGGTCAATGCACTCCCTCAGACCCTTTATGGGAATATTCAGCACGGGCAAAATGTTGAGAAAGTTGCAGATAAAAACGTAATGTATCGAGCAGACACTATTCTCTTGAGAGCTGTGTCCGATGCACATTAGACATATGTTGGGAATATCCCCCAAMTGAATTCACCTCTTATCCAGCTACCAATAACAGAGCACACTGAAGCGCCAAGGCCATAAGATACATGCTTCTAAATTCAACTTTTAGGAGAAGCAGGGGGTACTGGAAGCATTCAGGGGCCCTATTAATAAACCGTCTCAGGCTAGGAGTGCTGATCTAGGATCAGGTCTCCCCTATCTATCTATTTTTTGTATTTTTTTTTACATATTATCTAAAAGGCAAAACTGATCCCAATTCAGCTGTCCTAATCTGAGACACTTTATGAATGCTTTGTGCTTTGTTTAGGTTTGCAAAGGGAGGGTGTATTACTTGAAACATTCAAAGTTGACCTGTAAACTACCAGAATTGTTTTTATCTTCCAAGGATATWWWTATWWTTTTTTTTACAAATCTGTCAGAAAACATCTAGTGGCCCATTTGTGTAATTCAGATTATGACAAGTGTCTAATAATCTCTGGCCCTCTGTGTGGGTAACAACATGTAAAATATCTGAAATATTTTAATCAGATGAGGATCGGCCCATTTTAAATGTCCACCTAAAATGACATACCCAAATCTAACAGCCTGTAGCTCAGGACCTGAAGCAAGGATATGCATATTATTGATACCAGTTGAAAGGAAACACTTTGAAGTTTGTGGAAATGTGAAATTAATGTAGAAGAATAACACATTAGATCTGGTAAAAGATAACACACAAAAAAAAAATGCATTTTCAGAAAATAATAATTGTTCCATTGTCTTTGAAATGCAAGAGAAAGGCCATACAATCAGATAGGAGTTTAGGTGTAATTTAGATTTTTGCCACCAGTTGGCAGCAGTGTGTGCGCAAAGTTTCAGACTGATCMAGTGAAGCATTATATTAGTACACTATATTTTGTATCAAGTCTGCCAGGAGTTTGCCCAAATGTGCCCGAATTGGTCAATTGATAAATTGTCAAGTACATAACTATAGAGAACATACAAAAATGCTATGGTAATAAAAAATGAAAGTTTACACACATTCAGGAAAGTCATACATGATTAATAATTAGCTTCCCTACAGAAAAAAAACACTAACCTTCACACATCTAGATGGCCGGGCGGKGCCGGAGACAGAACCCAGTTCCTACATTTGAATATAAAAATGTATTTTATAAAACAAAACTATGCTACATTTTATCTCTGGGACACCCAGGATGCCAAATCAGAGCAAGATTACTAAATGCAAGTACATTATTTACCTTCAGAGGTGAATGTATCAAACCAGTTGCCATGATAAGTGTTTTGTTGTTGTGCACTCTCCAAATAATAGCATGGTATTTTTTCATTGTAATAGCTACTGTAAATTGGACTGCAGTTAGATTAACAAGAATTTAAGCTTTCTGCCCATATAAGACATGTCTATGTCCTGGAAAGTTGGCTGTTACTTACGTCATTCTAGTCACATTAGCATACGTTAGCAACAACCGTCCCRGTTTAGGGACACCGATACCGGAGAGTTAAAAAAATATGACAAAGCTGTTCAACAATCCTAAATAAACTAAATGAATACCATTCATTGGTGTTTAATATGAGGGTTTCAGCATGAAATTTCCTTTATACGAACATTTATTTATTTTATGTCAATATGTTTTATTAATGTTTGGGCATCAAACTGGTGGCAGTTGTGAAAAAAGTAAATCATTAGATTAGTGAAAAAAATAATGTAATTGTTGATTAGATGCTTTTTGCCATTAATTAGGTTATTTTCTCTTGAAAAATATGGTAAAATAAAAAAATGTCACATACACCAGATAAGTCCAGAGAAATGTGGTGTTTGACATGGTCAGCCATGGCGTTCCTGGAGCAAATTAGGGTTAAGTGCCTTGCTCAAGGGCAAGTCGGCAGATTTTCCACCTTGTCGGCTCAGGTATTCAAACCAGCAACCTTTCGGTTACTAGCCCAACGCGCTACCTGCCGCCCTACTATCTAATATAAAACTCATGGACAATATGGTCACAGATATAATAAATGAACACTATATACGAATAGTTTTTAAAAGTTATTCAAGTATAGATTACCAAAGTTACAATAGATTCTGTTAATTACTAAAATTACACAATATTCCAGTAACTTTGGTAAATYACCRGTAGCTTTGCAACCCTAGTTACACACATACTGTAGATCTCAAAGTCAGAATACAGCCCCACTCACAGGTCATGTTCTGTTGCCCAAAGAAATAATGTTTCACCACTGATGCTCCAACACAGATAGGTGTTCTCAGTTTGTTTGAGGGCTTTCTATGTACAATCCATTCATAAAACCAAAGCATTCGATTTGTTCACCCCAAGCACATATTCAATGTACAAGTCATTGAAGAAGCAAAGGGAAATCAGGGGGTACAAATAACAGAAGAACAAGCAAAATAGCAGATGAAAACAATGTTAATCACAACTTACATCAAGAGACATAACACTGCAGGAGGAAAAAAGAAACAATATTCAACAGTACTCCAAATTCTTATACAAAATTAGCTCCATCTAAAAATCATAAAATACATGTTTACATCATCATCACATATGTTGACCTTGACATATAACATAGCCTTACAGAATTTTGTTTCTGGTGTAAAATCTCCTCACTCCATCCTCGTCCCACCCCTCCACTTCCCATTGGCATTATTGCTTCTTATGAAAAGGGGGCTATTAGATGGAGAAACATTGCCATACAAGAGTGTGAAGTTCAGTTCTGTATACTTCTGTCCTCTGTGATATAGACAAAATGAATTTTACGTGTAATTTCTTGCCCTTTTCGCAATCTGCAGTGCTCTCGATAAGGCAGCTCTGTTTGGTTTTAAGGCATTGCTGCTTTGAGACTTAACTCAGACCAGAACGGGAGAAATGGAAGTGAACACAATCATCTCATTACATAAGGCCCAGACATAGGGGATACAGAGGGCAAAGTGTGTGTGTGTGTGGGCGTCTCTGTGAGCTGCAGCCGTTATAAAAGTCCAGATAACAGTTGTACAGAGGTCAGAGGTTAGAGGTCAGAGCAGGGCTCTTGGTGACTGACTGAGTGACTGCCATGACCATCTCTCATTGCTGGTAATTTCCATATTGACCCTGTGGAGGGAGGAAGGGAGTACTGTAAATGGACATCTTAATTACTTTTCATCCGAACATCTGAACAAACAGGCATTTACTAGGGAAATGGTAATATTTACATATTTAAACAGAATGCAAACAAGCACATCTGTAGCAGCTAGTTATCAACCTTTTGTTACAGATACAGATGCAGACTATTCCTGTGTGGCTGCATTGGCTATATTTAACCAGCAGGTGGCAGCATGGCCACAGAAAAGCTCAACAGGAGGGAAGTAACTTCATGTCAGTTATACTGTAGCAGTAGGCAAAATGCTTCTCTCCGACTTGCACATTTCACATGATAAGAGGCCCATGTTTTGTATTTTGCAGGAGCATTTCTAAACAGGGGTCGAAAGTGGCTGCTCTTTAGGAATAAAAGTTTAGTTACACATTGATTTATTTTGCTTAAATTTGACTTACTTTGATCATATACTATTCTACACAGTGCATAATTAAATTACGCATAAAAACATTTAAATGCAGTATATTGCATGAAAAGGGATGAATAATAACCCAAGGCATGAGGAGTTATACTTTTGATTGATTTAGTCAATTCCAAACCATCAACATTTTATTTTTAAGTTCCCCTACAGAATATGCTTGAAGACCTCAAGAATAGAATTCGACCCCTGGTTACAAAAAGAGGTAAAGGTGGAAATCAGATGTTTAAATAGAAGACAGGAGGAGAAACATGACAAATGCAAATCAAGGCTAGGCGAACGGTCACACGTCCAGATTTTACCATTACCTTTGCTTCTTACAGAACTAGTCAGGGGTTCAAATCCCTGGGTCTTTATTTCCTCATGTGTCCCTGAATATTCAAAGATAAAGAATCAAAGTGTTGCTGTGGCCCCCGCAAAGGACCACAGAAAATACAGGGCAACACGTAGCTCTCCCCTCCCCTTCAACAATCTCAAAAGTCAGTTACGTTTAGGGAGGAGACACTACATTGCCCTCGCATTGCACTGCTCTGGTCTGACTTGCTGTATTATCCAATATTATTCAACTCGTCTTAAACTCCCCATACAATGTCAGCATGCACAAGACACCCACTCCACCCAGGTCTCTTGCTTATGGACACTCCCTGAACCCTGGATAAACTTCACGTTACATTTTTAACTTCTATCCATCTCTAGCCAACATATAAAAGGACACAATAAGAGTCACATACAGATAGAGGTTAGGCCTGCCTACTCATGGGCTCATACTCACCTGATCGTAGCCTGGGTATGGGCGTTGCTGCTGGGCCTGAGGGGGGCCGGGCTGGGGGCCCCGGTAGGCCCCGTACTGCTGCCCCTGACCCTGGGGGTAACCCTGGGGGTACTGGCCTGGGGCTCCCTGGGACGGACCTGGGGAGGGGGGACAGAGCAGAGAAAAAGGTTATGGATGCTGACTGAAACATGATGCTACAGTTCTCACACCATATAGGACCAGTTAAGAAGACTGGTCTGTTCAATAACAAAAAGCACAGTCAACCTGGGAGTATAACAGCGCGCTTGATTCACTGACTTTGTTTTGTTTGATGCCTATTATGCCACGTCTTGTTCTTGAACCATTGAGTGTCAATTAACCTTTATCTCCCCAATAGACATATCCACTGACAACCAGACAGCCAGCCAGAGGCATGGCAGAAAGAGACTGGTGGGTAGTAGTAGTATTAGTTGGGCCCTGGCCCATTTGCTGAAGTTTGGCTCCACATTATCACTGGCCTACTCTGCTGTGTAATGAGAGTCTGACTTGCTGGAGCTGGGTGTTAAGTTTTCTAATGAAAGGAGACATCAAGGAGATTCAGTGGGCCCTCATTAGATAAACGAAGCCTCATTAAAAATCACTCCATCAGACCGCCTCTGTATACTACCACTGCACTGCAGCTACCTTACCGCCGCGTAGCGCCATATCAGGCATTTTAACAGCTGATCAGTGATACGATGACTGACTGACTGGGCCAAGTCAAACGTCATTAGGTGCTCGTAATGCAGACGCCGCTACCGCAAAGCTTAACCTTGTGTGGCCCGCCTGCGAGAGCGAACAAGCATGAGCGCATGTGAGCCAGATGGAGCCCAACTCATAGCCTCTGCCTCTCTCCACCAGCTCATTACTGACATGAGAGAAAGGCCTCTGGTTCAGAGAGAAAGGAGAGCTGACAGGATTTTTAAAACGAAAGAGGGGGGCTGTGGTTCCCACACCCACAATGCCGAGGGTTATTACCCATAAGCGTGTCCTATTCCTTTCACTCTCTCGCCATCTCTAGCTTTCAGAGACCAGATACTTTCTATCACACAGTAACTAGGCCTGTACAGTGACCCACCATAGTACGAGAGGGACACCTAACACAGTGCCAATGTCTGCCAGCTACCGCTTCTGATCAATGTGCCAGTATGTGTAGCCTTGATTGCGCTGCTGCAACATTGAAAGTGCACCATTTCAATTAGCAAAACAGTGGTGTGGTTCAGTAAACATATGTGAGGCTCTGGGTGAGTGCCATTTGGAATTTTGGACTGACGTTTCAAGATAATGAAAAGGAAAGTAAATGGTGAACCCTACAGGATGAGTGTGGACTGACTGCCATCAGAGTAATGGCACACACCAACATCTATTTATTTCCCATTTCAGTAAATCAAAAAAAGTGTACAAAGTAATAGGCTATGGAAAAATTAAAAGAGAAAGAAAGAACAAGAGAGAAAATAAATAGTGAGGGAGAACAAGATGAGTGAGAGAGAGAAAGACCGAGACAGACAAAGACAGATTCAGTGATATTGCTTWGGTTCCACCCACCGTAGCCCTGTTGCGGTCCAGGGTATCCCTGCTGTCCGGGGTACTGCTGCTGTGGGGGGTAGCCCTGCTGCTGGGGAGGACCTTGCTGGTAGGCCTCCTGCTGCTGGCCATACTGGGCATTACCTACCGGGGGCAACAGAGCGACATTACGGTATCTGTGATATTACAGTACCTGAACCAGGTTTGACGACAACACAGCAGACATCAGTGCTTAGAGTGGCCAGAATCAGGCTTGGGGTCCATTTCAAGTCGGAAGGTAAACTGAAATTCAATTCCTAATTTTTCCAGCATGATTAGAATTTCAGTTTACTTCCTGATTTGAACAAGATATTGACCCCAACCCTGATCAGAATTGGTTTGAAAACACTGATTTTGGCTGTTAAACAAAGTTAACAAACCATGATCTTTTTCATAGGGGGACTGTTGGTTGGCTGCTGGGTCTCGCTCTGGCAGACATAACCCACAGGAGAAAAGAACCAACACCATGATTGGAATTTCATTTTACTTCCTGAATTGATTGAATTGAACAGGATATTGACCCTAATCCTGATCAGAACGTTTTTTGAAAACACTGATTTAGGCTGTTAACAAACAAAGTTAACAAACCATKATCTTTTTCATAGGGGGACTGTTGGTTGGCTGCTGGGTCTCGCTCTGGCAGACAAGACAAGAACCACAGGAGAAAAGAACCAACACTGTGAGCATGCCCATTGAAACATTAAGTTTATCTTTGTTTGTTTTTATATGCAACATGGTTGTTATAGTGACTCTTTTTTTAGCATCCTTACCTGACACCTGCTATGAGCCATTAATAAAACAAAACTGGAACGACAACATTTATGAGAAATGAAATATGTGAGTGAGAAATCATCAACGATTAAAAGTAGTCACGTGCATAGCGGTGAGGGACATGATGCCAGAAAACAGAGACTAGAACAAACTCAGAAAGCTTCAGCTGGCCAGGGAAGGCTTAACAGAGGAAATAATACCGGTATAGAAAGTGTACTTGAGTTATGTTATTAATTGTAAAAAGCTAGCATTTAGGCTACTGCAGTTATAAAACACAATAGCCTTTGTCACATTTGGAAAGAAGTCTCAGAAATGTCTCCGTAAAAGCAGAAGCATCACAAAAGTTCCATAAGTCGTGTGTTTTTAGCTTAGCTTCTTCCTTTTCCCCTGTGAGTACATTTCTGTGAAGCTACATAGATACCTCCTTGGTAGTATTGTTCTGAGGGATCAAAGCCTTGATCAGGGAACGGTGGCTGTAGTAAACCACCTAAAGCATTATTTCACAAGGAGATAGGAAGACATGTTATTTCATGTCCATGTTTGAGGTGATAAGTCAATGAGGGGGAAAGTCAGGGGATTAAAAATATACAGATTGTTAAATATCAGTACATATTTTATATTGCTTCAAGCAATGTCTCTGTGTGTGTGTGGGTATCAATGTTCATAAATATAGGTTTTGCAAAAGTGATAAGTAAACATTGGAATATTTGTTTCACTTTCTTTTGAGAATATACAGTTTTACAAGACAATATTTAAATCCTGTAATTCCCATTAGAGTACAACCTAGCTATGAGACTGGAGAGTACTGTGTCAAAGTTTGAAAGGGAGTAGAATGTAGACAACTCAGAAAGGTGTAAAAAGTGATTGATACATGCAAGAGAAAGTTATTAATTTAAGAATAATTGATGATGGGGATGCTATGATGCAAAATCACTATGGAGGGGTGGGAAATCACTGGTGAAAAATCCCAGTCCAACTAGTCTCCTTTTCCACCAGGAGTCTTCAACGCAACATCTGTCAACTCGTGTGTGGGGCTTCTGCTAAAGTAGGACCTCCGCTTCTGCTAAAAGCACCACCTAAGATCAACTTCCTGGATTGAATCGCGGTACGCATGGAGCCACACCTCCACAAGAAAACGGTTCAACAGAATAACTAGCTATTTGTTTATCGAAGACGCATATCACCGGTGGGATGGTGGGCGGGCTAAACCAAACATTAGCTTCCTTCTTGCCAGGCTTACAGAGCACCATGACTGTCCAACTGACATCTTTCATTCTCTATTTCCACAAATGTTCTAGATAACTGCGGTGGAACCAAGATAAACCACTGATGATTCGTTTCGGGTGTAAAGTGGTGCTGAGCAATTCACTGGCTTCAGCTGAGGGATGGTGTCACTGTCATACAAGTTGTTTTGGTACTCGCTATCCGCTGTCCTTCTACATGCCTCAATACAGCTTCTCTAAGTGAACGTTAGACGGACGGAGAGGTTTGGTTGGTTCTACGAGCGGTTGGTTGGAGGGTTGGTTCTCCTACCTTCTGAGGCTCCCTGTCCTGCGTGACTGTACTGGTCCCCATAGTAGTCTTCCTGCCCTGGGTACTGCTGAGGGGGTCCTACATACACACACACAACACACACAGGTTGATTCAAGGTGTTGTTGGGGCGGGAGTGGGGGGGAGGGGGGAATTTCGGTGTGGAAAGGGGAGTGAGGTTGGAATTTGGGTCGCTTATTTGATAGAGAGCTCCTGGTCCCCAAACTATAGTTCAGTTGTCTGGGGCTGACAACAACCTTCAGGACATCTGGGTATTCCTTCTATGGTAATGGGGCTACCTATGTCTACAAGCAACGACAGTGTAAGTGAAAGATAGTTCCACTTAAAAGACGAAGTGGAAAGGGGGTTACGGACAGGAGAAGAGGTTTCAGCCCTGTGTCAAGTCAAACCAAGCGCCTTGTCCCAGTGCCCACTCTGTAGAGCAGAGCGTACCTTGCTGTGGGGGTCTGTAAGGGGGCATGGGCCTCTGCCCCATCACATGGTTCCCCTGGCCCATCATGCCCATGGGGTTCTGCTGGCCCTGGTAGTGCTGCCCGCCACCTCCAGGGGGTATGTTGTACTGCTGGGAGGGAGGCTGCTGGTGCATCATGGGGCCTGGGGCGGGAACAACAAACACACACAGTATGCCATTACAGAAACTAATTTGAAAAAAATTATGGATGGATGTCATCATCAAAAGATGTGTATGGGTCAAAGAGAAGGTCTATCAAGGACACGTTTGTTTTCCTCTTTCCTGTACCTTGGTTAGGCTGCATGTTCATGTTGGGCCGGGGGCCGTAGTTACCCATGGGTCCTTGGGTCATGTTCATCTGGCCCTGGGCAGGCATGCTCTGAGAGGAGGGCACAGCGTGGTTGTAGCCGCCCATAGAGCCATGGCTGCTGGGGGGCATGTTCATGGAGCCGCTGCCAGGCATGTTGGGGGGCTGGTTGGGACCCGGCCCAGGGCCCTGCATGGGCATGTGATTAGGCCCTGAGAAAAAAAGAACGACAGATCATTCAACCTTTAGGAAGATATTAGACCATACAGTATAGAAATCAAAGATTTAATTATTTAATTAAAACATTATTAAAGCTTTCCTGAGAAAGTATTTTCTCCCTATTCTAATATTTACAAGCATGTGCGCTGTAGAGCCTTGACAACTGGTAATAACTGGTCAATCTACCCTGCGGCAGAACAAAGTAGACTAAATGTTAACAGTCTAGCCCCTAGGGCTGGGCGGTATACCGCTTCCCACACCAAACCCTGCCCCATGTTACTCAACGAGAGAGCAATTGCTCAACCATGGAGTCACAAGCACTTTCTTGCTGTTCACTTTGCATGGTTAGATAGATACAACAAGATGTTGGTGATAGCGATGCTGCTTTGCACAAATGTTCTATAATTACACTATTGGTTTGTGTATCTTACCGTCTGCAAACTACTACTTGTCTTTTCTTAGCAAGTTGTGGCTAAAATAATTTGCATTAGCCGCTAATGCTAATCGCTAGTTAGTACATTTAGCAAGCTAAGAGTCAGCTAGCCAATACAGCCTGGTACCAGTGCTGGTGTAGGCCTAGATAAGCATGTTGTTTGTGCAATGGTATATTCTAAATCAGAGGAATAGGCAAAGCATGAATATGTTAGCTAGCTTGCTACATCAGTGATGCGGTTCAAACACTTAAAACACCCTATCCCCTCAGCCCTCAAATTAAGTGGACACTTCTGATGATGTATCATGACGTCTGACGAGTATACACTTGCAGGCCGAGATAGGAAGGAATGATTTTTAAATGGACCACCCTTGGCCGGAAATTCGTCACTCGTACATCCCACAATGATTGTGTTATTGACTACGTTTGTTTATCCCATGTGTAACTCTTTGTTGTTTGTGTCGCACTGCTTTGCTTTATCTTTGCCAGGTTGCAGTTGTAAATGAGAACTTGTTCTCAACTGACCTACCTGGTTAAATAAAGGTGAAATAAATAAAAATAAATTGTGTTTTCAGCCACTGGTAGCTTGTGGGTGCTTTACATGCGCTAGTCATTTATGAGTGTATGTCTACTTAAATTAAATATATAACTATTAATATACGCCAACTGTACGATAGCTAGCAAATTAATTAGCTAACTAATATTAGCCTGCCTAGCTGGAACTTCTGAAGGAGGAAAATGTTTTATTTCTACAATTTCCAAAAGATAACCAAACAAAAACATACACTTGTATGTTGACTCCATTGATGTTGTTTCTAAGTTTTTGCTGAATTTTCTTAGTGGATGTACAATTATGGGGAGTTTCAGGCCCCGGAGTGAACATAATTGTACACTCGACTAAAAACGAGGGCTGAGGGGCTTACGTTGCAAACTTCCCTTGCTTGGCTTATCATTTGGACCGTCCTCCAAAATGGCGACGGGGCTTTCCCCAAGGGCATAAGGCGAGGGTGTCTTTTATGTTTGGACCGCAGCCCAGGTAATAAAACATCTAATGTAACACCTTATTAGGGTCCCCTGGAAACACTGACCAACACTTCAGTTCCTAACCTGTCAATAATGATTCAAACAGTACACCAAATAACTAGGTCTACATTTTTTCCCCATACCATGCAACATTGCAGATTTTTGGGGGTTTCAATTTGGATTGAACAGTATAAAACAGCCCTATTCTCCCCACACACAAACAAACACAACCACAGTGAAGTGGAGTCCAAGACAACCAGAGCTCAGACGGGTGACATCATTTAACAGAGCACCCTCCCCTCCTCTTCCAGCTCTGTGGTGTTGCTAGGCAACCCTAGTGAGTGAGACAGGGATAGAGGGAGGACGGGAGGTCACTTACCAGGCATCTGTCCGTTCATCTGGCTCTGCATGTGTGGGGCTGGGGGTCCGCCACTGACCATGCCCTCAGAGGGCATGTTGTGTCCGTGGGGGGGCTGGGGGCCCGGCGCTCCGCTCTGGTTCATCCCACCAGGGCCCATGGGCATGTTCTGAGTAGGAGGCTGCAGACAGACAACACAGAGAGGGCAACACCAGCCATGTTAAGATACATATCTCAGCCATGTATGAGAGAAAAAGCGGTGGGAGAGGGAGGAAGACTGATGGACGGATGACCATGGGTTCTTAAATGTAAGAACAGAAATGATCATGTTCAAAATAAAAGCAAATTATATTGAAGGTACAGGATTTAAAGACTCCGGCCTTTCTGTGGATATAATATGTTATATAATCTCTGGATTTGACATGTTATTCTATCATCTATTTCACAGCACCAGATTGCAGCAACAAGTAAGCCTATATAATAAAGCAGAACCTATCAACACAAGAGTATACCTTTACATGGCACAGTACAATACTATTGTACTATTGTAAAGGCCATCAATATTAGCCTATCACCAGCAGTCTATCTCAGAGGTATCACATATGAAGTTTCACAACAAAAGACCCTGTGTTTGAATATCAATCATATAGCCTCCAATGCACAGTATGAACATTGTGTGAACCAAGACACCCTATCATAAATTAACCCCCAATTCTCCACCCATACTCACTTCAAGCTTTACCTCTGGGGGAGTAGGGGAGTCACACTTCTGAAATCAAGTACAGAGCATCTAGGTGAACATTATACACCCCTTTGACCAACAGCAGGGGAGACAGGGCAAGCTTCCATTGGTGGCATATGAGGCATATATTATTACATTCAATCTCACATGCACCGCACAATCTATCGTCAGAGCTTGACAGGGTTAGATATACTGGGAATAGGATGGGAAACCCCTATACTGGCTTCATTTCCTGTACTGGTGGAATTTGGTGAAGTTCCTGACTAGCAGTGTAATGCATATAAAGAGGCTTGGCTCTTCTTAGCTCTGTTGTTGCATTTCTATGCCCTTATTTCAAGTCAGGATCTATAAATTATGATAACAGAATACATGATAGTTATGGAGGGAGTATTGTTAGACCACTTCATCAAAGAGTCATGTTTTGGGCAGCAGGTAGCCTAGTGGTTAGAGCATTGGACTAGTAACCGAAAGGTTGCAAGATCGAATCCCTGAGCTGACAAGGTAAAAAATCTGTCGTTCTGCCCCTGAACAAGGCAGTTAACCCACTGTTGGTTGCTAGGCCGTCACTGAAAATAAGAATTTGTTCTTAACCGACTTGCCTAGTTAAATAACGGTAAAATACATTTGTTTAAAAAAAAAAGCTCTGTGCTTAGTTGGAGATTTAAAATCACTGAACACAATCCTTGAACTATCGGGAGCCAAGAACAACACCGTATTTCTAATTGTACAGTGTCTGTACAACTTGATGAAATGTGTCAGAGTGAATCCAATTCAGCACCAATGAATTGTCCCCTTCTTGTAACATCACTGCCCTTCTCCGCCCTGGACCCATACTCACAGCAGGGAGCAGAGACTGCATGTTCTGATTGGAGTCTGCTATTGTGGCCAGGTAAACTAAATTTCTGTGGAGCATCTGCTGGTACCTGTTGACAGAAAACAGATAAAAACACATGTTAACGTTTAAAAGGGCAGGGAGAGGAGCCATCAATACACTGCAAAAACTCAGATACATGATAGTATGGAGCCTGAAAGCTCATCAGGTATGGAGATGTTGTACATAAAGTATAACTTACTGTGAACATTCTGCTGTCTTTCCTTTGCTCTGGAAGTCCATTATACATTGAATCAGCTGATTGTTTTCATCCAGTAACTGAAACATGACAGAGCAAAACCGGAAGAAAACTTAGTGTTCATATGCTAAACAAACCATACAACATGCACAAGGACTACTTTTAATTTCCACTGAACTTCACAAAAACCCATTTACTTGAAGAACAGTGCAGATACAAAGTTTGGTAACAGAATGATGGTTTGTGCTGTCTGTTAGCAAACTAGTCATGTGTAATTGTTAAAATTCGTCTATGTGCATAGTTGTATGGTTTGTCTAATTTAACAAATCATTGGTTTTTGTTTGGCATACATTTTAAAGTGAAAAATGATTTGAGAGAATACAGTAAATACAATGTAAAAAGGGTTGGGGAATTGTGATGCATACATGGAAACAATGTTACTTGTATTAACGTTTTGAACCATAGACAGTATAACTCCAGAGGACAAACTGTCGTTCCAATCCAGACTACTCATAAAATCATATTATTTTATTTGAGAGTAGAGTAGTATATGATGTTAATGACAACACTGTAACTAACTAGCTGGTCAAACTGCCTTTGCATTTTTCTCTACCTAGTAACAAAGCATGTGTCAGCTAACGTTACTGTTCTGTGTGCCAGCTAACAAAAGAAGCTAACAATCCAGCTAACAAAATACTAGTAGGCCTCCATTCATATCAGAAACAAATGTAATGTTAGTCCATCGAATCGACAAAAAAAATCGTTATTTTTAGATTTACCCACTCCCGCGAAGTTCATATTGACCGCGCTTTACCCTAGCAACATTGTTACCAATCTATTTCCCTTTACATAGCTAACGCTAGCTGCCTATAGCTCGACCTGGGCACTGGCTAGGCTAGTTAGCTATCTAGCTAGCAGCAGCTGGGTGCTATCCGCATCCATTCTGTTGGGGTGCGTGATAAAGATGAATTACCTTTTGAATTCCAGTGGGTGTTATATCACCCTTTCCACGTTGTCTATGAGGTGCAAACGCCACCGACATGGTGATTTGCTATTAAGCGAAATAAACTAAAACATAGAACTAAACAGCTAAAAAATATGTAGAACTCAAACCAGGCAGTTTAGAATATGAACTAGAATTCTGCCAGCAGCACAAACAATGACGTCACTTTCATACGGTAATGAGGAACCTTCACAATAAAATCCCGCATTTCAAAACATTGCAAGGTGAATAACCAATTCAAATGAAATTGCATTTAAAAAAAATCAATGGCCACTTTTATTGTGCAATTTTTAAGACCAATAATACAAAAATACAATGCTGACCCTGGTATGTTAAGAATATTGGGCTGTAGAGAGAACTTTTCTACTTGTCTCAGATAAAGTGGGGTGGGAAATACTCATTAGGGTCTCAAATATGCTTAGTTTCAAATCAAATCAAATGGTCACA
This sequence comes from Salvelinus sp. IW2-2015, assembly GCF_002910315.2. Taxonomy (NCBI): domain Eukaryota; kingdom Metazoa; phylum Chordata; class Actinopteri; order Salmoniformes; family Salmonidae; genus Salvelinus; species Salvelinus sp. IW2-2015. Next base: position 25,070,868 of record NC_036871.1, read on the forward strand.
TACACATGGTTAGCAGATGTTAATGYGAGTGTAGCGAAATGCTTGTGCTTCTAGTTCCGACCGTGCAGTAATRTCTAACAAGTAATATAACAATTTCACAACAACTACCTTATACACACAAGTGTAAAGGAATGAATGTACATATACATATAAATATATGGATGAGCGATGGCCGAACAACATATGCAAGATGCAGTAGATGGTATAGAGTACAGTATATACATATGAGATGAGTAATGTAGGGTATGTAAACATTATATAAAGTGGCATTGTTTAAAGTGACTAGTGATACATTTATTACATCACATTTTTTATTATTAAAGTGGCTAGAGATTTGAGTCAGTATGTTGGCAGCAGCCAGTCAATGTTAGTGATGGCTGTTTAACAGTCTGGTGGCCTTGAGATATAAGCTGTTTTTCAGTCTCTCGGTCCCAGCTTTGATGCACCTGCACTGACCTCGCCTTCTGGATGATAGCGGGGTGAACAGGCAGTGGCTCGGGTGGTTGTTGTCCTTGATGATTTTTTTGGCCTTCCTGTGACATCGGGTGGTGTAGGTGTCCTGAAGGGCAGGTAGTTTGCCCCAGGTGATGCGTTGTGCAGACCTCACTACCCTCTGGAGAGCCTTGCAGTTGTGGGCGGAGCAGTTGCCGTACCAGGCGGTGATACAGCCGGACAGGATGCTCTCGATTGTGCATCTGTAAAGGTTTGTGACTGTTTTTGGTGACAAGCCAAATTTCTTCAGCCTCCTGAGGTTGAAGAGGCGCCTTCTTCATCACGCTGTCTGTGTGGGTGGACCATTTCAGTTTGTCCGTGATGTGTACGCCGAGGAGCTTAAAACTTTCCACCTTCTCCACTACCRTTCCGTCGATGTGGATAGGGGGGTGCTCCCTCTGCTCTTTCCTGAAGTCCACAATCATCTCCTATGTTTTGTTGACGTTGAGTGTGAGGTTTTTTTCCTGACACCAAAATCCGAGGGCCCTCACCTCCTCCCTGTAGGCCGTCTCATCGTTGTTGGTAATCAAGCCTACCACTGTAGTCTCGTCTGCAAACTTAATGATTGAGTTGGAGGGGTGCGTGGCCACGCAGTCATGGGTGAACAGGGAGTACAGGAGAGGGCTGAGAATGCACCCTTGTGGGGCCCCAGTGTTGAGGATCAGCGGGGTGGAGATGTTGTTTCCTACCTTCACCACCTGGGGGCGTCCCGTCAGAAACTAGTTAACAGGCCCATGCCTTTACTGTATACTGTTAACCTTGACAGATAAGAAGTATATATCAGCCTACAACTTGTAAAAAAAAAAGTGCAATTATACTGTGGCCTGGTTAATATTCATTACATGTAACTTGTAAATACATTAGATTTTGTTTTGATAAAAAAGTTAGGCTTATATATAGCTTAACTTTGTGTTATCTGAGTTAGGGTTTGGCCGGGGTAGGCTGTCATTGTAAGTAAGAATTTGTTGCTAACTGACTTGCTAACTAATACTATAAAAAAACGAAATTCCTCAAATTATCACGACCCGGAAATCGACTCTGCCGCACGAGCATGCTTTTGCGCGCCGGACCTCGGGCTCTCTGCTGTTTYATTACATTGGTGTCAGAAGTGATCGGACCTTGCATCCACGACAGTGCGTGTGCTTGGCCGGTGAGCGCGTTCCTGTAAGACGTAGCTAGCGCGAGGACGCGCTCTCTGAAAGGAGGAAGTAGTGTAACGACCCTGGGTTTATAACCGCGGAAATCGACTCTGCCGCACGAGCATGCTTTTGCGGCACAGTCGATAGCGCGCCGGACCTACGGCTAGAAGGTCGACGGTTCGAGACCTGCTCMCTGTTGTTTCATTACAATACATTTTTCAAAGCTTTGCAATGCTGCGAAAAACAGTTGTACTGCACTAGAGTGCAAAAACAAATCGATATTCCCAGTTTAGTATGTCTTTGCAGGGGAAATCTTATTTTGAAAAATAATATTACACGATCGCACTGCCAGCATAATTTCCAGCTGCTAGGAGAAAACGAATAGAATAGGACGCTATTCTGAACCATATTAGCTAATCCATTAGAGGGGTCGAAAATCTCATTAACACATTTATCTTCGTGAGATATTTAAAAATAAATTGAAGTAATAACTGAAATATCAAAATAATACCAACATGTCAATACATTGTATCATTGTTTAGTGGGGTGCAATTAAGACATAAAAACAAAACAATATGTTCAACCCCTTTCTAGTAGTGGAATAATCCAAACTCAACCCCAGGGGATTGGAAAATACAATGCCCCGGAAAGGGACCAAACAGCGCTGGAAACGTCTGTATCAACCCCTTACAATGGTCCCGAACCACACTTATGAAATATTTTCGAGTTATGGAGAGTGAAATAAAATGTAGCGTTTGGATAATTTTGAAATGGTGGGTATTTTCTCAGGGAAATGCTCAAAATGTAACACGTCCAAGTTCAGAGTTCAAGCGCATGCGCTCTGTGAGTGTACACACGATAAACTGGCTAGAAAACATTCACTAGCTGAGTAGCTACACACATTTCACTGCATTTGTTTCTAGCAACAACATAATGGCAGCAAGATATGACAGGGCGATCACTGTGTTTTCTCCTGACGGTCACCTTTTTCAGGTGGAATATGCGCAAGAGGCCGTGAAGAAAGGCTCAACCGCTGTAAGTTTATGAAGCTGATAAGCAGCTGTTAGCTATCTAGATCACTTTTTGTGACTTGGATGAAGGAGAAAATTGATTGTTTCCACTAGTAACCACAGCCACAAAGTCAAAATTGGCTATATTACAAAAATGCGTAAAAACAAAAATGTGCTTTTTAACCATTATTTAAGGTTAGCAGTGTGGTTGAGGTTAGTTAGGTTTCAAATAAGATTTTAAAGCAGGGGTGGGCAAACTTTTTACTCGAGGGCCACATCGGGATTTTGAAATTCAACGGAGGGCCAGTAATATCTAACAATCAGTGGCGATTTTAGCATGGAAATCTTGGTGGGGCCCAAAAAAAGAAGGGGATGCATGCCAGCAAAGCCACTGCACAACACTAAACAATGCATTAATTGCACTTTAACGGTGACAAATTGTGCCCAGAAACTGTTAGGGCCTACACAAAGCTGTCCCAACAGCAGTCCCAACACCTTACCACTGCTACACCTGGCTATCAACAGAGGCTTATCTGGCAGTGGAACAGTTCATTCAGCCTCATTTACTGCCTTTAGAAAAGCATAGCTGATATGGCTGGCTGACTTAAACAAATGTGCTTTCTAATGACAATTGAGATGTACAACCTATGGCATAAGGGGACAACAAGCGGATAAGATGCAATCCGTAATATCGATTGAGACGTTAATGAGTGARCTAGGATGGACGTAGTCTAACTATTTGTTTAGCACTTTTGAAATGTACAGCAACAGAATTCAGAACATGGGCTGTTCTTAGTGTTCTCCCTGTACATGAAGTCAGCGTAGGATAAATAAAGGGCTTGTAAATTAGGGATGCTTGTAAATTAGGGATGCACGATATATCGGTATCGGACGATATTAGCTAAAAATGGCGACATCGGCCGATTGTCTAGTTTAACGCTGATGTGCAAAACCGATGTCAAAGCTGACGTGCATAYCTATATAACGTAAGTACATGATGTAATGACGCCACGTAAAATGTAGCGTGAGACTTGCAACACAGCATTCCTAGTCTACAATGTCTGCTGTGTGAATCGAGCAGTCATTTGAAAGAGGAAGAACATATCAGCAAGACAACTCAAAGGTGAAATCTATTAATGCCAAGATAATGGAATTCATCGCCATTGACAATCAACCGTTCTCTGTCGTGGGTGATGTTGGCTTTCGCCGACTGGTCGAGCACCGGTACACACTAAGTATGCACAATTTTTCAGATGTTGCCCTACCGGAGTTACACATTAATAGTGTCACTGCTATTAGCTTCACGACTGACATTTCGACTAGCAATATCAGCCCCATGAGCATGCTGAGTCTGACAGCACAGTTGGTCGTCGAGGATTTTGTACTGAGGAAATTCGTCTTGCATGCTCATGAATGTGGCTGTCATACCGCTGCTGCCATTTCAATGGCATTTGAGAACATGTTTGAAACTTAAACATGAACATGCTAGCTCTATTCGAACAACTGACTCAAGAAATTAGCTCATCAACTGCGCCTGCCGCAGACGTGATACCCTCTGTCATGGCATTGAAACGCCTGCTCAACAAAACTGCCCGACACAGGCTGTGAGTAAGCGAATTCGGTGGCATTCTCTCTTTACTGTGTCGCCACCATGCTCGATGCTATGTACAAGGACGGCTATTTCGATGCAGACAAGAAACAGGGTTTACAGCTGGACAAGATGGAAAGGAACACAGTGACAGTGCGCACTGAAGAAGAGGCCACGGACAGACAGAGCTGAAACGTCACTGCTTGACATATGATGAAATCAAATTTTGTTAGTCACATGCAACAGGTGAAGACCTTACAGTGAAATGCTTACTTATGAGCCCCTAACCAACAATGCAGTTTAAAAATATATAAAATATGAATAAGAAATAAAGGTAACAAGTAATGAAAGAGCAGCAGTAAAATAACAATAGCAAGACTATATACAGGGGGGTACCGGTACAGAGTCAATGTGCGGAGGCACCGATTAGTTGAGGTAGTATGTACATGTTGGTAAAGTTATTAAGGTGAATATGCATAGATAACTGAGCGTAGCAGCGGTGTAAAAGAGGGGAGGGGTGGCAATGTAAATAGTCAGGGTACCCATTTGATTAGACGTTCAGGAGTCTTATTGCTTGGGGGCGGGGGTAGAAGCTGTTGAGAAGCGACTTGGCACAGCTTGCCGCGCGGGAAGCAGAGAGAACAATCTATGACTAGGGTGGCTGGAGTCTTTGACAATTTTTAGGGCCTTCCTCTGACACCGCCTAGTATAGAGGTCATGGATGGCAGGAAGCTTGTCCCAGTGATGTACTGGACCGTATGCACTACCCTCTAGTGCCTTTCAGTTGGAGGCCGAGCAGTGGACATACCAGGCAGTGATGCAACCAGTCAGGATGCTCTCGATGGTGCAGCTGTAAAACCTTTTGAGGATCTGCGGACCCATGCCAAATCTTTTCAGTCTCCTGAAGCGGAAGAGGTTTTGCCATGCCCTTTTCATGACTGTCTTGGTGTGCTTGGACCATGTTAGTTTGTTGGTGATGTGGACACCAAGGAACTTGAAGCTCTCAACCTGCTATACTACAGCCCCGTCGATGAGAATGGGGGTGTGCTCAGTTCTCTTTTTCCTGTTGTCCACAATCATCGCCTTTGTCTTGATCACGTTGAGGGAGAGGTTGTTGTCCTGGCACCACACAGCCAGGTCTCTGACCTCCTCCCTATAGACTGTGTCATCATTGTTGGTGATCAGGCCCATCACTGTTGTCATCGGCAAACTCAATGATGGTGTTGGAGTCTTCCCTTGCCGTGCAGTCATGAGTGAACAGGGAGTACAGGAGGGGACTGAGCACACACCCCTGAGGGGTCCCTGTGTTGAGAATCATCGTTGCGGATGTGTTGTTACTTACACTTACCACCTGGGGGCGGCCCGTCAGGAAGTCCAGGATCCAGTTGCAGAGGGAGGTGTTTAGTCCCAGGTTCCTTAGCTTATTGATGAGCTTTGATGGCACTATGGTGTTGACCACTGAGCTGTAGTCAATGAATAGCATTCTCACAAGTGTTCCTTTTATCCAGGTGGGAAAGAGCAATGTGGAGTGCAATAGAGATGGCATCATCTGTGGATCTGTTAGGGCGGTATGAAAATTGGAGTGGGTCTAGGGTTTCTGGGATAATGGTGTTGATGTGAGCCATGACCAGCCTTTCAAAGCACTTCATGGCTACGGACGTGAGTGCTACGGGTCTGTAGTCATTTAGGCAGGTTACCTTCGCTTTCTTGGGCACAAATTATGGTGGTCTGCTTGAAACATGTTGGTATTAGATGTAGCTTAGCATCTGCTTCATCTGACCACTTTTTTTTATTGATCGAGTCACTGGTGCTTGCTGCTTTAAATTTTGCTTGTAAGCAGGAATCAGGTGGATAGAATTATGGTCAGATTTGCCAAATGGAGGGCGAACTTTGTATGCGTCTCTGTGTGTGTAGTAAAGGTGGTCCAGAGGTTGTCCTCCCCCCCCCCCCCTCTGGTTGCTCATTTAACATGCTGATAGAAATTTGGATTTAAGTTTCCCTGCAATAAAGTCCCCGGCCACTAGGAGCGCCGCTTCTGGGTGAGCCTTTTCCTGTTTGCTTATGGTGGAATACAGTTCATTGAGTGCGGACTTATTGCTAGCCTCAGTCTGTGGTGGTATGTAGACAGCTACGAAAAATACAGATAGTGTGGTCTACAGTTTATCACGAGATACTCTACCTCAGGTGAGCAAAACCTCGAGACTTCCTGAGATATCGTGCACCAGCTGTTATTTACAAAAATACATAGTCTGCTGCCCCTTGTCTTACCAGACGCCGCTGTTCTATCCTGCCGATACAGCGTATAAATAGCCAGCTGTATGTCAAGGCCATCAGACTGCTAAACAGCAATCACTAACTCCGAGAGGCTGCTGCCTACATTGGTCTCAATCACTGGCCACTTTAATAAATGGCTCGCTAGTCACTTTATACAATGCACTCTAAATAATGCCACTTTAATAATGTTTACATATCTCATATGTATATACTGTATTTTATACCATCTATTGCACCTTGCCTATGCCGCTCGGCCATCGCTCATCCATGTACTTACATGTACATATTCTCATTCACCCCTTTAGATTTGTGTATTAGGTTGTTGTGGAATTGTTAGATATTACTGCACTGTCGGGACTGGAAGCACAAGCATTTCGCTGCACTCGCATTAACATCTGTGACAAATAAAATTCGATTTGATAATGTCATCATTCAGCCACGACTCTGTGAAGCATAAGATATTACAATCTTGAATGTCCCGTTGGTAGTTTAATCTTCCGCGTAGGTCATCGATTGCACATTTGCTAGCAGAAATGGAAGGCAGTGGGGGTTCATTCGATCACCTACAATTTCTCGGAAGGCAGCCTGCCCCTTTTTCTCCACCTTCACGCAAATGACGGGGATTTGGGCCTGTTCCTGGGAAAGCAATATGTCATTCATGTCGGACTCGTTAAAGGAGGGGAAAACGATTCTGCCAGTTCGTGGTGAGTAATCACAATTCTGATGTCCAGAAGTTATTTTCGGTCATAAGACAGTAGCAGCAACATTATGTACAAAAATAAGCTACAAACAACGCAAAGAAAAAAGAAAAAAAAAACACAATTGCATAGGAACATGTCAAATGTCAGCCTTCTTCTTCGGCGCCATCTTATTGAGAATGAAACGAATGAACGAAACGGCACAGTAAGTAAGTGAAAGAAATAGGTTTTGATATTATTTTACTGCTAATGGGGACATATGTAAATGCTAACAATATATTTTTGTGTGTAACCTTTTATTTAACTAGGCATGTCAGTTAATTTGTTCTTATTATTTACAATGATGGCCAAACCCGGACGACGCCTGGCCAATTGTGCACCGCCCTATGGGCTTCCCAATCACGGCCGGATGTGATACAGCCTAGATTCGAACCAGGGACTGTAGTGACGCCTCTTGTGCTGGCGTGCAGTGCCTTAGACCGCTGCGTCCGTGTTAACTATTTAACTGTACTAGAATGCTTAAAAGGCCTCAAATGTTTTTTATATCGGTAATCTGTATCTTTATCGGGGTTTTTTGGCAAGGAAAATATTGGTTCTCGGTATCGGCCAAAAATGTAATATCGGTGCATCACTAATATAAATAAGAATTTGTACTTAACTGACTTGCCTAGTTAAACAAAGGTTAAAAGAAAATATGAAAAAAGACTCAAATAAATATATAGCAGACAATGAAAGCTCTTAAAATATTCGATCATTACTCTAAAACAGGTTATAGGCTACATGTGCACCACCAAGTCAGAACAGTAGGTGAAATTTAAGAGGGGTAAATAGACCAAATTATTAGGGTGAGGCACATGGGCTACTAACATCTTATTATTACTTTCTTAGCTACAGTATACATATCTCCCTGGCATATTACATCATTTATGCAGCAACACAACACATTTTTGGACTCCCCTTGCTGTGCTCACTTGAACAGGAAGGTGGCGTGGCAGTCCTTCGTGGGCAAAGTCTGACATTCTCTGGATTTATGGTGCTTTCAAAACAACTGGGAACTCTGGGGAGGGAGAAACAAGGTCCAATCATGATGTCGTAGCTCTAGAAAGAGGCCGGATTTACAATTCCGAGTTGGATTTATGTATTTTCCCTGTCGGAGCTTGTTTATTCCCGACTTCCCAGTTGTCTTGAACTCACTGAAGTCAAGTTTTCGCAGTTCCGAGTTAAGTTGTTTTGAGCGCTGCACAAATCATGCTTCATTGACCGCATGGCCAAAGTTGAATCTTTATCATTTTAAATTTGGAAAAGAGCCCCTTAATCCCAGATTTGGGACCACACAGTCACCACTGAATAGCAGGCTAGTGATTGCTTTGCAATGCTCACTGATTCTTTCCAAACCACTCATTGTTGAATTTGCGATTTCCAACTTGTTGTAATGTTTACGTTTAATGGCTGATGAGCATGGAATTTTAGAAATATTAGGATGAGCAATATTAGGTTGAGCAATGTCGTAGTAATACAACTAAAATATATACAGTGGGGTGAACAAGTATTTAATACACTGCCGATTTTGCAGGTTTTCCTACTTACAAAGCATGTAGAGGTCTGTAATTTTTATCATAGGTATATATATATATATATTTCTAAAATTCCATTATTTAACTTTTAGACGTTTGTTTTGCTGTGTATTGTTAGCAGTGGCAACCCGTCATTCAGGGCATGTGGGGCAGAGCCTGTTATTTTGGCATCAATACGCATCACATAGTTTGCAAACAATGTTAAAAAATACAAATTGAGTTAATAAAGCCGCATACAAACAGTCTCTTTTTTGTTGAGTAAGGCAGCTCCAAAATGCAGGTGTTTTAGCCTAGCTAGGTGCTTTCTGTGGTGGTGGGCACATCTCAACATCAACTGTTCAGAGGAGACTGCGTGAATCAGGCCTTCATTTTCGAATTGCTGCTAAGAAACCGCTACTAAAAAAMCACTACTAAAGGACACCAATAAGATGAGACTTGCTTGGGCCAAGATACACGAGCAATGGACATTAGCCCGGTGGAAATCTGTCCTTTGGTCTGAGGAGTCCAGATGTAAAAAATGTGGTTCCAACCGCCATGTCTTTGTGAGACGCAGAGTAGGTGATGATCTCCGCATGTGTGGTTCCCACGGTGAAGCATGGAGGAGGTGGTGTGATGGTGTGGGGATGCTTTGCTGGTGACACTGTCGGGTGATTTTATTTAGAATTCAAGGCACACTTAACCAGCATGGCTACCACAGCATTCTACAGCGATATGCCATCCCATCTGGTTTGAGCTTAGTGGGACTATCATTCGGTTTTCAACAGGACAATGACCCAACACACCTCCAGGCGGTGTAAGGGCTATTTGACTAAGAAGGAGAGCGATGGAGTGCTACATCAGATGACCTGGCCTCCACAATCATCTGACCTMAAYCCAATTGAGATGGTTTKGGAKGAGTTRGACCGCAGAGTGAAGGAAAACCAGCCAATGAGTGCTCAGCTTCAGTCATCTGGGGTGAAATGAGCACCGCATACAGTAGATGTGCGGTGCTCAAAATACTTCATACTCCAATTCACTCGTTTCAACCGGACAAACCGTGCCCACTTCAAAGCTTGCGTCTCGTTTTTTGGCAACAAATTAGTCGTTATCTCTTATCTGTGGGTATTACTGCACTGGCTACAAATGATGGAAAACAACTACACTGCTCACTGGACTACCACTACCAAACGCACAAGAGAACAGGCCTTGCAGTTTTTCACTGCAAAATTAGTTTATTTCTTCATGGATGTGCATAGTAGCTCACCAGCGCCAACACTTGGTTTGGAATTAAATTACATGCTAGCATGGCATTAACTAACGTTAGCCAGCTGGAACTAGCACCGGGTCTCCATATGATGTTGAGAAATAGTGCATTGTGGGTAGTTATCTGGAAATAAGTTAATAAATATATAAAAGCGCTAAAACATAACTGTTTGTGGTTATAGGTAGTGAGATCGTGACTACAACTAAGTCTTTGACAGACACTGTTACTTTGGTGAGTAAAAACTCATGCTTCCTACCCTTAAAGAAGAGATGGTTAAAATGGGTGGGGTTTATGACTCTGGCTGTAGTAACTAGTGATGTCCCAAATTGATAGCTATAGCTAGCTAACTCAGTTAACTAGCTAGTAGTTGCTAGTAAATTATCAGGTTCTATTATTTAATGCTGTTATCTGGAATGTTTGCTTGCATAATTTTAGTGTGATTACTAAGCTAGCAAGTTAACTGTTACTTAGCAAATCTAACTAGCTAACTGTCACAGAGCGCATGTGATGTTTGTTTAAATAGCTAGCTGACTGTTTAATTTCCCCATTCATTCCTCTAACATTAGGTGGGCATCAGAGGCAAAGACATTGTTGTCCTTGGAGTTGAGAAGAAGTCAGTGGCCAAGCTGCAGGAGGAAAGAACAGTCCGCAAAATATGCACCCTAGACGACCATGTCTGCATGGCATTTGCAGGTACCTATAAACTTCATTAATTTGCTTGAAATTGAAACCTGCTGGAAGCTTTTGTCTTATTAACCAGCTGTCTGTCAGGCCTGACAGCAGATGCCCGCATCGTGGTCAATAGAGCTCGTGTGGAGTGCCAGAGTCACCGGCTCACTGTGGAGGACCCAGTGACTGTAGAGTACATCACACGACACATCGCCACCCTGAAACAGGTAGGATAGCCTACATCGCCAAACTTAAACCGGTAGGCTCCGTTCCTCGAACTAAGAACAAACAGCCCCTAACGGCTTGGCATAGAGTACCACAGAATGAGTCAGAGGTCAAACACACACAACATCTAGAGGTCAAACAAGGAAGTGGTTCCAATCGCTTTTTCACCATAAAACGTTCGCCATAGAGAATTTTAGGAACACTTTAAATTAGGGCTGTGTTTCATGTAGGCTTATCCTGGCGTGACATTTTGATAACCGTGTAAATGTATTTACGACAGGGAATTTTATCCATATATTCACATGTATTTACCCCCCCCCCCAAAAAAATGAAATGTTAACGTGGCWATCATGAAGAACTACAAATGCCATGATTATCTGGATGAGACTGCCGAATCGAGGCGAAGGTAATAATCTCTGGATTAACTAATTAGGCAGGTAGCCTAGTGGTTAGAGCGTTGGACTAGTAACCGAAAGGTTGCAAGATCGAATCCCCGAGCTGACAAGGTAAAAAATCTGTCGTTCTGCCCCTTAACTGACTTGCCTAGTTAAATAAAGGTAAAACAAAAAATGTAGTAATATATAAATTGGCTACATTTCTTTAAATTGACAATTCTGTCAACTGTCTTGTGCAAGTTTTAAATTGACACAACCTTTTTAGCAAAGGTGTCATCTAGTGATGACGTACATGAGCTTGCAGGGATTTGTAGTCTTACATGACTTCTACTTTGATGCTAAATAGCATTTTCAAATCTGAGAGTAAATAGAGCCGAATAAGTCACCTTGTCTGAGCGAGATTTACATGGTTATCAAAACTCAAGCCAGGGTAAGCCTACATGAAACACAGCCCTTATTTGAATAAGTGTTTCTAAAATTCTATGGGGGAGCATTTATGGTGGACAAACGATTGGAACCGTTTCCCTTTTTGACTGCTAGGTTTTATGGGTATTATAACACCTCCACTGTGGGGCTCTATTGCCACCCATGAGAAACAGACATCACTCAACTCAACAATTGGACAGACTTCACTTAAACTGGAAGTCACAGCCCTCCGTAAGTCTTTCTCTCAAGATAGCATCCCCCCAACCCAAAGAAAGCCATGCATGTGTGCCAGAAAACAGTAGCTTGTGTGGGACTTGTATTTTGATGTGGTGAAGCAAGGAGGAAGTGAAAAATACCTTTGTGTGGATATTTTTACAATTACTAACATCATAAAAACAATTGTAACATGACTAGGTTTTCGGCGATGAGTTAATACGCAACAATCCTATCTAAGAGCGAGTTCATATGATGCTTGACTGAATGGTCTTTTGAAGGTCAGTTTTGTGTTCATAACCGGTTTTTGATATTTTAATTCTCTAGCGCTACACTCAGAGCAATGGACGCAGACCGTTTGGCATCTCTGCCTTGATCGTGGGTTTTGACTGTGATGGGACCCCCAGGCTCTATCAGACTGACCCCTCTGGAACTTACCATGCATGGAAGGTCAGCCAATCCACAAAGATTCCTTACCTTTCTCCACAGCCAAATATGTTAAACTTTCTTCACAGCTATAGTGTCTATAACTAGTGTGCCTGAAGTGTATCATTGCATCATTTCGTATCCTAAATGTTCAGGTCTGTTTTTTTAAATCAACATTAGTAGGAGAAAACATTTTCCTGTTGATGTGTATTTAATTTTTTTAAACTTTTGTTTAAAAATACTGAGGTACTGATTTGTTTCCTATCCCTTTGTTCAGGCAAATGCGATTGGCCGTAGTGCTAAGACGGTGAGGGAGTTCCTGGAGAAGAACTACACAGACGAAGCCATCGCCACTAACAATGAGTCGATAAAGCTGGCCATCAAAGCCTTGCTTGAGGTGAAGGCAAATGCTCTCTTTTTATAGTGGTAAATTCCAAACTGACCCCTAACCCCTACTTCTTAGGCACTTCTTGATCTGAGGCAATTGAATTGGTGTATTCACTATGGCAAAAATGCCACCTAGCCAATTAGGGGGCAAGATAGATCTACACAATTAGCATATAATTTATACCTACAAGAATTCTGGATGTTACAAACATTTAGGGGAAGGGGGACAATTTGCAATTCAGCATAGGTTTGCACCTAAAATCCATCATGCATATTTTTATGCGTACACCTTTGAACTATGTCTACAGGTGGTTCAGTCTGGTGGGAAGAACATTGAACTTGCTGTAATTAGAAGAAACCAGCCACTGAAGGTAAGGGTCTTGGTCTCATGTCCTAGTATTTACTGCTTTGCAAATATATTTGTCTATGGGCTAATTGCTGTATTTTTTTACTCCATGTAGTTATTGGAGTCCAAAGAAATTGAGACCCTGGTGACTGAGATAGAGAAAGAGAAGGAAGATGAGGCAGAGAAGAAAAAACAGAAGAAGTCTACTTGAAGTCATAATGAAACTGGCTTTCATTTAGCACTTGCTTAAAGGCAGCATATTTGGTCTGCAAACATCAAAACGTGTTTACAATCCCAAAGGTTTACAAGCCCAAAAACATCTTTCATGTCACACGCTAAGGGCTGAATCTTAACTTGATGTAGGTTGGTATGTTGAATTAGTCACACATCTCACATTGCCATCGATGCATTGTTTATGTGGAAATCTAAGTCAAATGTATGGATCTCAAGTTAGGATTCAGACCTACAATGAGGTCTCCCCTCTGCCCACTTAAGGTAACAGTATGTTGTTGAACTTCTTTAGAGTGAATGTTATTGGATCAAAATGCTTAATAAAGTCAACTTGTTTATGTACCATCTTTGTTTTTATTCACATGATGCCCTATTATTTTCTGACTTCTATTGCATTATGGTGTCAGTGTTATTTTCTTTAGATTCATTGTTGTCTTTGTGACGTGCTGGTGCTAAAATAATCATTTTCTGCARGCAGAAGCCGAGCACCTTATCACAGAAAATATATATATAACACAAACATACAAGTTTGGGGTCACTTAAATGTCCTTGTTTTTGAAAGAAAAGCAAAATGTTTGTCAATTTTTTTTTTTAAAGAACATCAAATTGATCAAATACAGTGTAGACATTGTTAATATTGTAAATGACTATTGTAGCTGGAAACGGCAGATTAAAAAAAGAAATATATTTTTATATGGAATATCTACATGGGTGTACAGAGGCCCATTATCAGCAACCATCACTCCTGTGTTCCAATGGCACGTTGTGTTAGCTAATCCAAGTTTATAATTTTWAAAGGCTAATTGATCATTAGAAAACCCTTTTGCAATTATGTTAAAGAAGAAATAAAACTGGCCTTTAGACTAGTTGAGTATCTGGAGCATCAGCATTTGTGGGTTCTATTACAGGCTCAAAATGGCCAGAAACAAAGAACTTTCTTCTGAAACTCGTCAGTCTATTCTTCTGAGAAATGAAGGCTATTCTATGCAAGAACTTGCCAAGAAACAAGATCTCGTACAACGCTGTGGACTACTCCCTTCACAGAACAGTGCAAACTGGCTCTAACCAGAATAGAAAGAGGAGTGGGAGGCCCCGGTGCACAACTGAGCTAGAGGACAAGTACATTAGTGTTTAGTTTGAGAAAGACGCCTCAAGTCCTCAACTGGCAGCTTCATTAAATAGTACCCGCAAAACACCAGTCTCAACGTCAACAGTGAAGAGGCGACTCTGGGATGCTGGCTTTCTAGGCAGAGTTTTAACTTTGGATTGGAGATGCTTAATATGAGTCTGGAAGGATAGTTTACAGTCTAGCCAGACACCTAGGTATTTGTAGTTGTCCACATAATCTAAGTCAGAACCGCCCAGAGTAGTGATGCTAGTCGGGCGGGCGGGTGCGGGCAGCGATCGGTTGAAAAGYATGCATTTAGTTTTACTAGCGTTTAAGAGCAGTTTGAGGCCACAGAAGGAGTGTTGTATGGMATTGAAGCTCGTTTGTTAACACAGTGTCCAAATTCTGTTAACTCATACCCAAATTATGTTGACTTGTTATACTGATATTGTCCAAATCATAAATTGGAGACCCCCCCGACTCACCTCAAACAGAATATTTCCTCATAGAACATGACAACTGAGCTGGCCAATTAGCAGTCTTCTCACATTTTTTTTTAACCAACATTTCACTCATATTGTAATTCTAGGTGATATTTCATAGAAATCTGGAAACACTGGACAGTTAACATTTTTTGCGTTGGACCAAGCAACGGTTCTTTTGGTGGTCCAAGATATGCCTCTTCCTTCCCTTTTTATTTCACCCTAAATTTGCTTATCAAGAAACCACTGCTCTGAATTTTTAAAGACACAATTATGGCCGGTGGTGTGGTAGGCCTGCTTAATGGAATTCTGGCCTCAGACCCCAGTGGGAAACTTCACTGACTTCAATCTGGAACCCTTTGAAAAGTGCTGCCGAGTTCTGCTGAAAAGCCCAGGGGGGTCCTTGTGACTCTCACCAAAGACATTATGGTGAATGGTAAAGTCCTTAATTTAGTCAACTCCCCCAGCCAGGATTTCCTGAGTGGGTGCCTTGACTGCCCTGGTAAGAGCAACCACAATTTGTCTGCAAATTGTCTTGTTTGTGGGGGGTTATAAATCGATGGGAATGAAGTTAATTTCAGGAGTATCCTCTTATAGCCATATTATATACAGTGGGGAGAACAAGTATTTGATACACAGCCGATTTTGCAGGTTTTCCTACTTACAAAGCATGTAGAGGTCTGTAATTTTTATCATAGGTACACTTCAACTGTGAGAGACGGAATCTTAAAGAAAAATCCAAAAATCACATTGTATGATTTTTAAGTAATTGATTTGCATTTTATTGCATGACATAAGTATTTGATCACCTACCAAACAGTAAGTATTCCGGCTCTCACAGACCTGTTAGTTTTTCTTTAAGAAGCCCTCCTGTTCTCCACTCATTACCTGTATAACTGCACCTTTTGAACTCGTTACCTGTATAAAACGACACTGTCCACACACTCAATCAAACAGACTCCAACCTCTCCACAATGGCCAAGACCAGAGAGCTGTGTAAGGACATCAGGGATAAAATTGTAGACCTGCACAAGGCTGGGATGGGCTACAGGACAATATGCAAGCAGCTTGGTGAGAAGGCTACAACTGTTGGCACAATTATTAGAAAATGGAAGAAGTTTCAAGATGACCGGTCAATCACCCTCGGTCTGGGCTCCATGCAAGATCTCACCTCGTGGGGCATCAATGATCATGAGGAAGGTGAGGGATCAGCCCAGAACTACACGGCAGGACCTGGTCAATGACCTGAAGAGAGCTGGGACCACAGTCTCAAAGAAACCATTAGTAACACACTACGCTGTCATGGATTAAAATCCTGCCAGCGCACGCAAGGTCCCCCTGCTCAAGCCAGCGCATGTCTAGGCCCGTCTGAAGTTTGCCAATGACCATCTGGATGATCCAGAGGGGGAATGGGAGAAGGTCATGTGGTCTGATGAGACAAAAATAGAGCTTTTTTGGTCTAAACTCCACTCGCCGTGTTTGGAGGAAAGAAGAAGGATGAGTACAACCCCAAGAACACCATCCCAACCGTGAAGCATGGAGGTGGAAACATCATTCTTTGGGGATGCTTTTCTGCAAAGGGGACAGGACGACTGACCGTATTGAGGGGACGATGGATGGGGCCATGTATCCGAGATCTTGGGCAACAACCTCCTCCCTCAGTAAGAGCATTGAAGATGGGTCGTGGCTGGGTCTTCAGCATGACAACGACCCGAAACACACAGCCAGGGCAACTAAGGAGTGGCTCTGGTAAGAAGCATCTCAAGGTTCTGGAGTGGCTAGCCAGTCTCCAGACCTGAACCCAATAGAAAATCTTTGGAAGGAGTGAAAGTCCGTATTGCCCAGCGACAGCCCGAAACCTGAAGGATCTGGAGAAGGTCTGTATGGAGGAGTGGGCCAAAAATCCCTGCTGCAGTGTGTGCAAACCTGGTCAAGAACTACAGGAAACGTATGATCTCTGTAATTGCAAACAAAGATTTCTGTACCAAATATTAAGTTCTGCTTTTCTGATGTATCAAATACTTATGTCATGCAATAAAATGCAAATTAATTACTTAAAAATCAGACAATGTGATTTTCTGGATTTTTGTTTTAGATTCCGTCTCTCACAGTTGAACTGTACCTATGATAAAAAATTACAGACCTCTACATGCTTTGTAAGTAGGAAAACCTGCAAAATCGGCAGTGTATCAAATATTCGTTCTCCCCGCTGTATGTATAGGTTTTAAATGTCACATTTATCAAACTCATTTTGTATTTCAATGAGTTGTATGTTGAAGCTCTGTATGTCAGAAGCTCTTGTAAAATGATTATGCTGACGGAGACAAGACGAACAAACATTTAAAAAAATAAAGATTATGCTTGGGCTAGTGATTTTAAAGTGAAGCCAAATTATATGGGAGCATCAAAATAAGCTACTAATTTAACTTTCTCCAAGTTCACTCAGGTTAATCTTCTCAGACAGAGGTTCTGCACTGAACAAAAATATAAACCCAACATACACGTTTTTCAACCACTCCACAAATGTCTTAACAAACTATAGTTTTGGCAAGTCGGTTAGGACATCTCCTTTGTGCATGACACAAGTCATTTTTCCAACAATTGTTTACAGACAGATTATTATACTTATAATTCACTGTTTCACAATTCCAGTGGGTCAGAAGTTTACATACACTAAGATGACTGTGCCTTTGAACAGCTTGGAAAATTACAGAAAATTATATCATGACTTTAGAAGCTTCTGATAGGCATATTGACATAATTTGAGTCAATTGGAGGTGTGCCTGTGGATGTATTTCAAGGACTACCTTCAAAYTCAGTGCCTCTGAGCCAAACTCAGAGCCAAGACCTCAGAAAGAATGTGTAGACCTCCACAAGTCTGATTCATCCTTGGGAGCAATTTCCAAACGCCTGAAGGTACCACGTTCATCTGTACAAACAATAGTACGCAAGTGTAAACACCATGGGACCACGCAGCCATCATTCTGCTCAGGAAGGAGACGCGTTCTGTCTCCTAGAGTTGAAGGTACTTTGGTGCGAAAAGTGCAAATCAATCCCAGAACAACAGCAAAGGACCATGTGAAGATGCTGGAGAAAACAGGTACAAAAGTATCTATATCCACAGTAAAACGAGTCCTATAACGACATAACCTGAAAGGTCTCGCAGCAAGGATGACGCCACTGCTCCAAAACCGCCATAAAAGAGCCAGACTACGGTTTGCAACTGCACGTTGGGACAAATATCGTACTTTTTGGAGAAATGTCCTCTGGTCTGATGAAACAAAAAAAGAACTCTTTGGCCATAATGACCATCGTTATGTTTGGAGGATGAAGGGGGAGACTTGCAAGCCGAAGAACACCATCCCAACCGTGAAGCACGGGGGTGACAACATCATGTTGTGGGGGTGCTTTGCTGCAGGAGGGACTGGTGCACTTCACAAAATGGATGGCATCATGAGTATGAAAAATTATGTGGATATATTGAAGCAACATCTCAAGACATCAGTCAGGAAGTTAAAGCTTGGTCGCAAATGGGTCTTCCAAATGGACAATGACCCCAAGCATACTTCCAAAGTTGTGGCAAAATGGCTTCATTAAGAACAACAAAGTCAAGGTATTGGAGTGGCCATCACAAAGCCCTGACCTCAATCCTATAGAAAATGTGTGGGCAGAACTGAAAAAGCGTTTGCGAGCAAGGAGGCCTACAAACCTGACTCAGTTACACCAGCTCTGTCAGGAGGAATGGACCAAAATTCACCCAACTTATTGTGGGAAGCTTGTGGAAGGCTACCCGAAACGTTTAACCCAAGTTAAACAATTTAAAGGTAATGCTACCAAATACTAATTGAGTGTATGTAAACTTCTGATCCACTGGGAATGTGATAAAATATATCAATCTGAAATAAATCATTTTCTCTACTATTATTCTGACATTTAACATTCTTACAATAAAGTGGTGATCCTAACTGACCTAAGACAGGTAATTTTTACTAGGATTAAATGTCAGGAATTGTGAGAAACTGATTTCCAATGTATTTTGCTAAGGTGTATGTAAACTTCCGACTTCAACTGTACACCAAGATTTTACTGAGTTACAGATCATTTAAGGAAATCAGTCAATTGAAATACATACATTAGGCCCTAATGCGTCATCTATGGATTTCACATAACTGGGAATACAGATATGCATCTGTTGGTCACAGATACCTTAAAAAAATAGGTAGGGGCGTGGATCATAAAACCAGTCAGTATCTGGTGTGACCACCATTAGCCTCATGCAGTGTGACATCTCCTTCCCATAGCTGTTGATTGTGACCTGTGGAATGTTGTCCCACTCCTCTTTAATGGCTTTGCGAAGTTGCTGGATATTTGTGGGAACTTAAACACGCTGTCAAACTCAGCGATCCAGAGCATCCCAAACRTGCTCAATGGGTGACATGTTTGGTGAGTATGCAGGCCATGAAAGAACTGGGACATTTTTCAGTTTCCAGGAATTATGTACAGATCCTTGCGACATGGGGCCGTGCATTATCACACTGATACATGAGGTAATGGCGGTGGATGAATGGCACGACAGGATCTCGTCAAGGTATCTCAGTGCATTCAAATTGCCATGGATAAACTGCAATTGTGTTCATTGTCTGTAGCTTATGCTTGCCCTTAACCTCACCACCACCATGGGACACTGTTGACAACATTGACATCAGCAAACTGGTTGCCCACATGACGCCATACACACTGTTTGTCATCTGCCCGTTACAATTGAAACCGGGATTCATCTGTAAAGAGCACACTTCTCCAGCATGCCAGTGGCCATCGAAGTTGACCATTTGCCCACTAAAGTCGGTTACAATGCCAAACTGCATTCAGATCAAGACACTGGTGAGGACGACGAGCATGTAGATGAGCTTCCCTGAGGCGCTTTCTGACAGTTTGTGCAGAAATTATTCGGTTGTGCAAACCTACAGCTCAGACGGTCCTGCAGGTGAAGAAGCCGGATGTGGAGGTCCTGGGTTGGTGTGGTTACATGTGGTCTGTGTTTGTGTGGCCGGTTGGACCTACTGCCAAATTCTCTAAAATTACACAAGGCGGCTTATGGTAGAGAAATGAACATTCAATTCTCTGGTGGACATTCCTCTAGTCAGCATGCCAATTGCAATCTCCCTCAACTTGTGGCATTGTGTTGTGGACTTTTATTGTCCCCAGCACAAGGTGCACCTGTGAAATGATCATGCTGTTTAATCAGGGATGTACACAAATTTGTGCGTAACATTTGAGAGAAATAAGCTTTTTGTGTGTATGAAAAATGTCTGGGATCTTTTATTTCAACTCATGAAACATGGGACCAACACTTTACATGTTACGTTTATTTTTGTTCAGTATAGATCCACCTTGTCAATAGTCCGAGAGCAGGAGCTTATGATTCTAATGCCAGAGCTGGCTGCTGCTGATAGTTATGTTTGAACTGCTTATGGGAAGACTTTGGTCGTGTTCCCCAGCTCAGACATTGCATGCATCAACCAATAGTTGCGTGACATGTCATTGACTTTGCCCTTGGGCACCAGATTGCTATAACCATATGATGKGGTCAGCTGATACTTAAAATACCTATCTAGGCATTGTAAGATGTGGCATGCTTCAGCAACGCCTGGGCAGAGGAACACACCCTTTGTTTTTCTCTCGTTGTCATTGCCCATAATCAGAGTGAGCTACTTTGCCTTGGGACAAAGCCCATCTCTCCCATCGCTGGCTGTTCATCATTAATGCAGAAAGTAATGGCTCCACTAGAGGTCATATACGGAGGAATGAGGCCCGCGGGCATGTGCTCTCCAAGCAGGAATGCACAGTGCCCAAGGCTGTAGACGGAGTGCATTACAGAGTGTGTTCACACACACTATTAATGTACCTCACAAACCAATTGTATACACACAGTAAACAATATAATATGTACGTGTACACACAAGCATCGCAAACACACATTTATTACGCACAGTAAACATTTTAAACTGAACACACTCTCAACCCAGAGTATTTATGCATTAGTCAATAGACTTATGTTACCTGAATACAGAAAACATGATAGAAACAACCTYTAGTATGAGTCTGCTGTACTTTGTATAATAACAAAATCCATGTAGCTTCCTGTCGTGTTGATTTCAATTCACATACAGTGCACATTGCAAGCAGTGCGGGCTGRGGATCTGCATTTTGTCATTCTAATGTGTTACCCTGTGGCTGTATTTCATCCCCTCTTGGGATGTTTAAATTTATCAGTGTGGAATGTCCCCGGGTCTAGATAAGATAACTGCTTCAAGGRCAAAACACACACCCAGAGACACACAACCCTTGGGAGCTAAGGTTATATCAGTCCTCTTGTACGGAGTGCTTCTGTTCATTGGAGCCAGTACCACTTGTCACCAGAAGGGTGCAGTGTTGCATAGAAGCAGTACATTCATAATATCAGTTACACTTTCATCTCACTTTTGTCCTAAAGACTGACAGTATGAGTCTAGTCACCTAGCTGAATCTACTGGCTTCTGACATGTTTTTGTCTCTCTGCGCTTTAACATACAGCCTCAAAGGCTCGAAGAACAACTGAATTCATCGAGAGAAAGGGACAGAGAGAGAGAGAGTTGTATTTGCTTAAAACTGTCAGATGAAAAAAAACAAGGGTTATGTCCTGCAGGCATGGCCAAGCTGTCAAAGTGTGTTGGGTCATGAAAGGCTACACTCTCAACACTGTCCCTTTTCTGTTTGTCACTTTTCGACAGATATATACACCATTATCCATGCACAGCCTGTCTGATCCGCTGGCCTTTACTCATTCCCTGCAGGGTTATGGTCATACCACGAAGTAAAGGATGGACAAATTGGCAGTATATATGTAGGCCTTAGACATATGTGTAATCACATGTGTGATCCCCTATTATATCTCTGGGGATGCATTGACTAAAGAATCATATTCACATATTTATCTCACATCACTAATTCATAGGCCTACAGAGTATCTATCTTTGCTTTGTGAACACACCATCCATCGTTGTCACCACAGTTGCTAACATACACATTGGTGGTAATGGATACAACAAACTTCATTGATAGCCTTGGCCTTTGTGAGTGTTGAATGTGTGTTGGAACACTAACAGTTCAGTGTTTACAGACTAAAGGGCTGTTACTCTTACCTCGTGTCACCTGACAAGTTTTTTGTCTCACTGGATAAAATCCGAGTACATCCTCTTCTAATTGAAAGAGGATACTATCACATACACAGGAAGAGAGAGGGGGGGACAGAGAGAGCGACAAGGAAAACTAGAGGGAGGTGGTAAGAAATAAAGGGAGAGGAAGGAGATATAGGCAAGAAGGAGCAGACAGGGCTAAGTAAACAATTCTCATGATGCCACAGGGCAGGAAGCAGTAGCCCGGGGGGTCTTGGCCTCTCAGGGCCATGGCAGAAGCCAGTCACACACATCACATAGCATTACACTGGATGGGGTTACAGCAAAATGTCAGCCGACGCATAAGAAGGAACCATCGGCCCATATGATAATTTGATGGCCTTAAGGGGGGTGCAATCTTGCATTCCCACAATTCCGCTCTGTCCACCCACACCCTTTTTTATTGTATTTTTGAATCAATTTTTGCTCTCCCTTTTTCATTATTTAATGTTTCAATTGTACTATGCACTCTAGTAGCCAAGCATACTCATGATTGTAACATGGTAAATGTGTGGTTAGTGTATTTCAATGACGAATGAATGTAGTATCCTCTACCAACTGTCCTAACCCACATGAAAAAATACTATAGTGTATACTATGGTAGGAATACTATAGTATTCACTGTAGTGTTTTTGCAGACTTTACTGTAGTATTGACAGTTTACTATAGTTTAAATACTGCAGTAAAAAAATTATAGTATATACTATAGTAATTACTGTTGTGTTTTTGTGGACTGTAATATACTGTACTATTTACTGTAGGGTTTTTGGGGACATTACATAAAAGAGCAAATGTTCTATAACCTGTAGGTAGGTAGGACAAGGTTCTGAACGGAGATCTCAGAGCTTCTGCTCTTTTCAATAAACATAGGGAACACAATATTTGGTCTATACTTGGCATGAAGGTTTCTCATTTACGGGTGGCACAAATTGGGAAATGGTGGAAGGGAATGGGCAGGGTATATGCAAATGAAATACTGTAGTATTTACTATAKCACATTAGTGCTATAGTACAACTCGTGTTTTTGCAGACATTTCTGTAGTATTTACTAGTGTTTTTTTCTTAATACTGTAGTATTTACTATAGTATTCCACAGTATACTACAMAATTCTATACTAAGTACTACACATGATCGAGGGATACTACAGTGTGTAGTATAGTATTCTACAGTATACTACAGAATTCTATAGTAAGTACTGTAGTATTCTATAGTAAACTGTAGTATTTTTTATATGGGCATTCCCAATGGAAATGTTCAGGGCTATTGGTTTAAAGGGTCCTCTGACCTGACTGTTAGATGGCTTGATTCAGGACCTGCTGCCTTCTCTGAATGATCTCCCTTTGTCTCACTCTCATATTATCACCACCACAGATTCTGTGTCCTTCTATTACTTGTGGGACGTATTCTTCCCTTCTCAGTCATGAGAGTTTGTCATACTTGAGGCCTTTAATTAATAAATGGTATAGGACAGTTGAAATACGTAGCTTCATTCTGTCGTTTTGACTGTCACGTTGTTTTTGGAGCTCTGTCATTAAGGTATCATATGAAAAATGCTTAATATTAATGTTGGTGTGTGTTGTGTTGTGTGTGTGTGTGTGTGTGTGGTGTGTGTGTGTGTGTGTGTGTGTGTGTGTGTGTGTGTGTGTGTGTGTGTGTGTGTGTGTGTGTGTGTGTGGTGTGTGTGTGTGTGTGGTGTGTGTGTGTGTTTTGTGTGTGTGTGTGTGTGTGTACGTGCAGATATCTGAGTGCCTCTGACAGGGAGGACAGGCCTGAAGGCAGGTCTCAGCCCTTCAGCACCAAAATGACACATGACTGCTTTTGACTTTTGTCATCTCCTCCCTGCCCCCGGCCCTACTACAACCTAAAGAAAGCCTCGAACACACAACACACAACACACACACACACACACACACACACACACACACACACAACACACACACAACACACACACACACACACACACACACACAGAGTATACTGCTTAGGTTACATTATCTTTGGCCTCTGGACATGGACCCTCCTTACTGGATGACATTTGGGCTTGTCCAGCACTGAGGTTACCTTCATTTGCCCCGAAGTTAAAGATGCCTGTCTTCAGCATGCTATCACAAAAAATAAAAGATTGCAAGAATAAAAAAACATGCGACGAGAGAAAGATTTCCAAAAGCACTTTGATCAGAGGCATCAACAGTCGCGCACTAACTTGTTAAGCAGTATGTAAATTTGGTCTGATACTGAAAAAAGTTGCCAGAATGGCATGAATCCATTGTGCTGCGATGATCAAAATAAAAGAGGGCTTCATGTGCTGGAGGGCAAGAAAGTCACAGACATGTAGTTTTTTTCCGTTTTTTTTCTCACAAAAAGAGCGGGCTGATGGGAGGCAGAGAGGAGATGGAAGGAGGGAGGTAAATTAAAGATTGAGATCCTTCCAGGCTTTCCCCTATCTAAATTAGCAGAATAGAAGGAAATGAGATGTATAATTAATATCAGGGTTATATGGCTGGGATGTGATGAAAACATCAGCATTCATTCATTCACTGTCTGATTGGGTGAATTCTCCAATTACAACTGGGACCTTATATAGACGTTTCAAAGCCAAAGGTATAAACTTTAAACTATTGAATAGATTGTGGCAATACCGCTGGAATGCATTTCGATGAACAATCTAACCTATGGTTTCTTTTTTATGCAATTGCTTGCTAACTCCATACTCATCCCTCCCTTCCTACCTCTCTCTCTCTCTCTCTCTCTCTCTCTCTCTCTCTCTCTCTCTCTCTCTCCATCTCTCTCTTTCTCTTTTTCTCTCTGACACTCAGTGAGATGAATAGGCGCTGTCACTGAGACTCTTGTAGCCTGTCAGCTTTTAAACAAACAGTCACTGAAAGGATCACTTTCACAGGAGAGGCCTGTGAGTCTGTGGTGAGATCATTAGCCAGCCTCTCAGTCACTACCCCTCCACTCATACCTGTCTATGTGGGAAGATTTATTCTACCACTGAAGCCGTATGGTGCAAATGTTACCTCACAAGCAGAATGAGCATATCTCACTCTTGTCCTCAGCAATGATATCACAGGAGTCTAGTGAGAGTGCCTTTCATTAGCAGTAATTATCACCAACAAAAATAGCTGATTGTGTGATCGTGTTCATTCAGAGTCCATAAGACCTTTTGAACTACACTGTCTACTTATTTACAATGTCTACTTACTTAGGCCTCTGCCTATTCACAGACTATGTGCCGTGTGTTGGGTTAGGAACTCAGTTGGGGTCTCAACTTACTGTTGAGTGTTGGAAAGGTAGAATTCACAAGGTGCAGTTCTGTAATTTGGTAGTGCATCAGCAGTTTTCCCCTTGTTATGTCAGTCATTGACAGTCACTCAATTAGCCCATGTCAGCAAAACAATTTTTGATTACTATGTAATGTAGTCTAGCCATCCACATTCAAAAAACACTACAGTTTACTATAGAATAGTACAGTACTTACTATAGAATTCTGTCGTAAACTGTAGAATACTGTACTACACACTGTAGTAACCCTCAATCATGTATAGTACTTAATATAAAATGTTGTAGAATACTATAGTAAATACTACAGTATACTACAGACACAAACACTACAGTAAAAACTACAGTAATGTCCGCAAAAACACTACAGTAGACCTCTGGCAGTTTCTATGGGGGTGCCACAGGGTTCAATTCTCCTGCCGACTATCTTCTCTGTATACATCAATGATGTCGCTCTCGCTGCTGGTGATTCTCTGGTACACCTCTACGCAGACGACACCATTCTGTATACTTCTGGCCCTTCTCTGGACACTGTGTTAACTAACCTCCAGACGAGCTTCAATGCCGTACAACTCTCCTTCCGTGGCCTCCAACTGCTCTTAAATGCAAGTAAAACTAAATGCATGCTCTTCAACTGATCGCTGCCCGCACCTGCCCGCCGGTCCAGTATCACTACTCTGGACGGTTCTGACTTAGGATATGTGGACAATTACAAATACCTAGGTGTCTGGTTAGACTGTAAACTCTCCTTCCAGACTCACATTAAGCATCTCCAATCCAAAATGAAATCTAGAATCAGCTTCCTATTTCACAACAAAGCATCCTTCAATCATGCACACTCATGCTGCCAAACATAAAATAAATAAATACCCTCGTAAAACTGACCATCCTACCGTTCCTTGACTTCGGCGATGTCATTTAGAAAATAGCCTCCAACACTCTACTCAGCAAATTGGATGCAGTCTATCACAATGCCATCCGTTTTGTCACCAAAGCCCTATATACTACCCACCACTGCGACCTGTATGCTCTCGTTGGCTGGCCCCCGCTTCATATTCGTCGCCAAACCCACTGGCTCCAGATCATCTATAAGTCTTTGCTAGGTAAAGCCCCGCCTTATCTCAGCTCACTGGTCACCATAGCAGCACCCACCCGTAGCACGCGCTCCAGCGGGTATATTTCACTGGTCACCCCAAAGCCAATTCCTCCTTTGGCCGCCTTTCCTTTCCAGTTCTCTGCTGCCAATGACTGGAAATAACTACAAAATTCACTGAAGCTGGAGACTCATATCTCCCTCACTAACTTTAAGCACCAGCTGTCAGAGCAGCTCACAGATCACTGCACCTGTACATAGCCCATCTGTAAATAGCCCACCCAACTACCTCATCCCCATACTGTTATTTATTTATTTTGCTCCTTTGCACCCCAGTATCTCTACTTGCACATTCATCTTCTGCACATCTATCACTCCAGTGTTTAATTGCTATATTGTAATTACTTCGCCACTAATGGCCTATTTATTGCTTACTCCTTATCCTAAACCTCATTTGCAACACAACTGTATATAGACTTTGTCTATTGTATTATTGACTGTATGTTTGTTATTTCATGTTTAACTCTGGTGTTGTTTTTGGTTGACGCACTGCTTTGCTTTAATCTTGGCCAGGTCGCAGTTGTAAATGAGAATTGTTTCTCAACTGACCTACCTGGGTAAATAAAGGTGAACTAAATAAAAAGAAGAACGAGTTAGAGTTCGGTGGGAAAAATATCTGTTGAAACAAAGGTACATTTCCTGAAATTTGGAGCAGGGAGATAGCTGGAATGTGCTTGGTCCTTGCTTTACAAAAGGATGGTGAGCACTGTCTTCTTGGGGACCTTCAATGCTGGCAGAAATGTTTTAGGTACCCTTCCCAGATCTGTGCCTTGACACAATCCTGTCTCGGAGCTTCTACGGACAATTATTTCGTCTCATGGCTTGGTTTTGCTCTAACATGCACTGTCAACTAAGGGACCTTATATAGACAGGTGTGTGTCTTTCCAAATCAGTACAATCAATTGAATTACCACAGGTGGACTCCAAGTTGTAGAAGCATCTCTTGGATGATCAATTGGAAACAGAATGCACCTGAGCTCAATTCGAGTCTCATAGGCAAAGGTTCTGAATACTTATTTAAATAAGGTATTTTATTTATTTATGTTTATACATTTGCAAACATTTATAAAAACCTGTTTTCACTTTGTCAATATGGGGTATGCGTGTTACATTGATGAAAAATAAATAAACATTTAATACATTTTAGAATAAGGCTGTAACGTAAAAAATGTGGAAAAATGTCAAGGGGTCTGAATACTTTCCCGGATGCACTGTAAGGTTCACTTGATTTTAGTGATCTGACAGATATGGATAGGGTTCAAATAAGTTCACTATGATGCTTTAACCTATCAAATGAGATCAGATCTGTAATCATGTGAAGCAATGTCCAACGACAAAAAAGCCCCCTCAAAAAACAGCTTGAACTTTTGAGAGAAAGAATAGCTCTTAGCCCCTCACTCTCGCTTTCTCTCTCTCTCTCTCTCCTCTCCCTCCTCTCTCTCTCTCCTCCCTCATCTTCTCTCTCTCCTCTCTCTCTCTCTCCTTCTCTCTCTCTCTCTTCCTCTCTCTCTCTCTCTCTCTCTTCGTCCTGACCTGCAAAGATCTAGTCTCTCTATGTCTTCCGTGTGTCCTCTCCACACATGGAAGAGAGTGCTTTACGCCCCTGGCGCCTCTCCCCAGCTGAAGCCACCTCTCTACAGAAGGACACAGGCAGCCAAGGAAAGACAGGCAGACAGGAGGAGAAACTGGCAGGGATAAGAACTGATCCTGGCAGATAAAGAAGGAGATAAGAGGAGAGGAAAGGGAAGGAAACGATAACTCAGCCAATAGGCTACCTCCGCTGCCCTGTGTGTGTCCTAACATGACTTAATGGTGCTACAACAGACACTGCTACTGGTAATATTACTACTGATACCAGTAATGATAATGGTCAATGATACACATATAAGGAGGAGGAGGTATTGCAACTTTCCCTTTGAAATACAGTGCGTTCGGAAAGTTTTCAGACCCCTCAAATGTTTTGACCTTTTGTTACGTTAGTCTTGATCCAAAATAGATGAAATTGTTTTCTTTCCCTCGTCAATCTACACACAATACCCCATAATGACAAAGAAAAAACTGATTTTCAAAAATGTTTGCTAATTTATTAAAAAGAAAAACCTTTAATATCACATTTACATAAGTATTCAGACCCTTTACTCAGAACTTTGTTGAAGAAACATAGGCAGAGATTACAGCCTTGAGTCTTCTTGGGTATGACTCTACAAGCTTGGCACACCTGTATTTGGGGAGTTTATCCCATTATTCTCTGCAGTTCCTCACATGCTCTGTCAGGTTGGATGGGGAGCGTCACTGCACAGCTATTTTCAGGTCGCTCTAGAGATGTTCGATCGGGTTCAAGTCTGGGCTCTGGCTGGACCACTCAAGGACATTCAGAGACTTGTCCCATAACCACTCCTGCGTTGTCTTGGCTGTGTGCTTAGGGACGTTGTCCTGTTGGAAGGTGAACATTCGCCCCAGTCTGAGGTCCTGAGCGCTCTGGAGCAGGTTTTCATCAAGGATCTCTCTGTACTTTGCTCTGTTCATCTTTGCCTCGATCCTGACTAGTCTCCCAGTCCCTGCCACTGAAAAACATCCCCACAGCATGATGCTGACACCACCATGCTTCACAGTAGGGATGGTGCCAGGTTTCCTCCAAACGTGATGCTTAGCATTCAGGCCAAAGAGTTCATTCTTAGTTTCATCAGACAAGATCATCTTGTTTCTCATGGTCTGAGAGTTCTTTGAGTGCCTTTTGGCAAACTCCAAGTGGACTGTCATGTGCATTTAACTGAGGAGTAGCTTCAGTAGCTACTCTACCATGAAGGCCTGATTGGTGGAGTGCTGCAGAGATGGTTGTACTTCTGGAACTCTGGAGTTCTGTCAGAGTGACTCTTTTGGTCCCCTTCCCCTTATCTGTRCCTCGACACAATCCTGTCTTGGAGCTCTACGGAAAATTTCTTCGACCTCATGGCTTGGTTTTTAATACATTTGCAAAAATTTCTACAAACCTGTTTTCGCTTTGCCATTATGATGTATTGTGTGTAGATTTGAGGATTTAAATTTTTTTTAAATAMWTTTTAGAATAAGGCCGTAATGTAACAAAATTTGATAAAAGTGAATGGGTCTGAATACTTTCCAAATGTACTGTATGCTCTGAACTATCTTAATCTAACACATTCAAAATAGGTCATCACAAATCTCCCTATTCTGCCAACCTGAATTGTGTCCACAGCCAAAGAGCCCTATATCTCTATAGTGTATACAATATATAAACTCAGCAAAAAAAGAAACGTCCCTTTTTCAGAACACTGTCTGTCAAAGATAATTCTTAAAAATCCAAATAACTTCACAGATCGTCATTGTAAAGAATTTAAACACTCTTTCCCATGCTTGTTCAATGAACCATAAACAATTAATGAATATGCACCCGTGGAACAGTTGTTAAGACACTTACAGCTTACAGATGGCAATGAAGGTCACAGTTATGAAAACTTAGGACACTAAAGAGGCCTTTCTACTGACTCTGAAAAACAYCAGAAGAAAGATGCCCAGTGTCCCAGCTCATCTACGTGAACGTGCCTTAGGCATGCTGCAAGGAGGCATGAGGACTGCAGATGTGGCCAGGGCAATAAATTGCAATGTCCGTACTGTGAGACGCCTAAGACAGCGCTACAGGGAGACAGGACGGACAGCTGATCGTCCTCGCAGTGGCAGACCATGTGTAACAACATCTGCATAGGATCGGTACATCCGAACATCACACCTGCGGGACAAGTACAGGATGGCAACAACTACCGCCCGAGTTACACCAGGAACGCACAATCCCTCCATCGGGGCTCAGACTGTAGGCTGAGAGGATGGACTGAGGGCTTGTAGGCCTGTTGTAAGGCAGGTCCTCACCAGACATCACCGGCAACAATGTTGCTTATGGGCACAAACCCTCCGTCGCTGGACCAAACAGGACTGGCAAAAAGTGCTCTTCACTGACGAGTCGCGGTTTTGTCTCACCAGGGGTGATGGTCGGATTCGCGTTTATCGTCGAAGGAATGAGCGTTACACAGAGGCCTGTACTCTGGAGCAGGATCGGTTTTGAGGTGGAGGGTCCGTCATGGTCTGGGGTGGTGTGTCACAGCATCATCGGACTGAGCTTGTTGTCATTGCAGGCAATCTCAACGCTGTGCGTTACAGGGAAGACATCCTCCTCCCTCAGGTGGTACCCTTCCTGCACGCTCATCCTGACATGACCCTACAGCATGACAATGCCACCAGCCATACTGCTCGTTCTGTGTGTTATTTCCTGCAAGACTGGAATGTCAGTGTTCTGCCATGGCCAGCGAAGAGCCCGGATCTCAATCCCATTGAGCACGTCTGCGACCTGTTGGATCAGAGGGTGAGGGTTAGGGCCATTCCCACCAGAAATGTCCTGGAACTTGCAGGTGCCTTGGTGGAAGAGTGGGGTAACATCTCACAGCAAGAATTGGCAAATCCGGTGCTGTCCATGAGAGGAGATACACTGCAGTACTTAATGCAGCTGGTGGCCACACCAGATACTGACTGTTGTTTTTGATTTTGACCACCCCTTTGTTCAGGGACACATTATTCAATTTCTGTTAGTCACATGTCTGTGGAACTTGTTTAGTTTATGTCTCAGTTGTTGAATCTTGTTATGTTCATACAAATATTTACACATGTTAAGTTTGGTGGAAATAAACGCAGTTGACAGTGAAGGGACGTTTCTTTTTTTTGCTGAGTTCATGTATAGTTTTCCAGCAATCAAATCAAATGGACCACAAACTTGTGTTTATATTTCAGTCTGTTTAGGTTTGTACCGTATGTGTTGTTATGTATAAGTGAATAGGATTGCTAGGCTGAGCCACCCAGTCAGGCCTCTGCTCCGTGCTCCTGAGGGCAGCGGAGTGGAACAGCGGTTAGGGGAGAGATGGACTGCCTTCAGCCCTGGTGGGTTAACCAGGCCAGGGTAGGGTAGGCCACAGCTGGGGAACCCCAGGGACCCAAGATCTAGGCCAGCCTGTCGACCTGACTTGATTAACTACACATCCAGCTGCATGGATAATGTATGGAATTGTTATACCTGGAGAGGGGCTCTGCTAATCCCAGATTGTCTTTCAGACAGGGTGGGGGAAAAAGTTTACGGACAGAAATATGGCAGACCAGGCCACATTATATAGTAATTTATTCTTGGATTGACGTGTGTATTTATTACTGCTACCTGTGCTTTCTGCAGATTGTTTTTACTCACCCACCTATCAGGTGTGTGTTTCTGGTAGTATGTGTAATTTCAGCACTAGTATTTGTCCTGAGAAAGACCTTGTGTGGAATGGGGTCTCAGCGAGAGGAGAGTGCTTACTTTTTTCTCTCTCGTGCTGCTGGGGGCTATGGCTGTATTAATGCAATGCCGGGGATCTTTGAAGTTGTGACTTTATGAGACAAAAGCTAATTTCCTTCCCTTTGTTCATTATCTGGACTGACTTCCAACCGAGTGGAGAACACGCTGTGCTAATTATTCCATTTCTGAGTCGTCTCTAAAGTGCGTAATGGATTTCACTGGGCATTTCACAGGTGGTGTGGGAGTGCATAGAGAGAGTCATCTCTTTGGGAGATTATCTGTCTGCCTGGGCCCTGACACTGACTAACCAATAGGAATCTGCTTTTAAACGTCCACACCAGTAGAAATCCACTATTTCGAGCTGAAAGATGATGGCAAGAACTTACTCATGATGTTGCAAAACGATTTGAGTCAATAAGTCATCGTTTTAGTCGAAGTATGATATAGTTGGGCTTGAAGTGACATCCTAACTGCCCACTTCGTGTGAATACGGTGTCTTGAGCTATGATAAAATKTACAAATTATTTTCAGCCTACGTTTTGTTTCAGGCCTGGGTTTTATTTGAATGTTACCACTTAACATTGTTTATTAATCAGAAACAGCTGCAAAGTTATACCTCTTTGTGACTGAGATGAGCCAAACAGCCTTGTGTCCACTTGGCCACCTCACCCATGGAGCAAATAAAATAGGGGGTGCAAACGTATGTTTTTGCACCTCCACCTTTTTACCTGAAAATTATCATAATCCATTGGATAATTTGTCAATTTTCACTTATTTATTTGCTAGTCTGTATTTAAAATATTGTAATATTTTATACATTCGAAAGTCTCTCACCCTATCACACAATGTTATGCAAATTAGTTGATGTATGTGAGGATGCTGGGGCATGCTGATGGAGAGTTTTGGTGAGGCGTTTGTGCGGCGGGTCAGTGCTGGGGCGCGCTGTCTGTGTTCATCCAAATAAATGACAACTTGATTATTTTAGGGGAAATCAGTCTCCTAGACTGTTTACGCTAGTCAACAAACTATGTGCGAGTTTCATTGGCCTTACAGGCTCGTTACAAATTGGTGACAGCGGTGGGATCAGCGTGTCAACTAGCTAACAGCAACTCGCAAGCTTGGCTAACTTTAGCTGGTTAGCTGCATGGGAAAATGGAGGGAAAAGTTGAACAACCCGGGAACTGCAATCAACAACCACC
Source organism: Salvelinus sp. IW2-2015 (assembly GCF_002910315.2). Lineage (NCBI taxonomy): Eukaryota > Metazoa > Chordata > Actinopteri > Salmoniformes > Salmonidae > Salvelinus > Salvelinus sp. IW2-2015. The sequence continues at coordinate 25,103,972 of NC_036871.1, forward strand.
GATCGACCAATAGCCGGTGGTGGATCAGCCGGGTGCCATGGACAGGCGGATTGACCGACAGGTGTTCATGCCATAATCTTTCAAGGGAAAAGAAGGCGAATGGACTGTTTGGATTGAACAATTTGAGTTAGCAGTGCAAGTAAATGGATGGCGCGCGGCAGATTGTTTGAACTTTCTCATGCTGTTGCTGAGGGGAAATGCGCAGAGATTTTGTTGTACTTTACCTCAGGATACCAAGAACGATTACAACAGCGTGAAAGTGGCTTTGCAGAGGCATATGCCATACCCAATCAGGAAGCAGTAACAGTGGCCAAAAAACTAGTATAGGAATTTGTGTTAAAGCTAGGTGTTCCTCGCTCTATCCATAGCAACCAGGGGCAAAACATTTTATCCACTCTTTTTATAGAGATGTGCAATCTTTTACAAACGAACAAAACAAGGACCACTCCGTACAACACACAATCAGATGGTTTAGTGGAAAGAATGAACACAAGTCTAATYAATATGCTGTCACTTTTTGTTGATGACAATCAAGTAAATTGGGATGAGATACTCCCTTATGTGATGATGTCATACATGGTTCCACAGGGTTCACACCATACAGGGTGTTGTTCGGTCCTGAAATTACCGGTTGATGTGGTTATGGGAACACAACAAAATGAAGGGAAACCGTATGTTTCTCAGTATGTACAAAAGGTGCAAGGGTATTTAAGCACTGTAAGGGGAGCTGTAAAGAGAAATCACCTAAAATCCACAGGTAAACAAAAGCAATAATTTGATCTAAAAGGTGACATCCCAGAGGTATGAGGAAAAATTAACGTGTGGCTTAGAGACTACCAGAGCAAAAAGGGGTTGTCACTGAAACTGAGAAAGAAATTCAAGGGTCCTTTCAAAATTGCAAAGAAACTGTCAGAAGTGCTGTAGTAGTACAGTGTAATGGACCTTATCATGCCAGGTACACTACAACAGCCTCAAATCTTACTTTGGGGTTGTTTCAGAGCATGAGGTCACTGGCACGGGACAAGAGACTGAGTTGAGCAATGACTAATTTGTGCCTAGACTGACATACTACCCCTCAAGGGAACAGGGTTCTCCAAGGATAAAGCAACCAATGTTGCCTAGGTTACCCTTCAGTAGAAGGGTGGGGGACATTGGGAGACTGGGCTCCAGGAGATGTTAAAGTGTCAGCCGGAACGGGAATTGTACATTGTCAGGACTGAAAGCTCAGTCGAAGACACAGAGATTCGTACCACGCAAACAGTCGTGAACACTGAGTTGCCCTGTGCACCTGCAAGAGAAAGTGCCTCCTTTGAGACGAGTCAAGCAGCTGAGTCAATTGCAGCAGAAGATCACATGGGTCAGGGGTATAGACCACAAATAACTATTAGGTTACCTGTTTGGCAAGAGGGCTTTGTGTTGAATACAGTCAATGCATTCTGAATGTGTTTGCTTACTGTACACTTCTCAGAGGTTATTTTGTGCGTGTTTATCCAGGTTATTAAACACAGGGTGTGTTCAGGGGTTAATGTCATGTTTTACACATTCAAAAGTCTCTATGCAAATTAGTTGCTATATGTGAGGATGCTGGGGCATGCTGAGGGAGAGTTCTGGTGAGGCGTTTGTGTGGCGGGTCAGTGCTGGGGCGCGCTGTCTGTGTTCATCCAAACACATTTTACTTGAAGCCTGCCAGCAGCCTACCGACCAAAGGTTGCACTCTGTCCATTACAATATATAAAAATGCATATTAGCTATCTTTCAATAGTTATCCATATTACCGGAGCTTCATTTAAATCTTTCTTACTATTTCTACGGCGGATTCGCGGCCACAATTTATGGAAGATGCCAAAACTTTGGAGATAACAATAGATGGTGAAGTAAATTGGCCTGTGGTTTTCCCTAAATCAATGCTTATGACAATTTCAGCTCCAGAATCAACCATAGAGCCAACTGGCTAATCTTTTGAATACGGTGTAGTTAAAAAAACAGCAACAACAGACAACATTAACTAGCTAGCTAGATAGATAGATAAGGTTAGCATGCTGTCAGTGCCCTATTTGTTGATGTTTATCAACTCAATGTGGAAATTCCCACAACTAATTTGTAAATATGTAGAATTAGTCTTAGCCGTTCTTCGTGGGTTTCGGAACCTAAATGTGCATTTCCTCTTTAGGACAGGAAATTACGTCGAAATAGTGGCGGCACATCCTCGGGGTGGGGTTACATTTCCCTAGTCTCAGCTTTCAAATCTCAGAATGTAGCTTCACATGAGGAGATGGAGATGGGGTCTTGCTCCAACCAATTAAGTTCCATTCACATCGTGTTGAGGGAACAGGAAGTACTAACTGACCACTTTATCACTAATCAAAAAGCCTTAATGAATTCTTTGTTTTTGATCCATCTCTTTGCTGTTCAAGCATTACATTATTATAAAATTTGACCTTTATTTAACGAGGCATAAAATGAACTCGAAACAAACCATTTTTCGATGTTTGAATATGGGAGCATGTTTTTAGTGAGTTTATCTTTGCAGAATTAGTTTTGTATTAGCCTCGACGCCATCCGTTCTAGGTTTCTGCAGAAACTAGAATCGCAGTGTGAGGTCTGGCAGCGCGAGGCTAGGTTTGTGTAAGTGAATGATGCAAAACAACTCACAGTGACTGATGGTCTTGCAAATATTTCTTATAAACACTTAGGATCAAACCACTTTTATGCTCATTAAGGTTCAAAATCCTATGCTAAGTTTGAGTAGAGCATATACAGGTAACTGCCAAAATAAAGTAAACACTGAGTAAATTAGGGTTCTGCCAGCTATTATGGTGTGGGGTGCCTTCTCCTTGCAAGGTTTAGAGGCGAAGGTTTAGAGGGCAAGGTTTAGAGGGCAAGGTTTAGAGGGGAAGGTTTAGAGGGCAAGGTTTAGAGGGGACGGTTTAGAGGGGAAGGTTTAGAGGGCAAGGTTTAGAGGGGAAGGTTTAGAGGGGAAGGTTTAGAGGGCAAGGTTTAGAGGGGAAGATTTAGAGGGCAAGGTAAACGCCAATAAATACACAGCCATTCTGAGTGATCACCTTCAACCTATGTTGAATCATTTCTATCCTGATGGGAGTGGTCTCTTCCAGGATGACAATGCCGCCATCCACCAGGCACGAGTGCTCACTGAATGGTTTGATGAGCATGAAAACGATTTAAACTGTATGCCATGGCCGTCTCAGTCACCAGATCTCAACCCAATTGAACACTTATGGGAGATTCTTGAGTGGCACCTGAGACAGCATTTTCCACCACCATCAACAAAACACCAAAAGATTACATTTCTCATGGAAGAATGGTGTTGCATCTCTCCAATAGAGTTCCAGACACTTGTAGAAGCTATGCCAAGGCCCATTGAAGCTATTCTGGCGGCTCGTGGTGACCCAACGCCCTATTAAAACACATTATGTTGGTATTTCCTTTATTTTGGCAGTTACTTTTAGTAATGTATGAATACAGGCCCTGAGCCAGTGTAAGTCAACCAATTGTAACCTGTAACATTATGGGATTTCCATATTTATTACAAATAGGGCTTGGCAGAATATAAGGGAAATGGCTACAACATTCCATCTTCAAAAGAGCGTGTGTCAAACTGTCACCCATAGGTACCACCACCTGAATGATCCCAGAATATATGTAACCTGTAGCACAGAGAGGAACCTACCAGTGGGTAGGATATAGGCTAAAACTAAAGAGCTAGAGGGGTAATACAGGAGAAACCAACCAGGCCCCCTTCTCTCTCTACTCTGCTCTGTCTTCTCTTTCCTCTCTTCGTCCGATCTCTGCATCTCGATCTGATTCGTCTCTCGCTTCTCTCTTCTCTCTCTCTCCTCCTCTCTCTCTCTCTCTCTCTCTCTCTCTCTATCTATCTCGTCATCTCTCCTCTCTCTCTCTCTCTCTCTCGCTCTCTCTCTCTTTCTCTCTCTCTCTCTCTCTCTTTCTTCTCTGTGTCTCTTCTTTCTCTTCTTCTTTCTCTCTTTGTCTTCTTTTTCCTCTCTCCGTCTTCTCTCTTTCCTCTCTGCCCTCCCTCTCTCTCTCTCTTCTCTCTCTCTGCCCCCTCTCTCTCTCTCTCCTCTCTCTCCTGCCCCCTCTCTTTCCTCTCTCTCTCTCTCTGCCCCTCCCTCTCTCTCTCCCTCCCTCGCCTCCTGCTTTGTTTGGGCTCATTTCATTCTGTGTGTAGCAGCCTCCTGGCAGGCAGGTCAAGGTAAACCCTACCATCGCACACCATTTTCCCCATGCACTGCCTGAGGGAGGAACACTGAAGGCCTGAGGCAAGGGCAAGCCCAAACAGCTCACACAACATGTCTGCCATCAACCACCTCCAACCATACTTACAGGATGGTAATGCCGATGAGAGAGAGGTGAACAGCTAGGAGTATCTACAGTTCTATTTTCTTTCTTTCTCTTCATTCCTCCATCAGATTATATATTTCCAGCAGTGATTTCCTGTCACTAGTAGGGTATATTTCTATTAACAGACACGTTACAATAAAGGAGCTTCTCATTTGTTCCCTGTAGTGTAAGTGTTCATTTTGTGAGTCTAATACAAACCCTGGCTAGGAGCTAGTGCTGGAATTTTAGCTGTAAATGGAAAAGGCCTGTGGGCTTTTCATTTTCTGGGCCCAGACGTTCCCTTCATGGTGTCGGAGCCCTTGTGTTCACAGAGTTCATATTTGGCCACGGGGCTTTATTTTTTATTTTTTTCATCTCAAAGCTTAGACTAACAGGGCTTCGACTCCCAGAGGAACCACTGCATAGCAACAGCAGAGATCAACAAAGTACGTTTGTTTACGTTGGCTGTGTCCGCATGTTGTCGACTTATACATTTCTCCCAGTCTCCCTCTTCCTGCCTCTCCTTGCCCAAGGGGAGCGGAGACCTCTAATTGGATCGTGTCCTAATTGAGCCTAATACTGGAGCTAACCGGAGCTGGGCCCCACGGCTAATGAAGAGAGAGACAATCAAAACTAAGCACTAAAACTTTGACTTTGTGTAGTTTGTGTGCGTGTGTGTGCCTGTGTCTGTGTGTGCGTTCTTCCTACTGTAACAAAACATCTCAAAGAAACAGTACTGTTTACTCATGGCTTGTGAGCTTATTGTCTCAGTTTCTAATCCATGTTTTAAATAGAGAGTGTCTGGGCTTGAATCCTATTCAACTGGTTTGAACACATTCATTTCAGAAGAATGACAGCAACAACCAAAAAAGTTATCTTCAGAGTTACAAGTCTACATAATACAAAATCTACATTGTGCTCTCGTAACTTTTCATAAAATACATGCCCTTTAAAAAAAAAAAAAAATGTCACCCCTTTTTCCCTCTCACACACAAAAGGCCAACCCGATGGATATAAAATGAAACAAAAAGAGCAGATGCTGCAGTTTGGACGGCCGCGGATGCAACAGAGAGATGGAAATGGAGCGCTGCTTTCATTGTGCTGGAGGGCCCGGAGAAGAAATGACTACTCCTCCAGCTACGATCTGGTAAACAAGGCTGTGTTTATCTGTCAATACCTATTTTTAAAAGGAATTGTCTCTTTCAGGTCGGAAATTAGGATGTGTTTTACTGCATGCTTAAATACACTCAATGGCCACACATCAGTGACCAACCGTGTTACTTTATTTTATCCCTTTTCTACCTGTTTGTTCATTTATTTCTTATTCCACTCTGATCTCTGGTGATTATTCCATGTGTAACCATGTTTTTGGATTGGGGTCTTTCCCAAGGACATGATGGATGGCAGTATTCTTTCTGTTGTTGAACTAACAATCTTCTGGGCACAACACTCTATGCCCCAACAGGCCTCCATACGGACAGCTTTTTGAAGTCAGGGTGATAAAGGGGGGAAATCAGGTATTTTGGCCACATTGTATAGGCCTACCAAAGAAGGGGGAAATGTTCACATATGGCCTAGCATATTTAGAGCTGCTTGAGCATCCTCACTTGGTGATTGATGACACCACAACCATTGTTGTCTATCTTCATCGGTAGCCTAGTGGTTAGAGTGTTGGGCCAGTAACCAGAAGGGGATCGAATCCCCGAGCTGACAGGGTAAAAATGTATCTTTCTACCCCTGAGTAAGGCAATTAACCCACTATTCCCCAGGCGCTGAAGACGTGGATGTTGAATCAGAGGGGGAAGACACATTTCAGTTGGACAGCTGACTAGGTATCCCCCCTTTCCCATCATTGTGGTCGTCCTCCATCTTTGTGGTCGTCCTCCATCTTTGTGGTCGTCTGCCATCTTTGTGGTCATCTGCCATCTTTGTGGTCGTCCTCCATCTTTGTGGTCGTCTGCCATCTTTGTGGTCGTCTGCCATCTTTGTGGTCGTCCGCCATCTTTGTGGTCATCCTCCATCTTTGTGGTCGTCCGCCATCTTTGTGGTCGTCCGCCATCTTTGTGGTCATCCTCCATCTTTGTGGTCGTCCGCCATCTTTGTGGTCGTCCGCCATCTTTGTGGTCGTCCGCCATCTTTGTGGTCGTCCGCCATCTTTGTGGTGGTCATTCTACATCACAATGGGGCCTGATCAGTTCCAGTTCCACCTCTCAGCTCTGTAGTTCTATCTACATTAGAGGAGTGGTGAGAGGAGCTGGGATCAGTAAGACAGAGCCTCCAGATTGTTGTTAGGTGGTGCCTTTCCAAGGAGTTGCCTTAGCGGCAGCCCTGCAGGGCCCAGCACATTGCTGTGCAGTGTCGCGGGCGGCCACCAGGGGGGATGGGGTCTGGATGAAGACGAGACACTCCAGGTGGGCCCCCACTATTCCCCCCCCCCCCCCCCCCTCCCACGGAGGCGTTCTGTCATGTCTTTCGATCGGAGAACGGAGGACGGATCCAGAACCAACACAGCCTTCCAAAGCTCCAGCCCTAAGGATGTAGCTCGAAGGCCCAAACCCGATTGGAGGATTGGAAACACATGAAATACAGAAGGAAAAGAAAAAAAGACAGAGTGAAAGAGAAGAAAATGTGCACTTGGTTTCTCTTACACAACTCAGATAATGATGTTGAGTTGATTTAATTTATATATTTGATTGGATAAATTTATCCAAACCGTGACTTACATACCCAAATAGCATCCTGTATGTATACTGGTATGTTGAGGTGAGTATGCTAATGTTATTGACTGAGCAGTACCTGCAGCTCTAGCTCTTTAGAGTGTTGACAGTATTAGACACATGGTCAGCATGTCCATACCTCAGAGGGGAGTGAACAGTCAGTGTGTCTCCCACTGCAGTCTGGAGCCGCCCTGTGAGCTGTGAGTGGGGCCTGCCTGGTTGCAACCTGCAGCCGGGGTCCTCTGGGGCCTCTCGTCACCCCCATGTCTCGGAGGTGAAAGGGTGGGTGATAATTGAACGCTCTCTGGCACTTCTAACAAATGTATTGAAAGAGAGGAATCGAAAAACCTGTTAATGAGATTTCTCTCCCCGGGCAGCGCTCCGGGTTATTATTCTTATAATTTTCTTAATCTAATGAGTTACTCAAAGTTTATTTTCAAACGTGTTTCTCGCACTCGCCTCGCACCTGTTTTTTTCCAAATTGATTAGATTCTATTTTTCAACTGCTTACGAACTTTATTAATAAACAGATTGAGGATGCATTAGTGGGTTACATGTTCGAGGTTTTTAGACTTGTGCATCAAGATCCACTCACTAATTCATCTGAAAAAATGTAGACAATAAATTATAGAATTCAATATTGTATTTTAATAATGCGCAGTGTGTGCAGTCTGTCTTTTTGAGATAGGATTCCCTAAAGGTTATTTAATTTGTATTTTTGAAATATAGCCTATTTTGAAAGGTACACTACATGACCAAAAGTATGTGGACACCTACTGGTCGAACATCTCATTCCAAAATCATGGGCATTAATGTGGAGTTAGTCCCCCCTTTGCTGCTATAGCAGCCTCCACTCTTCTGGGCAGGCTTTCCACTAGATGTTGGAACATTGCTGTGGGTACTTGCTTCCATTCAGCCACAAGACCATTACTGTGGTCGGACACTGATGTTGGGCAATTAGGCGTTCCAATTCATCCAAAAGGTGTTTGATGGGGTTGAGGTCAGTGCTCTGTGCAGGCCAATCAAGTTCTTCCACACCRATCTCGACAAACCATTTCTGTATGTGTAACAGTATAACTTTAGTACGTCCCCTCGCCCCGACCTCGGGCGCGAACCAGGGACCCTCTGCACACATCAACAACTGACAGCCACGAAGCGTCGTTACCCATCGCTCCACAAAAGCCACGGCCCTTGCAGAGCAAGGGGCAACACTACTTCTAGGTTTCAGAGCAAGTGACGTAACTGATTGAAACGCTAGTAGCGCGTACCCGCTAACTAGCTAGCCATTTCACATCCGTTACATATGGATCTTGCTTTGTGCACAGGGGCATTGTCATGCTGAAACAGGAAAGGGCCTTCCCCAATCTGTTGCCACAAAGTTGGGAGCAGAGAATCGTCTAGAATGTAATTGTATGCAGTAGCGTTAAGATTTTCCTTCACTTGAAAGAAGAGGCCTAGCCTGAACCATAAAACAGCCCAAGACCATTATTCCTCCTCCACCAAACTTTACAGTTGGCACTATGCATTGGGGCAGGTCAGACTGCCAGATGGTAAAGTGTTATTCATCACTCCAGAGAACGTGTTTCAACTGCTCCAGAGTCCAATGGTGGCAAGCTTTACACCATTCCAGCCAGTGCTTGGAATTGCGCATTGTAATCTTAGGCTGGTGTGGCTGCTCGGCCATGGAAACCCATTTCATGAAGCTCCCAACGAACAGTTACTGTGCTGACGTTGCTTCCAGAGGCAGTTTGGAACTCATTTAGTGAGTATTACAACCAAGGGCAGACGATTGTTATGTGCTACGCGCTTCAACACTCGACGGTCCGATTCTGTGAGCTTGTGTGGCCTACCACTTCGCTGCTGAGCCGTTGCTGCTCCTAGACATTTCCACTTCACAATAACAGCACTTATAGTTGAGCGGGGCAGTTCTAGCAGGGCAGAAATTTGAGAAACTGACTTGTTGGAAAGGTGGCATCCAATGACGGTGCTACGTTGAAAGTCACTTAGCTCTTCAGTAAGGCCATTCTACTGACAATGTTGTCTGAGATTGCATGGTTGTGTGCTCCATTTTATACACCTGTCAGCAATGGGTGTGAATGAAATAGCTGAATACACTAATTTGAAGGGGTGTCCACATACTTTTGTATATATAGTGTATGCATGGTATCAGGGCTAGGCTTGGGAATGGGCCACATGTGAAAATGGCCGCTCCAATCTCTTCCAGCAGTTTCTACCCTCTATGGACAGTGAAGAGTTAGCCTGCCCTACATGGATGCTGGGCTGCAGGGAGGGGACAGCCTCAGGGGATCTGGTCTCATTAAGGACACGGCCCTGGGCACTTGTCTATCCCACTGCTTCCTGTGGAGTTCTCTGTCCCACCGCTTCCTGTGGCACTGACCTCCTTTTCACCCCTGGGCCCGGTTTACAGCCTCCCTTCACCGCCTCTCTCTCTGTCAATTAAATTCAAGGGGCTTTATTGGCATGGGAAACACATGTTTACATTGCCAAAGCAAGTGAAATAGATAATAAACAAAAGTTAAATAAACAATAAAAAAATGTACAGTAAACATTACACCAGGCCTGGGCAATTATTTTCCATGGAGGGCCACATTAGAATATATTTTTGCCATCACAGGCCAGAATCATATTACAGGATTATACATCATGTGTATGACTGTGTTGACAGATATATCTACTGTAAATCACATCCAGATATGCTACTTATTTAACTTTTTTAACATGCACAGACATAAACCTCCTTTTGGTAGGTATTTTCATTATTGAACATGCAATGAACTACACGGAGGGAAAAGTACACTGTGCATTCAGCACCACGGACAGAACTCTTGTTAACGGGTATGCACAAAAACACAAGAAAGAGAGAGAGCTCAACATTACATTTAAACTACTCAATCAGTGTGAGGAGTGAAGTCTCTGATGGGCATTGACTAGAGCAGTGAAGTCAGGTGTAGTTTCTGACGTCGCTATGCGCAGGATTGCTGAGAGGTGAGAGTCTGTAAGAGATGATCTGTGCCTTGACTTGTTATATTTCATCACTGAAAATGTCTGTTCACATACATAGGTTGACCCAAACAGTACAAACATCTCCTGAGCATGACTCCTAATCTTTGGAAAGTTTTGTTCATCGAGAGATGCATAGAACCTCGTCAGTGACATTGTTTTGAATAGTTCTCCAATCACTGCATCAGACTGAAGATCAATAAGCTCAAGTTGCAGGTCATTGGGAGCATTATCCACATTGAAGGTGAAAGGAGASGAAACCAACAGCATGTAATTTTCCAACACTTTGAAATCCTCAAAATGACGAGAAAACTCACCGTTCAAAGCACGCAGCAGTGATGTATACTTCTCCCGCTGGTCATCTGATAGGGAACAGACTAGTAGTGTCAGAAGGTGGGTGAGATTGTTGGCTTCTACTTGGTGGGTCAGGAGGAGTAATTTTCCCTTGAAGGCTTTGACAAGGCTGTACATCTGATGTGCAAAAAGGCCCTTCCCTTGTAGTTTGGAATTCAGTTCATTCATGAGGGCCATGATGTCCACGGTGAAGGAAAAATCAGCCAATCATTCTTTATCTTGCAGTTGAGGGAAATCCACATATTTTCCTTTCATTTGCAAAAACTCAGCAATCTCCGACTTCAGGTCCCAGACCGTTTTAAGCACCTTCCTCAAACTCATCCATATCACATTTGTGTAGTAAGGGAGATCTGCGTGACCCGATTCTGTCTCTTCCAACAGTGAGACAAACTGCCTGTGGTTTAAAGATGTTGCTCTTATGAAGTTGACCACTTTAGTGACTGTACCCACTACATGGTTAATTTTCAGAACACCTCCTGATGAATAATACAATGCAGGAAAATAATTTTCTGATCTGGGTTCAGCTCAACTACTTGATCTTATATTCTTTTCAAAAGGCCAATGTCTTTTCCAGTCAAGTTTGGGCACACATCAGTGGTCACACTGGATAACTTTTCAAAACTCAGTCCCAGCTTTGCCACACAGTTATTAACCTCCTCCAATAAATATTTCCCTGTGGTTGTGCTCTTCATTGAATGCACTGAAGCAAGCTCCTCTGTAATTTCAAAGTCTGGGGTATGCCTTGTAAGAATATCAACAACTGCGCCGTGTCACGTGCATCACTGCTCTCATCCAGGGCCAAGGAGAAATAGGTGAAATCCTTTACCTTGTCTTTCAACTGTTGTTCCGTATTCTCTGCGATGTCCTCAACATGCCGTGTCACTGTTCGTCTTGACAAGGAAACATTTTTAAACAGCTCTTCTTGTCGGGGCAAAGTATTGCTGCAGAGTCAATTAAACATTCTTTAATGGATTCGCCCTCAGCGAATGGCTTGCTATGTTTAGCAATTTTGTGGGACAGTACATAGCTAGCTCTCGCAATTTCGTCGTTTGCTGAATACAGTTTTGGGAAGTCCTTGCTGCTTTTGCAACTGAGAAAGCAACTCTTTCGATGCACTTGCCCTCTGCTCAGAAGACATATTCCTATATTTCTCTGCATGCTTTGTCTGGAAGTGTGGTGACAAGTTGTAACGTAAACTCACCCCTTTCCGTACAAATGTGCGTAACCGCAACATTCAAACGGGACTACAAAGAAACTAATGGGACTGTAGCGACTGTGTTGACTTCAAAATCGGAGGTGTGAACTACGTTTCTATTCAAGCATTGATCGACATGGTAATGGCTCTATAGTATTGGAGAAAAGTTGAAAAAACTGACACCTCCGTTACATCGTGACGTGTCATGCCGTAACGTACAGCACGCATAAAGCAACTATTTCTGTCTTACAATCTCTCTCCACCAGGTGTAGCACTTCTCTCATCGTTTAAAAACAAGAAATGGACAGTGACGGGGGTAAGGGGGATACCTAGTCATTTTTTGCGTCATCATTGCATGCGATCATCATTCTCAAAACCGCTGTTTACTTCTAAGATCACTTTAGCACCGCCCTAAAAACCCGATTCAAATTCGACACAAACCTTCAAATAGGTATGTAATGACACATTATATAAACTCTTTATAGTGTTTTATTTACATTTTAGAGGCGATAAGGTGATAAGTTGGACAGATCGAGTAAAAAAAAAACTATTTTCCAACACAACATCTCTCCTCACTATCACGCATTAGTTTCGCTTCCCCACCCGCCATTTTTAAAAAGACCTGACGGGGCTCATTGCCTTCTTGAATCATGCAGAAACGGGCAGCGTGGGGGTCATGTAATTGATTCTGTTGGAAAGGGGAGAAATTGTGCTTTACAATGGTATTGACATTACAGTTGATCTGGAAGTATTACGTTTTTGGGGCGCTAAAATAAGGTCAATTGTACGAACCAATGCGATGTACTAAAGTGAGTGAGTTTACGTTAGTCTTTCAAGACAACGATGCTCTCTTTGCACACTAAGCACACAGCTTTCCCTGATACCTCAATAAATACATGTTTCGATGTCCACTCTTGCTGGAACACCCTACATTCATTGTCTACTTTCCTTTTCTTTGAAATCTTTGAAAAAATGTTTTGCGCAATTTCTAGCTAGCTACTATTTGTAACTGTGACGTGTGTGTCAGCCTGTCAGTCACTGTCTGTCCCCGTGCAGTTGTTATTTATACGTGCCTTCAAAATAAATGTCCCACAAGCAGTGGGAGTTAAATCATTACACAAAGGTGAGTATTCATTGGGCTTTTAATAACAAATGTGTTTTTCAAAACTTTACTATCGCAAATTCTTTATGTGATCTGAGCATGCTTCCGCTGGCCGTATTGAATCAGGTGGCGAGCCGCATACGGCCCCGGGGCCGGCCTTTGCCCAGGCCTGCATTACACAAAAGTTCTAAAAGAATAAAGACATTTCAAATGTCACATTATGTCTATATACAGTGTTGTAACGATGTGCAAATAGTTAAACTAATAAAGGGAAAATGAATAAATTAGTTGTATTTACAATTGTGTTTGTTCTTCACTGGTTGCCCTTTTCTTGTGGCAACAGGTCACAAATCTTGCTGCTGTGATTGCCCCGTTCCTCAGAACCCTTCCACCCAGAGCCAAGTATTTAGAGATTTTGGACATTGAGGTTTCTGCATTACGTGCATTTACATGACACTACAACATTCTATGGCAGGCATGTTATCTCTCCATTAACATTACATGGGGACTATTTAAACAATGCTATGTAACTGAATGTCTACAATGTTTTTAAATGTTGGCCTAACTCTTTAAATATATGGCTCTGCTTCCACCCCACGCCACCTCTACCCCTCCCTTCCCTCCACTACCTCTCTGTTGGGCAGGAGACCGTTCTGTAGAGTCAGGGAAAACTTGAAGGTCATCTGTGCCCTCCAAAATGGAGTCCACGTCCATGGACCGTCAAGGAAAGGGTTTGCGGCATGGCTGACAATGTGTCAGAACACTATGTTAGAAATGATCAACCCCTGTAGCCTACGTAGAGTCATCCTCATCATCATAATACAACATCATAGATAACCACAAGTGGAGTAAAATTGGACATTATTCACATGGGCACCACTTTCAGGCTTGTCACAGGGACCAAATGACTGAGTGAAAGCACCTGGCATGTTTGTACCTTTTACTGAGCACAAGTAGATGATTTCTCTTTCTGTTTGAATGGGCAGGAAAATACTGGGTAATAGATTACCACAGTATGAGTCATAATCCCCAATAAACCTAGCGGTCAAACAGGGAAATGGTTCCAATAATTTTCCCACCGGTAATTTTCCCATAGTTTTTTTATTTTTAGAAACACTTAAAATAAGGGTTGTGTTTTTTGTGACGTTTCATGCCATGACGTTCTGATAACCGTGTAAATCTCTCTAGAACAAGGTGACACTTATCAAAATAATCGCCTGTATTTGCCCCCTAAAAATGAAATTCTAATTAGCTTCTATTGTGGCTAACATACTAGTCTACAAATGCCATGATGATCTGGACGAGACTGCCGAATCGAGGCAAAGGTAAGAATTCTCTGGATTAACTATCTAATGTTAGCTAAATGTGTACTGAACAAAAATATAAATGCAACAATTTCAAATATTCTACTGAGTTACAGTTCATACAGTATGAAGAAATCAGTCAATTTAAATAAATAAATTAGGCCCTAATCTATGGATTTCACACGACTGGGAATACAGATATGCATCTATTGATCACAGATACAGTTGAAGTCGGAAGTTTACATACACCTTAGCCAAATACATTTAAACTCAGTTTTTCACAATTCCTGACATTTAAACCTAATAAAAATTCCCTGTCTTAGGCCAGTTAGGATCACCACTTTATTTTAATAATGTGAGAGAGAGAATGAGAGAATGTAGAGTAGAGAGAATGATTTATTTCAGCTTTTATTTCTTCGATCACATTCCCAGTGGGTCAGAAGTTTACATACACTCAATTAGTATTTGGAAGCATTGCCTTTAAATTGTTTAACTTGGGTCAAACGTTTTGCATAGCCTTCCACAAGCTTCCCACAATAAGTTGAGTGAATTTTACGATCTTTGTCCCCATGTGCAGTTGCAAACCGTAGTCTGGCTTTTTTATGGCGGTTTTGGAGCAGTGGCTTCTTCCTTCCTGAGCGGCCTTTCAGGTTATGTCGATATAGGACTCGTTTTACTGTGGATATAGCATCTTCACAAGGTCCTTTGCTGTTGTTCTGGGATTGATTTGCAGTTTTCGCACCAAAGTACGTTCATCTCTAGGAGACAGAACGCGTCTCCTTCCTGAGCGGTATGACAAGGCTGCGTGGTCCCATTGGTGTTATTACTTGCGTACTATTATTTGTACAGATGAACGTGGTACCTTCAGGCATTTGGAAATTGCTCCCAAGGATGAACCAGACTTGTGGAGGTCTACAATTGTTTTTCTGGGTTCTTGGGTGATTTCTTTTGTTTTCCCATGATGTCAAAGCAAAGAGGCACTGAGTTTGAAGGTAGGCCTTGAAATACATCCACAGGTACACCTCCAATTGACTCAAATGATGTCAGTTTAGCCTATCTGAAGCTTCTAAAGCCATGACATCATTTTCTGGAATTTTCAAAGCTGTTTAAAGGCACAGTCAATTTGGTGTATGTAAACTTCTGACCCACTGGAATTGTGATACAGTGAATTGTAAGTGAAATAATCTTGTCTATAAACAATTGTTGGAAAATGACTTGTGTCATGCACAAAGTAATGTCCTAACGCGACTTGCCAAAACTATAGTTTGTTATCAAGAATTTGTGGAGTGGTTGTAAAACGAGTTTTAATGACTCCAACATAAGTGTATGTAATCTTCCGACTTCAACTATACGTAAATAAAAGGTAGTGGCCGTGGATCGAGAAAACATTCGTTTCTGGTGTGACCACCATTTGCCTCATGCAGAGGCGGCACACTTCTCCTTCACATAGAGGTAATCAGGCTGTTGATTGTGGCCTGTAGAATGTTGTCCCACTCCTTTTCAATGACTGTGCGAAGTTGCTGGATATATGGATGCGAACTGGAACACGCTGTCGTACACGTCAATCCAGAGCATCCCAAACATGCTCAATGGGTAACATGTATTTGTTTATTTGTATTTATTAAGGATCCCCATTAGGCTGCTGCCTTGGCTACTCTTCCTGGTGTCCAGCAACATTAAGGCAGTTATATACAATTTAAAATATTACATGACATTAYATTTCAKAACACTTTCCACAACACATTATCACATATTTACAATACAAAATCCATGTGTACGTGTGTATAGAGTGCGTGTCTTAACATATGTATGTGTGTCGGTGCCTGTGTGTGTGTGTCTCTTCACAGTCCCCGCTGTTCCATGAGGTGTATTTGATATATTTTTTAAATCTGATTCTACTGCTTGCATAGAGCCGTGTAGCCATGGCTCTATGTAGTACTGTGTGCCTCCCATAGTCTATTCTTGACTTGGGGATTGTGAATAGACCTTTGGTGGCATGTCTTGTGGGGTATGCATGGGTGTCCGTGCTGTGTGCTAGTAGTTTGAACAGACACCTTGGTGCATTCAGAAAATCAGCACTTCTTACAAAAACAAAWAGTTATGAAGTTAATCTCTCCTCCACTTTGAGAGATTTACATGCATATTATTAATGCGCTGCCCTGTTTTGGGCCAATTGCAATTTTCTGAGGTCCCTCTTTGTGGCACCTGACCACACAACTGAATAGTAGTCCAGGTGCGACAAAACCAGAGCCTCTAGGACCTGCCTTGTTGATAGTGTTGTTAAAAAGATAGAGCCGTGCTTTATTATGGACAGACTTCTCCCCATCTTAGCTACTGTTGTATCAACATGTTTTGACCATGACAAATTACAATCCTGGGTTACTCCAAGCAGTTTAGTCACCTCAACTTGGGGTTTAGTGTTTAGTGAATGAAATACAATGCTTTAAGTTTTTGAAATATTTAGGAATAAATTATTCCTTGCCACCAATTCTGAAACTAACTGCAGTTCTTTAAGTGTTGCATTGATTTCACTCGCTGTAGTAGCTGACGTGTAACGCTCGTCGTCGTAAGGAAGAGTGGACCAAAGCGCAGCGTGGAAAGTGTTCATGATCTTTATTGTCAAGAATCACTCAAACAAAAATAACAAATACAAAAACAAAAGCGAACACTTACGTCAGGCACAGATACTAAACGGAAAACAACACCCCACAAAACCCAAACGGAAAATGACAACTATTATATGATCCCCAATCAGAGACAACGATAGACTCTGATTGGGAACCACACTAGGCAAAAACAACAAAGAAATAGAAAACATAGATTCTCCCACCCGAGTCACACCCTGACCTAACCAAACATAGAGATAGTAAATAAGGATCTCTAAGGTCAGGGCGTGACAGTACCCCCCCCCCCCCCTCCCAAAGGTGCGGGTGGGTCCGAAGCCTCCAGTGAGGCACCCACTGAGAGTAGATGCCCACCCGGACCCCCCCTAAAGGTCCGGCCGCAAATCTGAACCTATAGGGGAGGGTCCGGTGGGCACCTACTCTCGGTGGGGCTCCGGTGCGGGACGCAGACCCCCCCGCTTTAGGCTCCCCCACTTCGGTGGCGCCTCCGGTGCAGGGATCGTCGCCGGGAACCTCCAACCGTAGATCATCGCCGAGGCTCTGGACTGCAGACCGCCGCTGGGGGGGCTTGGACTGCAGATCGCTGCTGGAGGCTCGGGACTACAGATCGCCGCCGGAGGCTCCGGACTGGAACCGTCGCTGAAGGCTCCGGACTGGCCGTCGCTGATGTCCGGACTGGGAACCGTCGCTGGAGGCTCCGGACTGGGGACCCTCGCTGCCAGACTCCTTGCCATGGATCATCACTACAGGCTCCGGGCCATGGATCATCACTGGAGGCTTCGTGCCATGGATTACCACTACAGGCTCCGAGCCATGGATCATCACTGGAGGCTTCGTGCCATGGATCATCACTGGAGGCTCCGGACCATGGATCATCACTGGGAGGCTTCGTGCCATGGATCATCACTACAGGCTCCGGGCCATGGATCATCACTGGAGGCTTCGTGCCATGGATCATCACTGGAGGCTTCGGGCCATGGATCATACTGGAGCTTCGTACTGGAGCCGGAACAGGTCTCACCGGATCTGAGGAGACGTACTGGAAGCCTGGTGCGAGGCTGCCACAACATGTCCTGGCTGGATACCCACTGGCAGCTCGGTGAGTGTGGAGAGCTGGCACGGGACACACTGGCTATGAAGGTGCACTGGAGGCATAGTGCGTAGAGCCGGCGCAGGATATGCTGGGCTGTGGAGGTGCACTGGAGGTCTGGAGCGCAGAGCTGCGCACAATGCGTCCTGGCTGAATCCCCCTGTAGCACGACAAGTGCGGGGAGCTGGAACAGGCCGCACTGGGCTGTGCTGGCGAACTGGGGATACCGTGCGTAGAGCTGGCGCAGGATATCCTGGACTGAAGAGACCCACCGAGGCCAGGAGCGCTGAGCGACACAATCCGTCCTGGCTGAATGCCCACTCTAGCACGGCAACTGCGGGAGCTGGAACAGAGCGGCACCGGGCTATGAATGCGTACTGGAGATACCGTGCGCATCATTGCATAACACAGTGCCTGACCAGTCACACGCTCCCACGGTAAACACGGGGAGTTGGCTCGGGTCTAAACCCTACCTCCGCCAATCTCCCGTGTGTCCCCCCAAAACAGTTTTTGGGGCTGCCTCTCGTGCTTCCGTCATTGCTTGACTCCTCGTATCGTCGCCGTTCCTCTTTCGCTGCCTCCGCCTGCTTCCATGGCAGGGTCTTGTCCCCTGCCATTACCTCCTCCCAGGTCCAGGATTTCCTCCACTCCCTTTTCTCCCAGGCCCAGTATCCCTGCCTCCCTGGCCACGCTGCTTGGTCCTTTTTTGGTTGGGTGTTCTGTAACACTCGTCGTCATAAGGAAGAGTGGACCAAAGCGTAGCGTGGAAAGTGTTCATGATCTTTATTGTCAAGAATCACTCAAACAAAAATAACGAATACAAAAACAAAAGCGAACAGTTCCGTCAGGTACAGATACTAAACGGAAAACAACACCCCACAAAACCCAAACGGAAAAATGACAACTATTATATGATTCCCAATCAGAGACAACGATAGAAAGCTGCCTCTGATTGGGAACCACACCTAGCCAAAAACAACAAAGAAATATAAATAGATTCTCCACCTGAGTCACTATGTCGTGTATAGTGTTGAGTCATCCGCATACGGTACATAGACACCTGGCTTTACTGAAGGCCAGTGGCATGTCGTTAGTAAAGATTGAAAAAGGTAAGGGGCCAGACAGCTGCACTGGGGATTCCATTAAACTTCCATTAAACTTTACTTCATACCCATCCCGGATCCGGGAGCATCCTCATCAAAAAAGCTGACTAGCATAGCCTAGCCTAACGGGACAGGGATATCATATAATATAATTTCATGAAATCACAAGTCCAATACAGCAAATGAAAGATAAACATCTTGTGACCAGTCATCATTTCCAATTTTTTAAATGTTTTACAGCGAAAACACAATATGTATTTATATTAGCTAACCACAATAGCCAAACACACAACGGCATATTTTCACCATGTTTCCACCGCATAGGTAGCCTTCACAAAACCCACAAATAGAGATAAAATGAATCACTAACCTTGAACAACTTCATCAGATGCAGTCTTATAACATCATGTTATATACAATACATTTATGTTTTGTTCGAAAATGTGCATATTTATAGCTACAAATCCTGGTTTTACATTGCAGCCACCATCACAAATAGCACCAAAGCAGCCAGAATAATTACAGAGAGCAACGTGAAATACATAATTACTCATCATAAAACATTTATGAAAAATACATGGTGTACAGCAAATGAAAGATAAACATCTTGTGAATCCAGCCAATATTTCAAATTTTTTAAGTGTTTTACAGCGAAAACACAATATATATTTCTATTAGCTCACTACAGTAGCCAAACACACAACGCAATTTACTCCCCGCCAAAATAGCTTGCACAAAACCGACAAAATAGAGATAAAATGAATCACTAACCTTGAACAACTTCATCAGATGACAGTCTTATAACATCATGTTATACAATACATTTATGTTTTGTTCGAGCTGCAAATCGTGCTTATACATTGTGAATACGTAGCAACGATTCACCAGAATGTCCGGAGATATTTTGGACACTCACCTAATCTGACCAAAGAACTCATCATAAACTCTACATAAAAATACTTGTTGTATGGCAAATGAAAGATACACTGGTTCTTAATGCAACCGCTGTGTTAGATTTTAAAAAATAACTTTACCATAACATACAGTGTTGGTGAGACAGCGCTCACCAACACGGCGGAGAATAGGAGTCAACATATTACACAGAAATACGAAATAACATCATAAATGTTGTCTTACTTTTGCTGAGCTTCCATCAGAATGTTGTGCAAGGAGTCCTATTTCCAGAAYAAATCGTTGTTTGGTTTTAGAATGTCCATTTCTTCTGTCGAATTAGCAACCTTGGCTAGCATTGTGGCGCGAACATTCCCATCATCTCTTGGCGCAAAGAACGGAAAATTCCAAAAGTCCCAATAAACGTTGAATAAACTGATCAGACTCGGTTGAAAAATCCTACTTTATGATGTTTTTCTCATATGTATCAAATAAAATCAGAGCCGGAGATATTCGCCGTGTATACCGAACGCTTTTCAGAAGACATTGTGGAGCTCCAAATGAGTTCTGTTTTACTCACAGATATAATTCAAACAGTTTTAGAAACTTCAGAGTGTTGTCTATCCAATAGTAATAATAATATGCATATTGTATGATCTAGAACAGAGTACGAGGCCGTTTAATTTGGGCACGATTTTTTCCAAAGTGAAAACAGCGCCCCCCTATTGACAAGAAGTTAAAGAACACCCTCTGTTTCCTGTTAGACAGTAAGTCTTTATCTTTTATCTTTATCTTTTATCTTTATCTTTATCTACAAAAGATGAACATACGCACATCCAGGTATTTTTCACAGGTGCTGGGGTTGTAGGCAAACTCATGAAAAACAGAAAGGAAAACGCTGCACACTGCTGCTCATGCTCCCAGGTGATATTTATTTACAACAACGTTTCGACCCCTAGGTCTTCATCAGGCATCCATATCCCAGGTGGGGGTGGAAGGTCCTATATATAGGGGCAGTACTCAGTGACATCACGTCCTGAAACAGGAGGTAAAAAARATTATAACATAGTTTCACAATATTACCATTCAATGTATCAAAATATATGATCATACACAGGGATTTGTGATCAATATTTACAATAATATACACTACCGTTCAAAAGTTTGTTTTTGAAAGAAAAGCACATTTTGGTACATTGGAATAACATCAAATTGATCAGAAATACAGTATAGACATTGTTAATGTTGTAAATAAATATTGGAGCTGGAAACGGCTGATTTTTTAATGGAATATCTACATAGTCGTTGTGGTAAACCGTGGGGTGTTAGGTTGAGCGTGCAGATTAACACAGAGACAGGGAGGTTTTAGTCCGCAAACACAACTTTACTATGACATAAAATAAACATAGTAAAGAAAATCACGTAGGTTTGGCTCGGTCCTTCTTCTCAGCTTTTGCTCTGTGTCGGTCTCTCCCAGTCCTCCTTCACGGTGTGCCACCCGGACCCCTTTATTTGGCCTCCACGGCTGGTTGGCACTTTCCCCTAATTACTTCCACTTGGAGCTATACGTGTCGGAGTGCCCAGCTCATTTACTCCCAGCAGAGGGATCCAACGTCACATCACAGACCTCCCCTGTATTACCATCCCCCGGGGTAGACCTCCCAGGAATTACTTCACCTGCCTCTTGGTTCGGGGGAGCGGCCATCCCCTAATGGCAGCGATTTTTTTTCTTGTGGCGTCACATTTCCCCTCCCGATCTGATAGCTCAGGTATTCCACCTCGGCGTAGCCCAGCTTGCACTTGTGGGGGTTCGCGGACAGTCCTGCATCCCTTAGCGCATCCACCACTGCCTGTAGCCTACAAAGATGTGACTCCCAACTGTCACTGTGCACAAATATGTCATCCAAATAAGCAGCCGCGTACTCACTGTGCTGCCGCAAGACACGGTCCATAAGTCGCTGAAAGGTCGCTGGTGCCCCGTGGAGCCCGAAAGGAAGATCCCGGTAGTTGTATAGCCCCCCCTGGGTGGAGAAGGGAGTCTTCTCCCAGGAGGCCGCTGCCAGCGGCACCTGCCATTACCCCTTCGTCAGGTTCAAGGTCCTGATGTATCTCACCATCCCCAAGCGGTTGATCAGTTCGTCCACCCGGGGCATGGGGTAGGCATYGAACTTACTGACTTCGTTCAGGCCCCAGAAGTCATTGCAGCTCTATAGGACTAGCTCTATAGGGCTAGTCCACTCACTGTGGGACTCCTCCAGTACCCCCATCTCTAGCATTGTCGTCATTTCCTGCTGGACCGCCACCCTCCGGGCTTCTGGTATCCGGTATGGCCGTTTCTCCCGGACGTGTGTGGATATGGTGTTCCACGAGATCCGTGCGCCCCGGCACCTCGGAGAACACAGCCGTATTCTGCTGGACCAACTCTCTGAGCTCTTGTCGTTGGGTCGGGCTGAGGTCTTCCCCCATTGCAACTTCGACAGAGGGCGGGCTCTGCTGTGGCCGGGTCCACGTTACGCACAGCGCCTCTCGTGCATGTCATTTATTCAGCAAGTTCACATGTAAAGCTGGAGGGGTTTACTCCAGCACCAAGACCTTCTCATCTGGTTGGAACTCTCGTGGTTTGGCCCCCCGGTTGTAGACACGCTCCTGGGCACATTGCACCTGGGCCAAGTGCTTTCTCACCATTGGCCAAATCTCCATCATCCTCTCCCTCATCTCCTCCACATGTTCTACTACGCTGCGAAGGGGGGTCGGCTGCTCTTCCCAGACCTCCTTGGCTAGGTCCAGCAGTCCGCGGGGCCAACGGCCATACAGGAACTCAAAAGGGGGAGAACCCAGTGGATGCTTGAGGTACCCCGTGCACTGAAAACATCAGGTGGGGCAGCAGCTGGTCCCAGTTCCTCTCATCTCTCTCGATGACCTTCTTCAGCATCAGATTTAGGGTCTTATTGAAGCGTTCAACTAGCCCGTCCATTTGTGGATGGTACACACTGGTCCTCGCCTGTTTTATTCGTAAAAGATTGCAGACATCTTTCATCACACGAGACATGAACGCGGTGCTCTGGTCCGTCAGGATTTCCCGCGGAATACCCACCCGGCTAAATAAATGGAAGAGCTCCCGAGCGATACCTTTTGCTGCCACCGTGCGTAGCGGGATTGCCTCAGGATACCRGGTGGCGTAATCGGCGATTACCAGGATGTATTGGTGTCCCCTCGCAGTCATCACCAATGGACCCACCAGATCCATTGCCACCCACTCAAATGGCACTCCTATAATGGGCAAGGGAACCAAAGGGTTTCTATAATGTACCCTCGGAGCTGTGATCTGGCACGCCGGGCAACTACGGCAGTAGTCCTCCACGGCGCACTTGACTCCGGGCCAGTGGAACCGGTTCCTGATCCACTCCCTGGTTTTCTCCATCCCCAGGTGTGTCCCAAGCAGGTGGGTGTGGGCAAGCTGCAACACAGTCCTAACATACTGGCTGGGCATGAGTAATAAGTATTTTGTCTCCCCATTGTGCTTTACTACCTAATATAATAAATTATGCTTGATGGCGAAGTGGGGGTAGTGCCACTCACTTACCCCAGGTAACAGTACGCCATCCACCGCAATCACCTGGCCCATAGTGTTCTGGAGATTGGGGTCTTTTAACTGGACCGTCCCGAACTGACCCGTGAGGATTCCCGTGTCGGGAGGTCCGTCTAGGGCCTCCACCTCCATAAAGGGGAGCCTGAGGTCTTCCTCACATGGTGGCTCGCTTGCCGGAGCGGGGTCGTCTCCCTCCTCCGGGTCCGACTCGGGCCCAGTGGACACCTCTTGTGGCGGGGAGTGGATTGCGCAGACCACCGTCTTTTTTCCTTTTCTTCCTACCTCACGTGCGCGCCTCCCCAGGTCCCTCCTCCACAGTGCCTGGAAGAGAGGGCAGTCTCGACCGAGGAGAATGGACACGGGCAGGTTAGGAACAGCCCCCATGTGCATCTGGCACTCCCCCCTTGGGGTGGTTATCCTCACCGGCACCGTTGGGTACCTCTTCGTGTCCCCGTGTACACAGGACACTGTCACCTCCTCATCCCCCGGTTCATCATTCCCCTCCCGTGTGAGCCACTGCAGGTGGGCCAGGGTCACCATGCTGCCGGAGTCCAGCAGAGCATTGGTGTCGATGCCATCGATTCGTACAGGAACCATTGGAGATGACATAACTCGCCATCTGGGTTACCCCAGAGCTGGGGGATGCGGAGGTCATGGTTTCCTCCCGGCCGGGACAGCTCCACGTGAGGTGCTCCGGCTCACCGCACTCATAGCAGCGTCTTTGATCTAGGTCCAGCAGCCGCCGACGTCATTGGTTTGGGTCACCCTCCTGTTTCACAGCCTTGGCTGGTTCCATCCGGGCCCCCTTCAGCCCCTCGCCTCTCTTTGTGTTGTTCGTCCCCCTCACCGCATCCCCTCTCTCCGCTCGGCCCCTCTCAGCAGGTCCTGGGTGTTCTGGTGAATTTCCACAGTGGTCAGCAATTCCTCCAGGCTCTGGGTGTTCTGCATGCTCACCGTCTTCTTCATCTTGTATGGCAGGGCCCAAAGGTATTGATCCAGGACGAGCTTGTCGATCATCGGGAGGGACGGTACGTCAGTCAGTAGCCAGCCCTTGGTCAGGCGCACCAGGTCGCTCATCTGAGCACGGGGGAAAGGGTGGGGTCAAAGGCCCAGTCGTGGACCAGTTGTGCACGGCTTGCGAGGCTGAATCAATAACGGCTCAGGATCTCACGTTTGAGTCCCTCATAATTTGCGGCCTGGTCAGCGTTCAAGTCAAAGTAGGTCTTCTGGGCCGTCCCAGAGAGGTAGGGTGCCAACAGCTTGGGCTTGGGCCATCCTTCCCTCTGTGCCGTCCTCTTGAATGTGCACAAATACATCTCCACGTGATCTTCCTCCCTTAACTTAACCAGGAACTGATTTGGGCCAGATGCCTGAGCCCTCCCAACCTTCAACTGGGCTACCTCCGCTACCAGTCTGAGGTTTTGTTTGTGCTGCTACTCCAGTGCTTGCTTCTGGAGAGCCTGTTGCTTTTGCTGGCTGAGGATAAACTGAGCCACCAGCTCCTCCATGGTAATCTCCGTAAGCTCGAACCCACGTCATCCAAAGCTACTGAGTTGACCGCATTCTCCACCATATTTGGTAAACCGTGTGGTGTTGGTTTGAGCGTGCAGAGATTAACACAGAGACAGGGAGGTTTTAGTCTGCAAACACAACTTTACCAGGACATAAAATAAACATAACAAAGAAAATCACGTAGGTTTGGCTCAGTCCTTCTTCTCAGCTTTTGCTCTGTGTCGGTCTCTCCCAGTCCTCCTTCGCAGTGTGCCACAGTGCTMCTTTTATTTGGCCTCCACGGCTGGTTGGTACTTTCTCCTAATTACCTCCACTTGGAGCTATCTGTGTCGGGGTGCCCAGCTCATGTACTCCCAGCAGAGGGAGCCAACGTCGCATCACGTACCTCCCCTCTATTACCATCCCCCAGGGTAGACCTCATGGGATACCACAGCGTACAGAGGCCAATTATCAGCAACCATCCCTCCTGTGTTCCAATGGCACGTTGTGTTATCAAATTCAACGTTATCATTTTAAAAGGGTAATTGATCATTAGAAAACCCTTTTGCAATTAGGTTAGCACAGCTGACAACTGTTGTTCTGATTAAAGAAGCAATAAAACGGTCCTTCTTTAGACTAGTTGAGTATCTGGAGCATCAGCATTTGTGGTTTCAATTACAGGCTCAAAATGACCAGAAACAAAGACCTTTCTTCTGAAACTCGTCAGTCTATTCTTGTTCTGAGAAACGAAGGCTATTCAATACGAGAAATTGACAAGAAACTGATTTTCGTACAACGCTATGTACTACTCCCTTCACAGAACAGTGCAAACTGGCTCTAACCAGAATAGAAAGAGGAGTGGGAGGCCCCGGTGCACAACTGAGCTAGAGAACAAGTACATTAAAGTGTTTAGTTTGAGAAAGACACCACACAAGTCCTCAACTGGCCAGAAACAAAGTACTTTCTTCTGAAACCCGCAAAACACCAGTCTCAACGTCCACAGTGTAGAGGCGACTACGGCAGTTGCAAATAAAAAGCCATATCTCAGACTGGTGTCGTGGCTGAATCAGATTTAGCTAAGTAACATAGATAGATAAGATGTTATTTTCATCATATGCTTGTGAGATACTTGTCATTAGAATGGGGCCAGAGAGGGGAGAGGTCAGGCTTGTCTTCATATGTCAATGTATATGTTAAACCATGTGACGGGATGGAGTTATTAATTGGGGAACCAGTTAGTTATCTCATACAATGTCTGTACGCCAGTCACTCCCTACTTTTCTCATAGGGGGAAGGAGTTTGGCCGTGTTTGGAACCATTGTATGTCCCCTCTGAGGTTGCCCTTATCTTGACCTAGTATTTKACCTAAGGGGCTCACTGTCTGATTTTGASTTTGTCCAGGTTTGGGAGTATCTAGAAATGACAATTGATATATGCCATTGGAWGAGGTAATGTTTTGGTAGACAGKGAAGTATCAAGCATGAGATTTAAACCTTGTCTTGGGAGATCAAACTGAACGATGATTTATAGCTGATGCTGTCTAGCGATAGGATACTCCTCTTTCGGGTAAAGGATTCTTTCTAAGTTGAGAGGGGTGTATCTTGGCTATAAATGAAACTAAGAATTGTTTTGTAAGSACTCTCAGAGAATTCATTTATAGACACTGAATTGATCTGAGAGTCATTAAAGGGCTTTGGTGAAGCTTGTATATATATTAAAGATGGAATATATAATTTAACTCTGACTTGTGTGTGGTTGGCTCTCTCTCTCTCTTTATTGAGTAATACAGGAAATTTCCACGACACTGGCCAATAAAAAGAAAAGATTAAGATGGGCAAAAGAACACAAACACTGGACAGAGGAACTCTGCCTAAAAGGCCAGCATCCCGAAGTCGCCTCTTCACTGTTGACGTTGATACTGGTGTTTTGCGGGTTTCACTAGAAAGTACTTTGTTTCTGGCCATTTTGAGCCTGTAATTGAATCCACAAATGCTGATTCTCCAGATACTCAACTAGTCTAAAGAAGGCCAGTTGTATTGCTTTTTTAATCAGAACAACAGTTTTCAGCTGTGCTAACATAATTGCTAAAGGGTTTTCTAATTATCAATTATCCTTTTAAAATGATAAACTTGGATTAGCTAACACAACGTGCCATTGGAACACAGGTTTGATGGTTGCTGATAATGGTCCTCTGTATGCCTATGTAGATATACCATTAAAAAGTCGTTTCCAGCTACAATAGTCATTTACAACATTAACAATGTCTACACAGTATTTCTGATCAATTTGATGTTATTTTAATGTACAAAAAATGTGCTTTTCTTTAAAAAACAAGGACATTTCTAAGTGACCCCAAACTTTTGAGTGGTAGTGTACATACACATACACTATTCAATTAGGATAAAAATAACAATTTAGACAAACGGTTTCAAGTCAAAATCCTCTTTAAGGCCTGTGGATCCAGAAAGATTCTCTTTGCAGAGGTTTCCTCTCAATGTCCCCTCCCCTGCGTGACATCTTGACCGTTTCTATTCCAATGTATCTCAGAAGAACTAATGAGCAGCAACCAGATTTTTTGTCTCACCTGTCCGCATATTGCTGCGGTGCTCACTGATCCGTGTCTTAAGCCTTCTACMGGTTTTCCCTATGGAAGAAAGACACAAGCACATTTCAACATGTAAATAACATTGGTGGACATGCAGGTCATCAGGCCCTTGATTTTAAATCTTTGTCCTGTGCGGGGGTAAAACTCTATATCTTCAGCCATGCATTATCATGCAGAAACATGAGGGGATGGCGGAGGATAAATGGCACAACAATGGGCCTCAGGATCTCGTTACGGTATCTCTGTTCATTCAAATTACCATCAATAAAATGCAATTGTGTCCATAGCTTATGCCTGCCCATACCATAACCTCAACGCCACCATGGGGCACTCTGTTCACAACGTTGACATCAGCAAACAGCTCACCCACACGACGCCATACACGTGGTCTGCGGTTGTGAGGCCGGTTGGACGTACTGCCAAATTCTCTAAAACAACGTTGGGGGCGGCTTATGGTAGAGAAATAATCATTAAATTCTTTGGCAACAGCTCTGGTGGACATTCCTGCAGTCAGCATGCCAAATGCATGCTCCCTTAAAACTTGAGACATCTGTGGCATGGTGTTGTGTGACAAAACTGCACATTTTAGAGTGCCTTTTATTGTCCCCATCACAAGGTGCACCTGTGTAATGATCATGTTGTTTAATAATTTAAGAGAAATAAGCTTTTGGTGCGTACGGAATATTTCTGGGATCTTTTATTTCAGCCCATGAAACATGGGACCAACACATTACATGTTGCTTTTATATTTTTGTTCAGTGTAGTGATGAATAAATTGGCTAAATGTCTTTAAATGGACAATTCTGTGAACTGTCTTTTGCAAGTTTTAAATTGAAACAATACCTGTTATCAAAGATGTCAGCTAGAGATGACGTGCAGGAGCTTGCAGGGATTTGTAGTCTTCATGATATCTACTTTGATGCTAATTAGCATTTTCAAATCTGAAATTAAATAGAGACTAATATATTAATAAAAGTCACTTTGTCCGAGAGAGATATACATGGTTATCAAAACGTCATGCCAGGGTAAGACAAGACGAAACACAGCACTTATTTTAAGTGTTTCTAAAATCCCCTATGGGAAAAATATATGGTGTAAAAATGATTGGAACCATTTCCCTGTTTGACCGCTTGGTTTTATAGATATTATGACACCTCCACTGTGGGGCTCTATACTGTCGCCTAGATCCTTCTAATCCCGCTCCTATCCTCAATCCCTTTCCACCTCCCTCTCCTCTCTTCCTCCCCAAACCTTTCCAGCAGCCATTTCCTCCTTGCTGAGGTTCATTATGACCTAAAGAAATGCAGCAAACCGAAGACCACCGGCAGATATGTCGCCAGAGTGATCTAAGATCTCCACTGGGAGTGTTAATGATTGATCAAGAAAACATTACGGTGTACTTTAGGCGTTATAAACTGGCGCCTGAAGTATGTGGCCAAATATCAATAAAAATCCCCTTTGTCTTTTAATTAAAGTGCCAAGCCTGCTCACTGTTGTTGATCTTGTATTTGAAAGCTTCACTGTGGGAAATCGTGTTGTCTTTGTCTTTCCTGTGTCCAGTCCATCARCTATTGGTGATGGCATTATTGGAAAGTGCACTTCATCAAATTCTGAGAAGATGTAAGAGCCCAGCAATTAGATTCCACACCGAACATACATACAACCCCCTGCAGATTTAAGGTTCCAGTTGGTATATCTTTGTGTTGCTAAGCCCCATTATGATGCCCTCGTCGCATGGAATCCAACCCCCACCCCCTCTGTCTCTGTGTATCCCCTCAGGCTCCTGTGTGTGTGACAGGGCTACTGAACCAAGAGGTCATTGTTTTTCTCCACTCAGTTTTTCCATACACACATACAAGTGTAGGTTCGTAATTTGATCACCCTGTTGCAGAGGAACTTTCCGCAATCTAGGAAATTTAAAACGTGTAGTGTATTTGAGGTTTAAAAATGCTTCTGAAGTTTCCACTTAAAAATGTCAGACTTGATTTTTCCTTATGAATAATGTATTAACTCCTACAAAAATGTCCATAAATTACAATCCACATAATACTTCACATTTGCTGCTGTAGCAAACTTGCTCAAATTTAGATCCTACATCTGTAAAGTCAGATCCCAAATTGTTGGCATCCTTGATAAAGATGAGCAAAAGACTAACATAAATAATACAAATACTGAGCTATATTGTATGCTCCAATAAATGTTTGTTATACTATGTACTAATACAATTGCTCAGAGAAAGAGTTTTTGTTTAAAAGGTAACATATTTTTTTCTCTCAAAAAGATAKGGATAGAATTATTGGTACCTGTGTTTTCAAAGATCAAATACAATTTTATTGGTCGCATACACATATTTTGTAACGGTTCTCGTCCTCTTCGCCTGAGGAGTAGCAAGGATCGGACCAATACGCAGCGTGGTAAGTGTCCATTTTAATTTATTAAAACTGAACACTGAAAAATACAAAATAACAACGTGAATAATACCTAAAACCGAAACAGTCCTGAAATGTGAAACAAACACTACAACAGGAAACAATCACCCACAAAACACAATAGAAAACAGGCTACCTAAATATGGCTCCCAATCAGAGACAACGACTGACACCTGCCTCTGATTGAGAACCATACTAGACCAAACACATAGAAAATGACATACAGAACAAAACATAGAAAAACAACATAGAATGCCCACCCCAACTCACGCCCTGACCACACTAAGATAAAGACATAAAAAAGGAACTAAGGTCAGAACGTGACATATTTAGCAGATGTTATTGCGGGTGTAGCAAAACGCTTGTGTGCTAACTATTCACAACAATACACACATATAAAAAGTRACAGAATGGAATTAAGAAATATATAAATATTAGGAAGAGGAATGTCAAAGTGGGATTGACTAGATCAGGTAGAATACAGTATGTAAACATTATTAAAGTGACCAGTGATCCATTATTAAAGTGACCATTGATTCCATATCTATGTACATACTGTAGGGCAGCTGTCGCATATTTGATGCACCTGTACTGACCTTGCCTTCTGGATGATAGCGGGGTGATCAGGCCGTGGCTTGGGTGCTTGATGTCCTTGATTATATTTTTGTCCTTCCTGTGACATCGAGTGCTGTAGGTGTCCTGGAGGGCAGGCAGTGTGCCCCCGGTGATGCATTGGGCAGACCGCACCACACTCTAGAGAGCCCTGTGGTTGCGGGCGGTGCAGTTGCAGTACCAGGCGGTGATACAACCCAACATGATGCTTAATGGTGCATCTGTAAAAGTTTGAGAGGGTCCAAATTTCCAAATTTCTTTAGCCTCCGGAGGTTGAAGAAGCACTGTTGCACCTTCTTCACCACACTGTCTGTGTGGGTGGACCATTTCAGAATGTCAGTGATGTATACGCCAAGGAACTTGAAGCTTTTCACCTTTTCCAATGAGGTCCCGTAAATGTAGATGGGGGCGTGCTCCCTCTGCTGTCTCCTGAACTCCCCAATCAGCCCCTTCGTTTTGTTGACATTGAGGGAGAGGTTATTTTCCCTGGTACCACTCCGCCAGTGCCCTGACCTCCTTGTAGGCTGTCTCGTCATTGTTGGCAATCAGGCCTACTACTGTTGTGTCGTCTCTCTCTTGATGATTGAGTTGGAGGCGTGCTTGGCCACGCAGTCATTTGTGAACAGGGAGGACAGGAGGGGGCTGAGCATGCGTAGTGTGGTTTTCTTCCTTCACCACCTGGCGGTGGACCATCAGGAAGTCTGGGACTAAGTTGCAAAGGTTGGGGTTCAGACCCACAGCCCAGAGCTTAATCTCTTGACGCTATGAATCAGATTTATTTTATTTTAAATAACGTTCCTAAGGTAAACGGACTATTTCTCAGGTCCAGATCGTAGAATATGCTTATAATTTACAGATTAGGATAGAAAACACTCCAAAGTTTCCAAAACTGTCAAAATATTGTCTGTGAGTATAACAAAACTGATTTTGCAGGCGAAAACCTGTGGAAATCTAACCCGGAAGTGTTTTTTTWWTTTTTTTTATCTGTGTTTCATTTCCCGTCTTTCTTCCATTTAAAGGGGTATCAACCAGATTCCTTTTCCAATGGCTTCCTCAGGCTGTGACCAGGCTTTAGACATAGTTTCAGGCTTTTATTTTGAAAAATGAGCGAGATTTTTCAAAACTAGTCAGGTGTCCTTTGATTAGTTCCTGTGCGCGAGAGGGGTAGTTCTCCATTTTCTTTCTCTCTTTTATTGAATAGGTTACGGTCCGGTTGAAATATTATCGATTATGTATGTTAAAAACAACCTGACGATTGATTATAAAAAAACATTTGACATGTTTCTACGAACATTACGGATACTTTTTGGTATTTTCGTCGAACGGAACGAGGCTGTAGTTTTCTGAACATAACGCGCAACCCAAATGGCGTTTTTTTGTTATAAAAGTAATATTTATCGAACAAAAATAACATTTATTGTGTAACTGGGAGTCTCGTGAGTGCAAACATCCGAAGATTATCAAAGGTAAGCGATTCATTTTATTGCTTTTCTGACTTTCGTGACCATGCTAATTTGGGGCTAGCTGTTCTATTGATTGATACACTCAGAAAAGCTTGGATTGCTTTCGCTGTAAAGCATATTTTCAAAATCTGACAAGATAGGTGGATTAACAACAAGCTAAGCTGTGTTTTGGTATATTTCACTTGTGATTGCATGATTATAAATATTTGTAGTAATATTTTGCGCCCTGCAATTCAGCGGTTGTTTAGGAAAATGATCCCGCTAAAGGGATCCGTAGCACAGAGAGGTTAATGATGAGCTTGGAGGGCTTGGAAGGTACTATGGTGTTGATGACTGAGCTGTAGATGAACAGCATTCTTACATTGGTATTCCTCTTGTTCAGATGGGATTGTGTAGTGCAATGGCGATTGCATCGTCTGTGGATCTATTGGGGCAGTATGCAAATTGAAGTGGGTCTAGGGTGTCAGGTAAGGTGGAGGTGATATGATCCTTAAATTGCCTCTCAAAGCACTTTATGATGACAGAAGTGAGTCGTACGGGGCGATAGTCATGTAGTTCAGTTACCTTTGCCTTTTTGGGTGCAGGAACAATGGTGGACATCTTGAAGCAAGTGGGGACAGCAGACTGGGATAGGGAAAGATTGATTATGTACGTAAACACTCCAGCCAGCTGGTCTGCGCATGCACTGAGGACCAAGCTAGGGATGCCATCTGGGCCGGCAGCCTTGCGAGTGTTATACCAAATTCAAATAAATTACTATAAAAATGTAACTTTCATGAAATCACACATTCAATATACCAAATTAAAGCTACACTTGTTGTGAATCCAGCCAACGTGTCAGATTTCAAAAATGCTTTACGGAGTTCAGAATGGAGCCATTATCTGATTTGCCGAAGGGAGGGTGGCGGAGGGCCTTTTAGCCATCCCAATAGTTTTTGAAGCATGAGTACTACAGGCAACGTGTTGATAGAACTTTGGTAGCGTTTTCCTGAAATTTGCTTTGTTAAAGTCCCCAGCTACAATAAATGCSGCCTCAGGATATGCAGTTTTATACACAGGATATAAGTCCAGTGTAGTTCCTTGAGGGCCGTCATGGTGTCGTCTTGAAGGGGAATATACACGGCCTTGACTATAACCGTAGATAATTATCTTGGGAGGTAATACGGTCAGCATTTGTTTGTGAAATATTCTAGGTCGGGTGAACAAAAGGACTTGAGTTCCTGTAAGTTATCACAATCACACCATGAGTAGTTAATCATAAAACACACCTTTCTTCTTCCCGGAGAGTTCTTTATTCCTGTCTGCGTGATGTACAGAGAACCCAGCTGGCTGTATGGACGGGGACAGTATATCCGGAGAGAGCCATGATTCCGTGAATACCTTTCAATACCTCACCTTGCGAGGATAACAGCACTGAGCCTTTTTCTAAAATGTTTTATGAGATTGAAGAACACATTAGGAGGGATCTTAGACCATTCCTCCTTACAATTCCAAATCCTTGATATTCTTCATCTGCACATATGGACTGCTGTCTTCAATTCAATCCATAGGTTTAAAATAGGGTTCAAGTACGGAAACTGAGGTGTCCATTGCATATGTTGATTTTGTGGTCAATTAACAATTTCTTTGTGGATTTTGATGTGTGCTTGGGGTTATTGTCTTGGTGGAAGATCCACTTGTGGAAAAGATTCAGCCTCCTGGCAGAGGCAATCAGGTTTTTGGCTAAAATGTCCTGGTATTAGGTAAAGTTCATGATGCCGTTGACCTTAACACGGGCCCTAGGACCAGCAGAAGCAAAATAGCCCCATAAGATCAAAGATCCACCACCACATTTTACAGTAGGCATGGGATTCTTTTCTATTTATGCATATTTCGTTCAACACCAAACACACCACTCGTGTGCGTGGCCAAAGAGCTCTATTTTCATGTCATCCAACAAATGTCAGTGCCTGGAGTTTGCTAAAAGGCATTGGCACTTGGATTGGAACCGGTGCTATGGTCAGATGACATGAAAATAGAGTTCTTTGGCCACACACACTGGTGGTTGGTTTGGCAATGAGTCCTGTTGTCATGTACCAGAGTTACAGTATCATGCTTCACTCACAGCATTTGTGGGGAGGTTTTCTCATACATTTTAGACATTTATCAGATGCTCTTATATAGAGCGAATTACAGTAGTGAGTGTATACATTTTTCATACTAGTTCCCTGTGGGAATCAAACCCACAACCCTGGCATTGCAAGTGCCATGCTCTACCAACTGAGGCACATGGGACCAGCAGTAAGCTGTATGGCTCCTTAATGCAAAGCCATTCATATCAAAGTAGATAAAATGCTAATATTTTGATTGGGCACTCTCCACAGGAGGTGTAGACTGAAGTCAGGCTGCATTATAGCAGTGTGTGTGTGTGTGTGTGTGTGTGTGTCTTTGTGTATGCGTACAGTATGTGTGTTTCTACATGCGTTTGCGCGCGTGCTTGTCTGTCAGTGCATTCGTGTGTGTGTGTGTGTGCATCTGTGTGTTTATTGGTATGTGTGTGTGTTCCTTAGCAAGTTGCACATGTGAGTGAAGCGGGGAGGAGAAAAGACAGCGGGCAGCAGGGACAGACCCGTCAGCCACTCAGATCACATCAGGTCTGTCGGGACACATTGAAGCACAGCAAGCCTGATGGGAGATGCCCCCCAGGGGTGCGAGAAACGGAAGCAGGCAGGCCACAAGATGACATACAGTCGAAGGAGCAGGGAGAAAAGAGGGAGAGAAAGGAGGGAGAGCAGAGAGGGAGGCAGATTGTGCCCATATACACTCAAACATACTACATGTACAGTTTACATAATATGCAGATGCAAACACATATATTAGCATACACATATATTTCTCTATTTTAATTATACACATAGATACATACACAAACAGCAAACCCACAATGCCTTGAACAAACCCATCCATCACACCACAATAACACACACACACACACACACACACACACACACACACACAAACATATAGCCTGGATCTAGCACCAGATAACCTACATTGCAAACAAGGCACATATGCTAATGTGAAACGTGAAGGCATGATGTTTACGAGCTGCACACGATGCATATGCTCCTGCACAGACACGCTTGGGTACATATATCCGCAGGGCTCTAACAGGAAATAGACACTTCTCTTCATGTCTGTTCTTTAATTGGGGCATTTATTGTTTTGTGGCGGTGTTTACTTCATTAAATTAAGGCACATTTTAGAAATGCAGTGTTTCAAGGTTTATATAAGCAGAATTCGGCTTTCAGCTATAAAGTAGCAAATTAACATATCGTTATGACTGTGAGATATGCCGGTTGAAGACATTTTAGCATTTTCCTACTAATCAATTTGACGTTCACGTGTTGGATTTCTGTTTGATTTGCTTTCATCGCAATATTGTTTTACTCTCATGGCTGAATTTGTGTGTGTGTGTGTGTGYGTTTGTGTGGATGCAGTTAGTTTCTCCACATACCTTCCATGTTTCTCTGACTGTTCTTCTCTTTAATAAATCAGAAAGTATACACAGGGTTTGGGGAGCATGTGGGGAGGATTACAAGGAACAAAATGCAACTAGTGTTGAATATTCTGTATTGGTTTTAGTGTAATTCTTTTCTAATTCTTGGTTTATTCAATTTTGTCTCCTTGAGGCTGGTAGGTATGGAAATTAGGTCTGAGTTTTATTTTTTCTGCCTGTGTAAATTGCAGCGATCACCTCAAGCCTTCTGAACAAGATTACCCAGATGGCCTTGCATGTTGTGCCTGAAGTTCTATTTTTCTCCTCTCCCTGCTTTTCCTTCTTGGCTGCAGGGGGAGAGAGAGGGAGGCAGGGAAGCCTCCTGAAGCCTGGGGGCTAGGCCAGGGGGAGACAGCTGTGGCGGGGAGAGATCTGGAGTAAGGCGAAGAGGGAGATGGGGGAGGAGTGGGGGAGAAGGAGGAGGGTGGTGGGGGTAAGGGGTGGAGGAGAGGTGGGTGTAAACTTACATCTGTCCAATGCCAGCCAATGTCATCCCTCTATCCCCTACCTGGCTCTGCTGTCAAGTGTATGGAGAGGAGTGGGTGTTGGGTTTGGAGGGGAATGGGTAGGATTTGGGGTGTAAATGTGGGGGTACAGACTACAGAGTAGAGTGGGTAAAGCATGAGCTGCAATTATGGGGGGAGGTTAGTGCCACATGCCTGGATCACTTCAGCAATGTTGACAGTTCAAACCCAACACAGCTCCTGGTCAAATCAACAATGTTAGGGCTGAGTCTGTGAAAACATCCAATACCTGGTCAGTCAGGCTATCACTGTTGTTGTGTTGAGTAGTGGGAGTTTCTGTCATTGAGTTTCCACTCACCACATGCTGGAGATAATCATAATCTGCCACTGGTTTCCATCCCTGAGGGGGAATAACATTTTAATACATTAGGATGGCTAACAGATAGATAGCAAATTATGCAGGGTTAAAATGTACAACTGTTTATTATTCTAACATGCGACAGCCCACCACTAATCTCTCTGCTAGCTAACAGCACAGCCCCCTCCCCGATCGCTGATCTTCACTGGGTGGTAACAGTGTTGGTGTCAGTGGGTAGAGATTCTCACCTGAGATGATTCTCATCAAAGATGAGGAGAAGAGCAGCAGGCAATAGCAGTAAAGCATGATGAGATGAATATGTATCACAGTATCACCAAAAACATCTCTTCAACAGGGGAAATAGACAGGAGTAAGTGTTATTCAACTGTTTCCTGTGTTTAAATAGCCCTTTACAACAACTGAAATTATGTTATTACAGTTGATGCACACTCACAGGTGCAGAAATATGTATTCAGAGTCTTGGACACATCTTAACATCTTCCACATCAATGATAAGCTAGGGGGTCTGCAAACCATGTCTTCCACTTCAGAAGATGTTTCCTTAGTCTTCACATTCTCAGTCTTCAGTAAACAACCTGTCACTCCTATGACATTTATTGGTTTGGTAACTCAACATACTATAATACTCTTTGGATGCTACCTCAAAAGTGTCAATTGTATTTATTTTTTATGTTTCTACTCCATTTGTTTGTTTTGTTAAGGTTCTGCTACTCTCCTCCAAGATAATTAATTATTTCTTTAATCTTGTTCTTATTTATTCTCATTGCTGGAGGTAGAATGCACTTGATGGTTGATGAGGGGGCTGAAATGAACTAAGCCTCATCCCCGGGGCTAGCGCATATCTTAGCATAAGTGATGGCTRACCGGAGGGCTGGAGCCTGGCTGAGAGCGCCCCCAGGACAGCGGCTCTGACAGATCATGTATTTATAGGTCTGTTGAAAGACCTCTTATTGTGTCCCACATAGCCCCAGAGCACGTCTGTCCTCTGTATTATAATAAAGCCCCTGGCCTTACCACAATGATGGATGGGTGGCCCTCGAATGGCAAGCTCTCCCGAATCATTAGAGCACAACTGCTAACATGCAGGTCTGCCCATGTGGAAGGCAGGAAGGTAAGGGTAGGATTAGAGGGCTGGTGAGCAATGCAGTCCGGTTTAAACCATTTAATCAAAGGCAGGGTATAGCTCTTATTAACTCTCAACTGAGAGAGAGGAAATGGAGTAAGTGAATGAGAGTGTGAGAGAGTAAGTGTGTGAGAGATCATTTTTACAATTTTAAAATCCATTTTATTTGGTCAAGACCCTACAGTACATGAACATTCAACCCTCAGGAATCATGCATCACCGTTTAAGGGTTTAAGAGGACACCTCCAAATCCCCCTTGTCACCAACAGAGCACAACGACTCCTGAACGCCYCATGTATGGATGAAAAGCCTAAGGTCTCCCACCAATCTGTAGTAGGCAAACTCCACCTTCAGTCTTGCTGCCACTAAACCCTTGCGCATGCCCACCACATCCACAGATGCCTGTCCCTGTATACAGTTTGGTCATTTATCACATACTCTTATCCAGAGCAACTTACAGAAGCAATTAGGGTTAAGTGCCTTGCTCAAAGACACAGACAGATTTTTCACCTAGTCGGCTTGGGGGGAAAAGGCCTTCAGACTATTTCAATACAGGTTTGAGAGATACACCTGTAGTAACTATTCTCTGTTGTTCATACTTCACAATGCAATTAACTGCTAGGCTACCTGCCGCCAGTTCTTCCTGGTCCTCCAGATGGCTAGCTTGGCTACTCCTGACAGAAAGTTTAGCAGGACTACCACACCCCTCCCACTGGGCAGAGACGTCAGTTCAACATCTAGTTTTGATTTGGTTGTCAACTAATCCGAMAWTCAWKSKRMAATCAACAATGTGAAATAGACACATCACCATGTCATTGGATTTGGGAGAAAAAATGACAGAATTCCCTTACGTTGATGACTTTTTTCAAATCAAATCAGTTTTCCTCATTGATTCAACATTATCACATTGAGGGATAAAAAACTGACGTGGAAACAATGTTGATTCAACCCGTTTTTGCCCAGTTGGCTGTGCCTGAAACTGTACTTTGGTCCTAGAATTAACAGCATGGAAGAATAAAACCACAGCCGAAAACCAGCTGGCAAGCAGAGTAAACATCCTAACCAGCCTTGGATTCAGAGCAAAATGGACATCCCACCCCAATGCTTGGATCTATGTGCACCACATGTATGATCCTCCATTGGAGGTTAGCTGTCAGTTTGTCAATTGGCGGCTTGTACGGCGACCGCCAGCAGGCTTTTGGAGAAGTGCCTGGACCAAACAACTCAGCCCACCTCGTTGACTTCACCTCTTCCAGAGAACGTACATGCGACACCTTCACAAATGTTGTGTACATTGCCTTCTTTCCAACTGCCTTCCAGTTCTGGGGTCTTGAATGACACAGCAGCATCGGTGACATTGAGAGTGGGGAGGACATATTATTGACCCTTAACATGTACTGCTGCTTTTCAACTTTAACACCAGTTTTCCASTAGTGTATACAACCTTATGTTATACTAGGGAAATTGTGTTTCCATAGCTAGGACTGACAGTGAGGACTTGTGAAGAGCAGAATAAACAATGCTTTGTGAGAAGATGTTAAAGATCACAGTTAGCCAGTGTTATGTAAATGACACCTGAAAAGTACCAGTGACGCTTTGGCCCCAAGTAAGAGCATGGACCAGTGAGACAAGGGTGCCGGCCTGAGTAGATGGAAACAGAAAAGTCTGAGCCTTTTGGGTAAAACACTGAGATAAATCCTGTATGGAAATGCACTAGTCTGCTGGTTAGTCCACTGGTTAGAGTGTGTTGTGGGACAAAAAAAGCTGGATAGGTTGCTGGCAGGGACTCACAGACCGTTTCATCTACTTCAACAGGTGTGATTTTTTATTTAACAATGAAGGCCTACCCCGGCCAAACCCTAACCCGGACAACGCTGGGCCAATTGTGTGCTGCCCTATGGGACTCCCAGCCTGGAATCAAACCAAGGTCTGTAGTGACTCCTTTAGCACTGAGATGTAGTGCCTTAGACCGCTGCGCCACTCGGGATGACCAGATCCCCGCTCTCTCACTCCTCCTTCACTGATCTGCATGTGCTCTGCATCAGGTGGCCCAGCTTTGCACACCCTGCAGTCAGCGAGAGAGAGACGATTGTAAATACAACCCATATTTTTCTCTTTATTTATTTTCACTTTTGTACTTCAACTATTTATACATTGTTACAACACTGCACATAGCCATAATATAACATTTGAAATGTCTCTATTCTTTTGAAACTTGCAAGTATAATGTTTACTGTTCATTTTTCATAGTTTACTTCACTTGCTTTGGTAATGTAAACATATGTTTCGAGAGAGAGAGAGACTTGTTGGTGTCACGCCCTGATCTGTTTCACCTGTCCTTGTGATTGTCTCCACCCCCTCCAGGTGTCACTTATTTCCCCCAGTGTATTTATCCCTGTGTTTCCTGTCTCTTTGTGTCAGTTTGTCTTGTATGTTTCCAAGTCAATCAGCAGTTTTTCCGTTCGCCTTCTTTT
This sequence comes from Salvelinus sp. IW2-2015, assembly GCF_002910315.2. Classification (NCBI taxonomy): domain Eukaryota; kingdom Metazoa; phylum Chordata; class Actinopteri; order Salmoniformes; family Salmonidae; genus Salvelinus; species Salvelinus sp. IW2-2015. The sequence goes on from NC_036871.1 coordinate 25,143,896, forward strand.
TGCATTCTCCTTTTTCTAGTCCTCCCGGTTTTGACCCTTGCCTTTTTTCTGGACTTTGTACCTGCCTGCCTGACCATGAGCCTGTCTGCCACTCTGTACCTCCTGGATTCTAATCTGGTTTTGACCGTTTTGCATGTCCATGACCATTCTCTTGCCTACCCCTTTGGATTAATAAACATTGTAAGACTCCGACCATCTGCCTCCTGTGTCTGCATTTGGATCTCGCCTTGTGCCTTGATAGTTGGTCGTTTTTTTTTGTTGCCAAAGGATACATTTGTAATTACTTAGTGGCTTAAAAAGGCCTGGAGGCTTTTTCAATACAGGTTTGGATCTCAGTGGCTTAAAAAGGCCTTGAGGCTATTTCAATACAGGGTTGAGAGAGGAGAGAGGTATCTCTAGTCAGGTTCTCTGTTGATCGGACTTCACCACTGAGAAAAGACATCCAAAGTGAACATTCCAATACATAATAATCCAACCATATACCTTTCATTTAGTATGTGTGTCAGAATGAGAGGTGAGTGATTGTACCATACATATGGGTAGATTTGAGAAACCATACACAATGAGAACAGAAAACTGCTTGAATATGCTCCTGCAACCTTAAATCTGCATGGCTTTTTTATGCCCTGAGCCACACACAGGCAGAGTGGAGTTTGGAGCTATTTCCCAATCTCATGTTCCTCTATTACCTCTGGAGTAGAATATAAATGATTCCCTCTCGGTGTTTAGTGGATGCCAAGCGGCCCGCAGCGACCATAGTCCAGCCTAAAATTCCTCACCGCAAATGCACCATAACTCAAGGCTAGACTGATATATAAACAATACCGAGCTCAGGCTAGTCACATCAAAGGGGTTTTCAAAATCATGAAAAACACTTAACTTTATCTTGAAAATCAAGGGACAAGATGTGTGTTATATGTACCAATTTTTAAGAATTATGGGCCTCTTATTCAATATTTCAGATGTAGTGACACGTCTCCTTTCAATAGGAGACGTAAGATTTGTCTTTCTGTAGTTCAAGTGAGGGCTAAGTCTGGGTCACATTATTATACTTCTTCTGAATGTTCAGTCGAGGACATTTAAGGCCAGAAAAGACTATACAAGCATTCATCAAGTAAACGAACCACCACTTTTCCTGCTAGAAAAAAATGGATCGAAATGTGGCCATTATATTCTAATAAAGCTATTTATGAGGCTTCAATCTCCCCTCTCCGTATGAATTTATTTCCTCAGGCTGAGAGAGAGAATGTGTGAGAGAGAGAGGCCGAGAGACATGCTTGTTTTTGCCAAAGGCTCCGTTTGTAATTATCATCGCACTGGCTTAATTAAAAAGCCTTCAAGGTTTTTTCTAAACAGGTTTAAGGCACCTGTACTATGTAAAGTAAGGGTCATACCGTTTCCAGAGAGAGAGGGGGGGAGAAATGAGAGGAGAGACAATAGAGACAATTATTAGGACAAAGTACATCCTCTCATTAGTGAGATACAGTATGCCAGGGCACTCATTAGCTGCCCGTCACAGTAGCTTGTATTACTGGCCACTGTAAGCAGCCGAGCCAGCGATGATTTGGAGGCGAGGTGAGAGAGTCCATACACTGACCTTCACTAGTTGTGAGTAAGCAAGGCCTGGGGAGGGCCTGTGCCCTTAGCGGAGTGTCTACCGGCCACATTGCCCTTCCTTTGATGACTGGGAGTAATCACTAGAGTTAGAGACATGATCACAGATAGAGGAGACACCACCGAGAGAGGACAAGCATCTCTCAAAATAGCTCCATCTTCCTTTTCAAAACCTGTCCTTTAGAAGATTAGGAGTCTAGTTTCTTAATACCATTCATCTTTGTCCTCCAACAGGCAGTGTTCTGAGAGGAGGCTATCTGCAATTCCTTTTCAACGTAGTGTTAATTCAGGAAATTATGAGATAGAGCTGGACAGAGTCTGATTACCAAGTCTAATGCCCCACAGGTACAAACTAAAAATCACATAGGGGTGCACATAAAGTACCTCTGTCTGCCCAATGCTAGTTTGGAGTAGACTTCTGAAGTGGAAATTCACAACCTTAAAGTTTGTCTCAGAAAGCCACCATTAATTCAGTAACTACCCCCATGGCCACACTTCAGGTAGACTAAACATGGTCCCGTGTGGATCAGTTTGTAGAGCATGGCGCTTGCAATGCCAGGGGTTTGAGTTCGATTCCCATGGGGGACCAGTATTTAAATGTATGCACTCACTACTGTAAATTGCTCTGGATAAGAGCGTCTGCTAAATGACTAAATTGTTACCTATGGAGAAAAACTGAATTTGTCATATAAACTTGGGGATGTGTGGTGGTATTTCCGTGACACTGGCAATTTCCTTAAACACATAGAACGTAATTACAATTTATTAACGAACCTGAAAATTACTAGAGTTGAAAGCATGAGGGGTGCCTGTTGTGCACAATAGGAGCAATTCACAGTATTACAACAATCACTCAGAAGAAAATCAGTTCATTCGGGAAGTATTTAGAATACTTTTCCCACATTTTGTTGCGATACAGACTTACAGCCTTATAAAATGTATTACATTTTTCCCCCCTTCGTCAATCTACACGCAATACCCCATAATGACAAAGCAAAAACTGTTTTTTAGAAATGTTTGCAAACATTTAAAAAAAWWTWATATTACATTTACAAAAGTATTCAGAACCTTTAGTCAGTACTTTGTTGAAGCACCTTTGTCAGCGATTACAGCCTCGAGTCTTGGGTATGACACTACAAGCTTAGCACACCTGTATTTGGGGAGTTTATCCCATTCTTCTCTGTAGATCCTCTCAAGCTCTGTCAGGTTGGATGGGGAGCGTTGCTGCACAGCTATTTTCAGGTCTCTCCAGAGATGTTCGATCGGGTTCAAGTCCGGGCGCCGGCTGGGCCACTCAAAGACCACCATTCAGAGACTTGTCCCAAAGCCACTCCTGCGTTATCTTGGCTGTGTGCTTAGGATCATTGTCCTGTTGGAAGGTGAACCTTTGCCCCAGTCTGAGGTCCTGAGCACTCTGGAGCAGGTTTTCATCAAGGATCTCTCTGTACTTTGCTCCGTTCATCTTTACCTCGATCCTGACTAGTCTCCCAGTCCCTGMCGCTGAAAAAATCCCCACAGCATGATGCTGCCACCACCATGCTGCACCGTAGGGATGGTGCCAGGTTTCCTCCAGATGTGACATTGGCATTCAGGGAAAATAGTTCAATCTTGGTTTAATCAGACCAGAGAATCTKGTTTGGTCTGAGAGTCTTTAGGTGCCTTTTGGCAAACTCCAAGCGGGCTGTGAAGTGCCTTTTCATGAGGAGTAGCTTCAGTCTGGCCACTATACCAATAAGGAGTGCTGCAGAGATGGTTGTCCTTCTGGCAGGTTCTCCCATCTCCACAGAAGAACTCAAGAGCTCTGTCAGTGACCATCGGGTTCTTGGTCACCTCCCTGACCAAGGCCCTTCTCCCCCAATTGCTCTGTTTGGCCTGGCAACCAGCTCTAGGAAGAGTCTTGGTGGTTCCAAACTTCTTCCATTTAAGAATGATGGCGGCCACTGTGTCCAATCAATGGAATTTACCACATTTGGACTCATCAAGGACGATCAATGGAAACAGGATGCACCCAAGCTCAATTGCCAGTCTCATAGCAAAAGGTCTGAATACTTATGTAAGTAAGGTATTTAAGTTTTTTCTAAAAACCTGTTTTTGCTTTGTCATTATGGGGTATTGTGTGTAGATTGCTGAGGACATTTTTTTTTATACAATCCATTTTAGAATAAGGCTGTAATGTAAACAAAATGTGRAAAAAATCAAGGGGTCTGAATACTTTCCGAATGCACTGTACTCTAGCTACTGTCCCAAATGGCACCCAATTATAGTGCACTACGTTTGACCAGAACCCTACGGGCCTGGATAAAAAGTAGGGAATAAGATGCCATTTGGAACGCAGTTTTACAAAGAAAAGCGTAGAAAAATGCAAAAGAAAGTGGAGATTGTGCCAAGAGGAATGAAGACAGTACGACAGCACTCTGTGTGGGATTTCACTTTATATTGTGATCCTGGAGAGATATGTGGAAACACAACTGTCAGGACGTGTCTGGAGCTGTCGTTTTTAAAGTAAAGACCAATTTAGCCACCAATCTACCCAAAACAAATCCTTGAGCAGGTATTGCCTCTGAGTCTGAAGCAAAGCATTACCTTTGTAGCTCACACTTCTCACAACACCATGATGTAAATCAAAGTCAGTTAATGTGCCACTATAATTTGCATACCGCCCCAACAGAGCCACGGACAATACAATCGCCATTGCACTGCACACTGCCCTATCCCACCTGGACAAGAGAAATAGCCATGTAAGAACGCTGTTTCTTGACTACAGCTCAGTCTTCAACACCATAGTGCCCTCCAAGCTCATCACTGAGCTTAGGGCCCTGGGTCTGAACTCCTCCCTGTGCAACTGGGTCCTCCTGTACTCCATGTTCACCCATGACTGCATGGCCACACACGTCTCCAACTCAATCATCAAGTTTGCTGATGACACAACAGTGGCAGGCCTCATTACCAACAATGATGAGACAGCCTACAGGGAGGAGGTGAGAGCCCTGGCGGAGTGGTGCCAGGAAAATAACTTCTCGCTCAATGTCAACAAAATGAAGGAGCTGATCATGGACAACAGGAGACAGCAGAGAGAGTATGCCCCCTACCACATCGACGTGGTCGCAGTAGACAGGGTCAAAAGCTTAAAGTTCCTCGGCATGCACATCACTGAGGACCGGAAATGGTCCCTCCACACAGACATCGTGGTGAAGAAGGCACAACAGTGGAGGCCAAAGAAAATCAGCTTGGCCCATAAGACCCTCACAAACGTCTGCAGATGCACCATTGAGAGCATTCTGTCTGTCTGTATCGTTGTCTGGTATGGCACCTGTACCACCCGCAACAGCAGGGCTTTCCAGAGGGTGGTGCGGTCAGCCGAATGCATCACCRGGGGCACACTGCCTGCCCTACATGAAATCTACAGCACCCGGTATCACAGGAAGGCCAAGAAGATCATCAAAAACCTCAGCCACCTGAGTCACGGCCAGTTCATCCTGCTACCATCTAGCAGGTGGAGACTGTACAGGTGGGACAGAGTGTCTGAAAAACAGCTTATATTTACATTTTTCAAAATATTCTACATGTAAAATTGGTGCGCACACATTGTGCAAATTACATTCAGATGTGGCAAGTACTCTCGGCCAGCAAATGCTATTGGTGTCTGAGTCCTTAGACTGCTGCCCTATGTTTTGTACATAGTCATTGAACACTGGTCACTTTAATAATGTTTCCATAATGAATTATTTCCATAGTTAGAAACAGATAAGATTAGCACTCATGCAACATTATTTTGTTGAAATTTTATTTGATCTTAGAAATTAAGCTAATTGATTACTCACTTTTTATGTCTATGCTGTATTCTTAACATATCTCATTCTATATAACTACTGCTGTACATACCTTTTCCTGCTTAAATATTGTCCATACTGTCTATACACACCACGTATTTATATTCCGGACTCTGACATTACTTGTTCTGATATTTCTTCATTTCTTGGGGGTGGAGAATTATCTGTGTTAGTACTGTACTGTTAGATGCTTACTGCTCTGCTGGAGCTAGAAACTAACATTTTGTGGCACCTGCTTTAACATCTGCTAATCTGTGTATGCAATGAATAAACGTTCATTTGATTTGAAAGCATTGGAGAATGGGGGTGAAATTGACTTGTTATCTACTAACATTCTCATAACCACTCACTTAAAGGAAAGGTTCACCCATTTTGAATGTTATATTGTTTTTGTGCATCTGAGTGATGTTCTATCGATTCCCTGGATCATTTCATGTTTCACTTGTATCTGAGTTATTGGCGTTCAAGCGGCAGCAATCCGTCCGGTATGACGTAGCATTGTGATAAAGTCGCCTTCACTACACTGGAAGTTAATAGGAATACGACTTTTAGATCGTGAAAACATCTAACATACATGTCAGATTTCAATACTGGCCGATGTCATAACTCGGCAGGATGTTCTCTCAAATTGCTGTTTTGGTTAGTGTTTATTGGGATATTTCACTGTAGAKCCTCTAGCCCTGCTCATTATACCTTATCCAACCTTTCAGTTCCAACACCCACACATGCGATGACATCACCTGGTTTCAATTATGTTTCTAGAGACAATATCTCTCTCATCATCACTCAATGCCTAGGTTTACCTCCACTGTATTCACATCCTACCATACCTTTGTCTGTACATTATACCTTGAAGCTATTTTATCGCCCCCAGAAACCTGCTCCTTTTACTCTCTGTTCCGGACGTCCTAGACGACCAATTCTCATAGCTTTTAGTCGTACCCTTATCCTACTCCTCCTCTATTCCTCTGGTGATGTAGAGGTGAATCCAGGCCCTGCAGTGCCTAGCTCCACTCCTATTCCCCAGGCGCTCTCTTTTGATGACTTCTGTAACCGTAATAGCCTTGATTTCATGCATGTTAACATTAGAAGCCTCCTCCCTAAGTTTGTTTTATTCATTGCTTTAGTACACTCTGCCAACCCGGGTGTCCTAACCATGTCTGAATCCTGGCTTAGGAAGACCACCAAAAACTCTGAAATCTCCATCCCTAACTATAACATTTTCAGACGAGATAGAACGGCCAAAGGGGGCGGTGTTGCAATCTACTGCAGAGATAGCCTGCAGAGTTCTGTCTTACCCTCCAGGTCTGTACCCAAACAATTTGAACTTCTACTTTTAAAAATCCACCTCTCTAAAAACAAGTCTCTCACCGTTTCCGCCTGCTATAGACGACCCTCTGCCCCCAGCTGTGCTCTGGACACCATACGTGAACTGATTGCCCCCCATCTATCTTCAGAGCTCGTGCTGCTAGGTGACCTAAACTGGGACATGCTTAACACCCCAGCCATCCTACAATCTAAGCTTGATGCCCTCAATCTCACACAAATTATCAATGAACCTACCAGGTACCACCCCAAACCCGTAAACACGTGCACCCTCATAGATATCATCCTAACCAACTTGCCCTCCAAATACACCTCTGCTGTTTTCAACCAAGATCTCAGCAATCACTGCCTCATTGCCTGCATCCGTAATGGGTCAGCGGTCAAACGACCTCCACTCATCACTGTCAAAAGCTCCCTGAAACTCTTCAGCGAGCAGGCCTTTCTAATCGACCTGGCCCGGGTATCCTGGAAGGATATTGACCTCATCCCATCAGTAGAGGATGCCTGGTTATTTAAAAAAATACCTTCCTCACCATCTTAAATAAGCATGCCCCATTCAAGAAATKTAGAACCAGGAACAGATATAGCCCTTGGTTCTCTCCAGACCTGACTGCCCTTAACCAACACAAAAACAGCCTGTGGCGTTCTGCATTAGCATCGGACAGCCCCCGTGATATGCAACTTTTCAGGGAAGTTAGAAACCATTATAAACAGGCAGTTAGAAAGGCCAAGGCTAGCTTTTTCAAGCAGAAATTTGCTTCCTGCAACACAAACTCAAAAATGTTCTGGTACACTGTAAAGTCCACGGAGAATAAGAGCACCTCCTCCCAGCTGCCCACTGCACTGAGGATAGGAAACTCTGTCACCACCGATAAATCCACTATAATTGAGAATTTCAATAAGCATTTTTCTACGGCTAGCCATGCTTTCCACCTGGCTACCCCTACCCCGGTCAACAGCACTGCACCCCCCACAGCAACTTGCCCAAGCCTTCCCCATTTCTCCTTCTCCCAAATCCAGTCAGCTGATGTTCTGAAAGAGCTGCAAAATCTGGACCCCTACAAACTAGCCGGGCTAGACAATCTGGACCCTTTCTTTCTAAAATTATATGCCGAAATTGTTGCAACCCCTATTACTAGCCTGTTCAACCTCTCTTTCGTGTCGTCTGAGATTCCCAAAGATTGGAAAGCAATCTTGAAGCCCTCTTCAAAGGGGGGGACACTCTTGACACAAACTGCTACAGACCTATATCTATCCTACCCTGCCTTTCTAAGGTCTTCAAAAGCCAAGTCAAMAAACAGATTACCGACCATTTCGAATGCCACCGCACCTTCTCCGCTATGCAATCTGGTTTCAGAGCTGGTCATGGGTGCACCTCAGCCACGCTCAAGGTCCTAAACGATATCTTAATCTCCATCGATAAGAAACAATACTCTGCAGCCGTATTCATTGACCTGGCCAAGGCTTTCGACTCTGTCAATCACCTGTCAGTCTCTGATCCACCTCTACGCAGACGACACCATTCTGTATACTTCTGGCCCTTCTTTGGACACTGTGTTAACAACCCTCCAGACGAGCTTCAATGCCATACTCTCCTTCCGTGGCCTCCAACTGCTCTTAAATACAAGTAAAACTAAATGCATGCTCTTCAACCGATTGCTGCCTGCACCTGCCCGCTCGTCCAGCATCACTACTCTGGACGGTTCTGACTTAGAATATGTGGACAACTACAAATACCTAGGTGTCTGGTTAGACTGTAAACTCTCCTTCCAGACTCACATCAAACATCTCCAATCCAAAGTTAAATCTAGAATCGGCTTCCTATTTCGCAACAAAGCATTCTTCACTCATGCTGCCAAACATACCCTCGTAAAACTGACCATCCTACCGATCCTCGACTTCGGCGATGTCATTTACAAAATAGCCTCCAATACCCTACTCAATAAATTGGATGCAGTCTATCACAGTGCCATCCGTTTTGTCACCAAAGCCCCATATACTACCCACCACTGCGACCTGTACACTCTCGTTGGCTGGCCCTCGCTTCATACTCGTCGCCAAACCCACTGGCTCCAGGTCATCTACAAGACCTTGCTAGGTAAAGTCCTCCCTTATCTCAGCTCGCTGGTCACCATAGCAGCACCCACCTGTAGCACGCGCTCCAGCAGGTATATCTCTCTGGTCACCCCCAAAGCCAATTCCTCATTTGGCCCCCTCTTTTTCCAGTTCTCTGCTGCCAATGACTGGAACGAACTACAAAAATATCTGAAACTGGAAACACTTATCTCCCTCACTAGCTTTAAGCACCAGCTGTCAGTGCAGTTCACAGATTACTGCACCTGTACATAGCCCATCTATAATGTAGCCCAAACAACTACCTCCTCCCCTACTGTATTTATTTATTTATTTTGCTMCTTTGCACCCCATTATTTCTATTTCTACATTGCACATTCTTCCACTGCAAATCTACCATTCCAGTGTTTTACTTGYWWTATTGTATTTACCTCGCCACCATGGCCTTTTTTTTGCCTTTACCTCCCTTATCTCACCTCATTTGCTCACATTGTATATAGACTCATTTTCTACTGTATTATTGACTGTATGTTTGTTTTACTCCATGTGTAACTCTGTGTTGTTGTATGTGTCGAACTGCTTTGCTTTATCTTGGCCAGGTCGCAATTGTAAATGAGAACTTGTTCTCAACTTGCCTACCTGGTTAAATAAAGGTGAAATAAAAAAATAAAAAATGAGCCATTGATCATATTTTTGCAATGTTCCTACCTCGAGAAATGTATAATTTAACGGAGSGTCTAGCACATTTTTCCACCTCTTTAGTCCAGGGTGCATTGCATGGCGTCGTTGCCAGAGATATTATAGAAAGGATATAGGAATCCAATGAATGAAGGAACATATAAACGCCCCAACCAGCACTGTCAACCAATCGTGTTCACGTGGTCATGCCGCGTCATGCGGTTGCTAAACTAATCGTCACGCAATCCCTTCTCTAAATCAGTGTGTCGAGAAAAGTGACTATTTTCATCGAAAGTACACAATGTCACGATTTTAAAGCTATACAATATTACGATTCTAAAGCTATACAATATTACAGATAGCAAGTTAGTCTCACATGTCGGAAAAGCTTTGTGATGTTGAACTTCTTATTGACGAAATATGTGCTCATGTTGGGTATTTTAGCTAGCGCCCAATAGACTCCCGTTCACTCCTTGAAGGAGAGCCCTCCTTGTCCTAGAATCGTCCAGAATGCACCATTGACGTAGCATGGGCAGCGTTTCCCAATCTCCTCAAAAGTATATCTGCCATTGCAAATGTCAGACTCCAGTCTGTTAATCACGTCGATCTGCAGGTTGAACATGGTGAGATTGTAGACACCTAAATTGATAGTTTGTTTAGGCAATTTTACAGCTAACTAGCTACTTTACATGCTGATATGGTCTTTGGTATTATTGTGTTTAGCTACGTTTGCTAGCTACCTCGCTAGCCAGCACGCCCGTTGACAGAGCATTGCATTGTGGATTATTTAGTTGACTTGAGCTGCAACAGTTTTCTAAAATTATTTTCCATGTAGCTACCAAACTTATAACACCAAAATTAAACATATGACCACAAAAAATACATGTTCTCAGTGTTATTCAACACTATATTAAAGGAATATCCTTTAAGGGTGTGTGGAATTGATGAAATGCAAAGCAACAATCGATTTTTGTTGGCCTGGTTGTGTTGAACATACAACAAGAACCAACACCTATTCCATTATATCATGTACTATGATAAACACTCTACTCTCTCTGTTAGCACCATAACACACAATGGATCAGCCATCAGTACAACTTCAGTTGAAGATTTATTTCACATTTTAGTGCTACATTCCTCTTTACTCAAATCTAGGGAGCGTAGGTAGATCACGTTAGAAATAGTTTATGATAATCAAACTTCACATCAATGGCCTAAGAATAAATCTTAAATTTGGGTCTTATACTATAAGCCTGATCTGTTCAGTCATTTATGAGGCAACATTATGCCAGTTAAAAAGGTGTCCATTTCAATGTAAAAAACAAAACATACAATGGCAAATATCATTTACAGTAGGTCACTCAATAGGATTTTGAGGCTCCTCTGAATTAATCACCTCTGTTCTCTAGGTTTAGTACCCAAAACAGAGGCAATGCAGGGACATTTCTTATAATAATTTACTTAATCATTTTCATTTAGTGAGTATAGAATGGTCTATGACATAAAATATTGATAATACTAATGTGAACTATATTTCATATTATAAAATCCAATAAGGTAACTTTGATTAAAGTAAAAACACTTCATTTCTATGTATCACGATACTTATCATCCTGTGTGAATAAGAGTGTGGATAATGTTTCATTCAGTTCTGTTAAAAATAATGGTGTTTATGCTAACCAAGATCTTCTCACAACACCATGATGTATAGCACTGTTTGTCTGCCTCTAGCAACACAGTGAACGTTTTTATAGTATGGGAGAACAATTCGACTTGGTAAATATGCCAATGGGTAAATAAAAACTGCAAATCACTAGTGAATGGCYTTGCACTACATGTGCGATCAAACCATTTACATTTTGTACGGTCTTAATCATGGAAATCATATCTAACCTAATGTAGGTTCAAAGTTTTAAAACAAACTTTATTTGGGGACCCTGGGAAAGTATTAATCCTTTTTTATATATTTTGATGGGGCGGGGCATGAACAATCACAAATATCCTTGAGATATCAACTTATCAAAATGTTCTGTATCTTCTTATGGCAAAAAAAAAAAAACTCCCGTCGCACCTTGGTCACTCTTTCTCTGTGGTTCTTCAAGTAAAAAAAATGTTTAATGACAAACAAAACGATAAAGCTGCATTCGCGTGCTAGTCGGAGCTAGGAAACTCAGACATTTCCGACATGCAAAGTGGTTGTAATTATACACGTGCCACGTTCAACCAGTTAGCAAGTAGTAGATTTCAGAGTTACCTAGTACTAATTAGCATACGAGTGCAGTATTATACCCAGAATCCACAGAGCTCTGCTGCGTCCCATCTAGTGCTTGGCTGCCACCGGAAAAAAGTCTAGCGCCCCAGGTGTCTGGGAGGTCTAGTCCAGCTGCTCCTGTTTTATACGGTTTGAGTTAGGCCCTCCTCGCTGGCCTGCCCTCCTCAGTTCCCTCCTCAGGACGTACTCGCTGAACTGGGATGAGTCCACGCCCCCTCCGCAGGAYCCGGCGATCTCAAAGCCACGCTGCTGCAGACGCTCCAATACCTGGTGGACACAAGGAGAGAAGGGGTGTTGAGGTAACATGATAGCTTACACTGTTTAGATATTACACACAGATACATTTAGCTGTCCTGAAGAGAAGGGAGAGAGATGATGAGAAACACACGTTTTTTCCCGTCACACAGAGAACCAATGCTCTGAACATCATGTTAGAGCAGGTAGTATTAAGTAGTTATAAACAAACTCAGTGACAATGTGTGCCCAAGTCTAGCACAAGAGAAAGGGAGTGGCATTAGAGATGATAGAACCGAGAATATAGAAAAATAATAATGACAAGATAAATTAATGGATATACATTACCGCTCAAAAGTTTGYGATCACTTAGAAATGTCCTTGTTTTTGAAAGGAAAGCATATTTTTTTTGTCCATTAAAATAACATAAAATTGATCAGAAATACAGTGGAGACATTGTTAATGTTGTAAATGACTATCGTAGCTGGAAATGGCAGATTTCCATTTCTAAACTCAGCCAAAAAATAAACATCCCTTTTTCAGGACCCTGTCTTTAAAAAATAATTCTTAAAAATCCAAATAACTTCACAGATCTTCATTGTAAAATGGTTTAAACACTGTTTACCATGCTTGTTCAATAAAGCATAAACATGCACCTGTGGAACAGTCGTTAAGACACTTACAGCTTACAGACAGWWGGCAGTTAAGGTCACAGTTATGAAAACTTAGGACACTGAAGAGGCCTTTCTACGGACTCTGAAAAACACCAAAAGAAAGATGCCCAGGGTCCCTGCTCATCTGTGTGAACGTGCCTTAGGCATGCTGCAAGGAGGCATGAGGATTGCAGACGTGGCCAGGGCTATAAATTGTAATGTCCATACTGTGAGACACCTAAGACCGCGCTAAAGGGAGACAGGACGGACAGCTGATCGTCCTCGCAGTGGCAGGCCACGTGTAACAACACATGCACAGGATCGGTACATCCAGACTGTTCGCAATAGGCTGAGAGAGGCTGGACTGAGGGCCTGTAGGCCTGTTGTAAGGCAGGTCYTCACCAGACAGACATCACCAGCAATGTTGTCACCTATGGCACAAACCATAGGTGGACCAGACAGCTGGACCAGACAGGACTGTCAAAAAGTGCTCTTCACTGATGAGTCACGGTTTGGTCTCACCAGGGGTGATGGTCAGATTTGCGTTTATCATTGAAGGAATGACCGTTACACCGAGGTCTGTACTCTGGAGCAGGATCGGTTTGGAGGTGGAGGGTCCGCCATGGTCTGGGGYGGTGTGTCACAGCATCATCGGACTGAGCTTGTCGTCAATGCAGGCAATCTCAACGCTGTGCGTTACAGGGAAGACGTCGTCCTCCCCCCTCATGTGGTACTCATCCTGACATGACCCTCCAGCATGACAATGCCACCAGCCATACAGCTCGTTCTGTGCGTGATTTCCTGCAAGACAGGAATGTCAGTGTTCTGCCATGGCCAGCGAAGAGCCCGGATCTCAATCCCATTGAGCACGTCTAGGACCTGTTGAATAGGAGGGTGAGGGCTAGGGCCATTCCCCCCAGAAATGTCCGAGAACTTGCAGGTGCCTTGGTGGAAGAGTGGGGTAACATCTCACAGCAAGAACTGGCAAATCTGGTGCTGTCCATGAGGAGCTGCACTGCAGTACTTAATGCAGCTGGTGGCCAAAACAGATATTGAATGTTACTTTTGATTTTGACCCCCCTTTGTTCAGGGACACATTATTACATTTATGTTAGTCACATGTCTGTGGAACTTGTTCAGTTTATGTCTCAGTTGTTGAATATTATGGTCATACAAATATTTACACATGTTAAGTTTGCTGAAAATAAACGCAGTTGACAGTGAGAGGACGTTTCTTTTTTTGCTGAGTTTACATAGGCGTACAGAGGCTCATTATCAGCAACCATCACTCCTGTGTTCCAATGGCACGTTGTGTTAGCTAATCCAAGTTTATCATTTTAAAAGGCTAATTGATCATTAGAAAACCAATCTGCAATTATGTTAGCGCAGCTGAAAACTGTTGTTCTGATTAAAGCAGCAGTAAAACCTGCCTTCTTTAGACTAGTTGAGTATCTGGAGCATCAGCATTTGTGGGTTTGATTACAGGCTCAAAATGGCCAGAAACAAAGACCTTTCTTCTGAAACTCATCAGTCTATTCTTGTTCTGAGAAATGAAGGCTATTCCATGTGAGAAATTGCCAAGAAGCTGAAGATCTGTGCGTCTCTGCGCGTGCTTGCGTCTCTGCGCGTGCGTGGATTTGTCCCTGATCCTGCAGGCTTGCAGACATCTACAGACGTGTCCGGAGGGCACCAGGATCACATTCCATCAAAGAGGCCCCAGGGAGCAGTAGGGCTTTTCTTTCTCTCGGTGCCACTTGGTTCAGTGTGGGCTGCTCAGCACGCCCTTCTCTCCCTCTGCCCCAGGCCAGAGCCCCGCCAGAACTACAAAAGGTCCCCCCACTGCTGGCAGTCCCCCTCCCCACACACACCCTGCCTCCATTAGGCCCAGATACAGCACCCACCGCCAGCGTGCTTTAATAACCAAACAGAATTATGGGCCCTGCCTCAGGACAACCTGCCAGGGAGCTGAATGGAGCTCTCTCGCCACCTCTCTCTCTGTCCCTCTCTGTCTTGGTCCCTCTCTCCACTGCATCCACTTGAGTGGTTTGTGTATGAGAGAAAAGCTCCTGCAATATACAGTAAGGATGAGGAAACKTTGTCCTACATATTTAATAATGTCTCTGTGCTTTCATTTATTGATGCATCTCTGACTGAGACGATGGTTTCATCATAACTGATGAACATTTGTATCCAGCCTACTATACAACATCCATATTGGGTGAACATGAGTCTCCTTATCAAATCAAAGTTTATTTGTCACGTGTGCCGAATACAACAGGTGTAGTAGACCTTATAGTGGCCATGCCACGCGTGTCTGGTGTCTTCAGCCCTCACCTGGACGGAGTTAAGGTGGCAGTATCCATTGAGCGGGAAGCGGATTACATGTGTGGAGTCGTGGTTCCAGCCTGCGTTGACGGAGTTGCACATGACGTCGCCAATCTCTGGGAACACGTCCTCAATGAGGGCTTTGTCTCCGCTCAGCGTGATCCTCTCTCCCAGGTCGGGTGCCACGCGTACCACCAGGCATTCGCAGGGGCGTGACACCCGGGCCAGGTCGCGGTCCTGGCGCCATCGCTCCAGCTCGGCCAGCATGGGCTGCAGCTGGAAGTACCGGGCCTCCTCGTACAGCAGGCTGTAGTCCTGCAGGGGGCAGCACAGAGGAGACGGGTCAGTGAGGATAGGACAAGTCAAGCTGAAGCAAAGGATGTCTCAATACTGTATTATGGCTTTCTTATCTCCTTTCCTCGGGTCTCATTTCTTTCATATGGGTGAAATAACTATTGGTTCCCAACACAATGCCTCCCCTTCTATACCCTAGTAAAATAAATAGCCAACACAGAGGATGCTGGAAGAGTTCCATCAACCATAACAGGAATGAGAACAAACATGAATAATAGACATTCATACGAACAAACTGTGTGAAGACCAGGCAGGTATCTAGGCTACCAAAAAAAACACTGAGGCCTTGTGGGATATCTTACCCATAGGACCGAGGGGCTTTTCAATTTGACTCCTCAGTGTCACATCTGCACATTTGTCAGGGTGAATTTGGCCTCGGTCTGAACTTGGGCTAGTCTTTGCTTATTTTAGCTGATATCCTTTCCCCCTGATTGAGTCACTGTGTGGACAGTCCATCAGATAATGTGATTATTTGTTTTCTCTGRGGGCAAGTTTGTAATTAAGGGCTAAATGACGCAAAAAGCTAGCAAACAGAATACAAATGTGTCACAGTGAGGATGAGTGATTCTTCTGGACACTCAGTACAGAACATACTACTGCAAAACTAAGGTCTCTAACACCTGATGTTTTAAGATTACTTTATCTAGAAACACAGGTATAAAAATAAAAGACTTTCAGAACTTGTAACTCCACACAGTATGTAATCTGTCAGCACCAATCCTAGGGAGACCAAGTACTGAGSGTTGCCCATGACTAAGGTGTCCACTTTTTTCCCCTGAACGTTTGGGGACTAGTGATGGCTAGCTGATTGATTGCAGTGGAAGGGACACTCACTTTGAAGTCGTCTGGGATGAGGAGCTTAGAGATCCTGAGGAAGTTGAGTATGTAGCGGAACATGTGTCCATCCCTGTCTATGAAGTAGTGCTGCTTCAGACTGTCCAACACTATGGGCTCTGTGCCATCGAAGAGACGTCCGATTCTAGAGGAAGAGAAAGAAAAGCCAGAGACAGTTATTTGTTTTCCATCAATATAGCATTTGTTATAGGGCCAAACAAACTACGGCTACTGTTGAGTTGAGCTATACATTTTGAATTGACAGTACACCAGGTGTGGTTTTGAGCACAGGGAAATATCACCTAATATGGCTACAGGACAGTGACTCATGTGCAGATTCTATGACTCACTGGATGTGGGTGAGCTCAGGAGTGTTTGATTTCTTTCACACCTTTGTTGAGTGATGCACACATTACTCTGCTCCATGCAGAGAAAGAGAGTGGGAGAGATATAGGGAGGGAGGGAGGGAGAAAAACAGAGCGCACGCGGAAGAAACAGACAGAAAGAGAGGAAGAGGGACAAACAGACAGAGAATGAGGGAAATAGAATGGGAGAAATAAATATAGAAATGAAGCGGCATGGATGAGATGAGAGCTATGCTGTGGTCTGATGGAGGGGTCAGGGCCAGCTGGTAGAGAGGTGCCCGAGGCAGGATGGCGCCCCGGGGGCCCGGCCTCAGGCTGCAGTGGCCCTCCTGCCTCCAGATGGCCCCGTGCCCTTTGGCCCTTTACTGCTGCTGGGACATCTGTCAGAATAACTGAGATGCTTTTGTCTGCAGTTTGGACTTTTGAGCCCTGCAAATGTTTACTGCTCAAAATAACTCTGGGGCAATCTTGAAAAAAGATGGCCATTTTGTATTTGGTATTGCGTGGAAATATTGTGATGATGCATAGTAATCAGGGTATTGTAGAATAGCCTTAATAATCATATGAGTTTGAATGTGAAAAAGTGTAATATCAAGCCCTGTGTTCAAATCCAATCTTTCCCACCTCATTCATCCATTTGAGTGCTGAATCATTGTGATTGGGTAAACTTTGACTTCTGAGTTGTCAAATTATGACATTATGCAGTCAGAGAGCTAATCCAGATAAACACGGCTGACATGATGGGCTAGGCTCATCATCTCACTTTCAACCTCTGAATCATCCCAAACCCCCTCTAAAGCCACATACGAAGGTCATAGATGAAAACACTGGCGTTTTGTACCTACAGGTACCAAAACAAAGACATACGTTTAGTAATTTGCAATTGAGGAACTGCATTAATAGGAGTGGTCACATGCGCTTACCTGGACTCTGGGTACTTGGTTAACGTGGCCAGACTGCTGGTGTACATGTGTCCGCCCACGTCAATGTGCACAGGGGCATTGGACTTGGTGAGCTGGGCAGCCGTCGGGATGCCCTGGTTACTCAAGGGGGATGCTGGTGATCTGGTGATCATGGGCCTGGACATGCTGGAACGGTTATCCTAGCACAAATGAATGATTATCAACAAATAACTATCAATATGGTGGACAGCACAGACTGAAAAGTCAAGCCATGAAAATGATGTTTATAATATGGATGTAAATATGTATTTTTCCATTGGTAAATGTGCACCAGTTAAAAACATTGCAGGACTGATTGGCCAGACAATATTCTCCTCATCTTTCTGAAAAAATGGTTAAATAGTTGGCTAAGGTCCAACTCTTCAGTTCTGTCAGGACTGAGAGAATAGAGGTCTCTGAGTTACACTAGCATGGCATTTCCTGACCTTGACTTGAATGTTACCAACCACACCCCCCCATATCTGTTGGGTATAATCATCTCCCAAAGCCAAATTCATTTCGAACAGCAATTTCACACACACACACTGTAAAAGAGCAATAGTCGGTCTAGATTTGAATAATGTAATAAGATTTAGAAGAAACGTTCCCTGCTAACCTAAAAACACAAKTAGCTGGCAATATCTCTAATGGCACACATAACAAATTGAGTTTCTCAACCACAAGTTCCAAGACCCTCCTCTGAACCAATAAGAAAAGAGGTCCATCTCTACACAATATGAAAACAATGTCATTGGATGGAGAAATGTAATGTTATATATTTTTTTTATTAAGTAGTAATTACACAGGGATGTGCAAAATAGAAGAAAGAAAATCGAGATTAAATCTAAAATTATATTTGCTCTGCTGAATCGATTTTATCAATGTGGGAAAATACATAAGACAATTTGGCATTGATGATATTCACATCAAATAAATATCCAACAACTTCCACTATTGGTGGGTAGGCASTAGGAAGTAGACATCAAACAAAGCCCCTACAATGAAGTGCAACCATGTCACGTCGCAGGTAACTTGACCATAGTTTGCTGAAACGAATTGGCCTAAATCTCCGTTAGCCTACCTGCGCTGACAAAACTGTGGATGGTGAGGAAGACACAGAATGATCATTCTGCTTCAGTGATGCTGCAGGTAAGGGGTCGCCTCTTGAGTACATGAACGGAGGGACCCCGCATTCCGCCGTTCGCATTGAGATTCGTTTCAGGGACGCGTGTACTACGGACTCATCCAAAGAACTGATTGGACGCGGGCGCTTTCTCGTTTTCTGATGCGTTAAATCCATGATATCCGTTGCGTCCATTATCAAACCTGGCGCACGAAAAACAGGCTTCAAGTTGGAGATGCTGTGTTTCCACCTGCAGACTCCGGAGATGCGTTAATGGGTGACAGCAGTACACACAAGAGCGATGCTGTGGCAGTCACTGCAGCTTTTGCAATGGTGTATGGATAAGTCAAAGCCCCGGACAACATTAGCATTCTAGTGCCTCGGGGTTTCTTAAGGTTGTCGCTGTTTTAAAAGCAGGTATTGTCGCATTTACTGCATGTCTGCTAAAAGGTGTAGCATATCCCCTAAATCGGACACCAGATTCAACATTGGACCTCCCCAAAACCACGACGCATACCTTGATTTGCGCCGTTGCCTTTGCCCTTTCTATTCCTCACCCTCCATTTCCTCCAGTCATCATTTGTTCCAGCTGCCTCTCAAGCACTAACAAAGGCTGTACATTACTTTTCCATCTAGCCTGAAATCAGAAACTAAACCTTCTCCGGAAGTCTGGCAACAAGTCCTTGGTGAAAATACAAAGCTCACAGTAACACTAACAGTGCAGAGTATTCAGTGACTAACCAAATGACATCAAAACACAGCAGATACCAGTTTGTTTTTTGTTCGAGACAGATATATATATCTATATATAAACAGGCACACACACTAGCCTCCAGGGTGCTTTGGCAACCCTGGATGAACGCTTGACCTTTCCACAGACCCTTTTAGTCTGTAGCACACCATCTAAAAGACCTGTTTACTCACATAGTATTCTCCCAGAACAATGGGCCATATTCAGGAGGGCTGTTAAGATTGTGGTGGAGATTAAGAGCAAATGAAAACAGTGACCCTCCCACCCATTTTACATAAACTAGCAGGATCCTGATGTGTCACTGTTGTGGATACATTTCTACTTTCTTTCACACTGGCGTGTCTGTGATGGGGTTTTCTTTAGTCTCATCTTATTAATACTTATGTGCAGGTGCCCTTCTTGCATGTAGTCAGGTACCTACCATTCTCACACAGCCCAAAAAACAGCTCCCTGTATAAAGCATTATGGTTTTGGTATATACCAGAAAAATGCAGACTTCAAAGTCACTTCTAGACCTAATCTAAATGGCCAATCAGAGAGACACAGGCAATGACAATTTCACTTTCAAAAAGAGGTATAAAACATGTCCAAAGATGAACAGATCATATGATACCTTTGAATCCACAACATCAGACCTCTTATTGTAGTGTATACCAAACAGAATCTCAAAAAACATTGCATGTTAGATTCATGTTGGAAGTATTGGTGTTTACGACTACACTCTCCTGGGTTAGTTTCCCCAAAACATTCAGGAAATCCAATCCACTCATTTAAAATAAGTTAAAATTGAATAAATTAATTAAAAACAACCGCAACTGGCATTAAAACATCCATGTTTTTACTTCTCAGTTTTGGCAGTGTGGGTGTCACACCTAGATACCCAATTAGCAATTAAGCCTGCCTTTGAGTGCAGGCCTCCACTGTGGTGTGTGATCCTGCCCTGATTTGCATGCAGTTCGTTTGTGCACGAGCTGATAAGCGCAGGCAGCCAGCCGCCATGCATAGTTTTAAAATTCAACTCCAGAATCCCTCTCGCAGAAGGCAGAGGGGCCCGCGGGGTGAACAAAGAGGAAATCACACGGCCGCTCTTCAAAAGGGGGACCTGTGTAAGACAGCCAGCAAAGTGCGTGGGATCACACTCAGAATGCAGGTAATTTGTTTCCCGACTAATTTGTGGGAGATGGTGTGTGTGGAGAAAGTAAGTCCTGTRAACCAGCTCACTGGAATTGGCTTTCCTCAAAGCCTCATCATCATGAAAGTGGATGGAGTGGAGAATCTGCTAAGAATCATGAATGTGTGTGTGTGCACGCGCCATGGAGCAAGGGAGATAGAAAGGGAGCATAGGTCTGAGTACTTGTAGCACAACCACTTCATCCCAACTCAAATTAAAACCATGTCCTGTGCATTCTTTCTCAGGTTGACTACTCCTACCTTCAAACAGTCGGAGCACCCTTCAACCCATATAGTACAAATCTAAAACATGTCTACCGTGGCATGGACCACCAGTAGGATTATGCGTAGCTATAACCCAGAATACTGAGGTGGTAAGATCATCAGTAGAACCTGACAAGCAACACAATGCAAAGCACCGCAATAACACGGATTCCACGATGGCGCAATGCTATGTGTGGCCTGACACACTACACCCATTCCCTACACCCATTTCATCCCTTTTCCTTTCAGAACTGCTGCAGTCAGTCTTCCCACCTGTTGCCATTTTGAATAATCTAGGCCAACCACATAACTATGTGTATACAAAACACATGCTCTAACCTTTGTTAGTGGTTCAATGTTCCCTTGCTACACAAGTAACCAGCATTTATACTGCAAGAACACGCTAAACAAATGTAGAATTGCTGTCGCAAGTGACTTGCTTGTTTATCCTAGTCTGGTGTAATTGTGTTGACCGCATCCACACCCCAACCTGTTCAAACAAATCTGTAGTTGGCACAATGGATCAACGCTTTTGTTGTCGGACTGCACTCTGTTCCGGTGTTCAGTTTTCAACAAATACTTTACATGGTGTGTGTGGAACAAACATTGTTAACAATGTAATAAGGCTGAATGCACAAGAAGGAATATCGTAGGATCTTTTACCTCCCATCAAGTCCTAAAAATGTTAAACATGTAATAATCCAATAATGGGTGTAGCATCAGCCCTTTAAGAAGCCCTTATTTCCCATAGTGCAACTGTACCTTGTAATTTAGAACACTTTATGCACTTGGTGTAAATGGCCTGATTGGAAATGCCAAGTCACAGGTAGTCAAGTGTTTACAGGATGACAGTTGTCCACTTTTTTGCCTATGGCCATTTTTAAAAAAGGTGCCCATTGTACATTTGGAGCTCCTCTCAGGTGTGACAAGAAGTGAAGCACATTACTCAAGTAGTAACTACATGGAAATGCATTTCATTTACTAGAAGAGGAAAAATGCTGAATGCTAACATGACTTATTGATATAGTTCTAATTGGGGATCCAAATCATAACCATGTCTGTTTACTTCTAAATTCTGTAAATAAGTGGACACTATAAAATGCAATGTGAGACATTGTGCCCTTTTAAGCAGATGCCAATGTGCTCGTCATTACAGCGCCCTCCAGTGAACGCTCCTACAGCCACGCATTTTACTCAAAAGTAAGGAATAGGAATACTTCACTGTTCCAACATCTGCGCGCGTTTTACTTTCTGGCATTAAAAGGTTGAGAATATTATTTTGTTACGTAATCACATGCATTGCACCAGTGTGTCTTGGTTAGAATGAGATAATTACATAGCGGGTGTCATAAAGGAGCACATAAACATCTGTGTAAACTTGTAGGATAACCGTACAAATCTGTTACCAGCAGCCTGTATACAGTTGGATTTAGATTGGCAAATGGCAAGTAGAGGTTCAAAGTTGCATTAGTGTGTTCATTGTGTCCATATATCATACTAGCAGGCTAATTTATTACAAAAACAATTTAAAATGTGAATTTGTACACTGATAATACTAACCATATATATCATGTTTTGTCTCCATAACATCACAGCTACAAAGATGCAAACATAGATCCAGACTTCCGCCCGGGAGTTTAATTATTTGCAGTGGCGCGTCTGTACCGTGGAATTCCCTGCGCACGGGTATAGGTCAGCCCCGCAAGAGATCTATATGGGAAGCAAAAGGAAAATACTGTAGCCTACATTTTGTCTTGGCTTACATAGATAGGGTTCTCGTTACAAAATGATGGCGAATACAATGAGATTATTCACAGAATCTGCATTGACGTGTGTTGAATAGGTACGTCCTGTCTTACAAAATAAGAAATCCCCTCCGGCAAAATTACTCCACAATGGCGTCTTTCATTAGCCAGATCTGGGGCAYTCAGGAAATGAAACTGGTTTAGGACAAACGAATATAGGAAAAGCCTGTATGAAATGCCTAAACTCGGTTCGTAATAAGAGTGTGACAAGAAGTCCGACGGGGAAAACGGAGACGATAATGTGTTTGGGGCTGAAGTAGGCGAATGCGCCAGGAGCGAATTCACACGGGCGGATAGCTATGGTTTTTGCTCAACGAAGGTCGTACAATTCGGTGAAAATACAAATAAGCATTTGAAGCCAGTCGTCGGCACTTTAACAAACATACAGTTGTTAAACACCGAACAATATCCAGGAAGTGGTTAAATATTTTTTGTTAGAACTATGGTGCTCATCGCCTGGCACATGCGTAAAAGCGGCTGCGCCTTGAATGTCCCAGTCAAACCAGCCTCGGAAATATTAGCAAACCAAATAATTCTCTGCTTACCTGAAACATGGATGGGCATAAAGTATCTTTTTGAGAACCCTTTCCCTCCGATTTCGCCTGCGAGCTGCTTCCCTTCCTACACCGGTGAGAAATGCAATAGCTTGGCTAAGGTAGACAGAACAAAATACAGAGAGTACTTGCTCCAGGGCTCCGAAACCCCTCAAGGCAAAGATCAGGATACAATTAGCTCATGTCTCTATCCCAGTCTAAACCAATCTCCACAATAAAACTCCGAGCTAAAGAGCAGATCACTTACAGCACTGCGTCGGCCTTTCTGGAAATTGTATTTTATATTTCTTCATAAAATCGTATAAAGATATCTTGCTATTTTTTCGGCATACAACATCCTCGCCCATTGCCTTCCTCTCGCACAGAAAAGCAGATTTTAATCGTTATGATTAGTTTTGATGTAACATTCCCGCGGGCGATTTCTGTAAATGGATGAAGTGTTTCTTTGCCAGGGAGGAAAAGCAGCAGCAGATGATAATTATATAGATTGTTGGTTGAGTCTTTTTTCTTTTTTTTCTTCCAAACGTGTCGTCTAAGATATGGAGCTCAACTATAAATGGACACAGCATGTGCATCACACAACTAGTTGATTACAATCAACTTTTTTAAATCGATGGATTCTAATGGAAAATCGACACTTCCTTTTATTATTATTATTTCTTTGGCCAACCTCCCAAATGACGTAGTTATATAAATAAGCACTTGCAGCCTGCTTTGCCCCAATCAAGTATGAATCAGCGCCTGGGGCTGATGCACGAGCTCATTTCAAACGTTCAACCATGCATAATTTCAGGAAGATTGAGGCTCTTAAGCTTTTAGTATCAAACTGCGGGATATTGACAGCAAAGGGCATTGTGCCATCTGAGTGAAGTTCTTGCTTTCATTGATTTATATATATATAATGCAGAACATGACATTTTTACATTACCTGGATGTACAATCATTTTAATTATATCCTTATCTTTGACATGGCTTTTCCCTATAACAGAGGCACATGCCAGATATAACTTATTCACCCTACATTTTAGTATGAGAGAACCCCATCTACTGCATAGACATTAACACCAGTGTTGACACCCCCCCTTTACAAATAAGCACAATAATAAAATAAAAATGATTCCATCCTCTCTCTCGCCCCCTGCTGTTAAAAGCACTAGTTGCTCTGAATGGGGAATACAAGGATCTCACGTTTATGCAAATATATTCACCATCGTAGGTTTCAGAATAATATGCAGTTAATTTCTCCATAACTGCAGCAGAAGTTTCTAATGATGTTGATGTTCATCTGCTGTGTCTGTCCTTCCTGGACTAAGCTATTCAAAACTCTAATGAGAAGAAAGGATGAATACAGTTGTGTAGCTAGTGCTTGACACATCATGACTGAAAGTCATAGGAATAGTATTGCTTGAAGATAGATATATTTCTGTTAAAGCATGTGCCTTTTAAGTAAACATTTTCCATGTACTCAAACATAGCTAGATGTGAACATCATATCATTGGGTTGTTCCACCTCAAAAGCACAAAAAATAGGATTTGACACCCACCATCTCAGATTGTTCTGATATCGTTTCTGTAGTTATTAACAAATACGACTAGCATTACTGAAACATTGTTTTTTTTAAATAGAATTTGATCTCTGAGAAATTAAACTAATTGATTGCACCCAAATTGGCCATTTCAATTTATAGGATTCAGATAATATTCAATAAATATAGTATCCAGCATCCGATTTGGACCAAATTTCCTCCTACCAATGAGTAAGACACAAGGCACCCACGAACCCCCCCCCCCCCCCATGCCAATCCCACCCAAACAACCAGTATACCGTATCAGTTCTCTAAGTTTGACAAGTAGTATGAAGCTGGCTTGTAGTATTGCTTCTGCATACAATGTAATGCATTACCATAATAAGTGTGAAAGTAGCAGGTTTTGACCAATAGATGCCGCTGTTCCTGCTACTCTACTTATTAATGAAATGGCCACCCAGACTATTAATCAAATTTTACACTGCTGCTACTCGCTGTTTATTATCTATGCATAGTCACTTTACCGCTACCGAAATGTACACATTACCTCGACTAACCTGTACCCCCTGTATATAGCCTCGGTATTGTTATGTATTTTATTGTGTTACTTTTTATAATTTTTTTAACTTGAGTTTATTTAGTAAATATTTTCTTAGCTCTATTTCTTGAAATTCATTGTTGGTTAAGGGCTTGTAAGTAAGCATTTCACATTAAGGTCTACACCTGTTGTATTCGGCGCATGTGACAATAAAATTTGATTTGATTTATACAGCCACACTCTTTTTTTTATCCATTTTGCTGGTCTATTGTGTTTATTAAATATATCACAACTTTGGGTAGAAAACCAATAGATTTGGCTCATTATGAAAATAAATTGTGGTGGTATAGCAGGAACAGCTGTATCTAGTGGTCAAAACCTGGTACTTTCACAGCACTTTATGGTAAATAAAGCAACTTCAATGACTTTCTCTGAACAGGGTAAAAAAGAAATCAGGGAATACATTATATAGTATGGAGAAGCAATTCTCCAAGCCGCAGCATCCTACTTGTCAAACTTAGAGAACTGATACTGTATACTGGTTGTTGGGGTTGGATTGACGTGGGGTGTCTGTGAGTGGCTTTTGACAATTTTTGGGGGATTCCTCAGGTCTGACTCATTGGTAGGAAGAAGGTTGGTCCAAATCAGATGTTGGGTACTATTAAGTTAATATTATCTGAATCATATAAATTAAAATTGCCAATTTGGGTGCAATCAATTAACTTAATTTCTTAAAGATCTAATTATATTTCAACAAAATGTTTCTGCAATTCCAATCTTACCTGTTTCTAACTACTGAAACGATTTCAGAACAATATGAGATGGTGTGTGTCATGGCTTTCTGAAATGACATGGAAAACAAAGAATTTAGGAAACAAGAGAACCACATTATCCAGGATCACTCATAGTGTGACCACTCATAGCCATTCCCTCAGGCTGTACCAAGGGTAAATTACTGACTGTAGCAAGTTGGCCACTGACCAACTCTGAGGGTCGGATTCTCAGACAACGACCCCACACCCCATAACTGCAAAAAAAWAAATAATGTAGATCAAACAAGTCACTTCTTCCCATTGCATTCTACAGAGATCATCACCAGAGATTGCTTTTGAGGAAGGGCCAGGGCCTGCTATCCTTAGACCATACAGAGCACAGTGGCCTTTTTAACTTTCCACTGTTTGACCAATGTATCCCACGGGAAAAAACAAACACAGGATTAAAGTGTTACGATGGAGTTATTTGCCCCGGAGGTTGCCGGCTGGCACACAAACACCAAGCCTTGCATTTGCTATTTTCCCCGTCCTCCTGCATTTAAAAAAAATCTTTGCCATCAGGCTGACAAACTGTAGCAAACTGAGAGCACCCCAGGCCTCAAAATCGTATATGTTCCCCATTTTCCACACAAATGGAGCCAAGTCATAATGGGGCGCTCACGATTCAGTATTCAAGATATGCATTAGATGTTTTAGAAATGAAAACCAGCTAGCCAGTGGGGATTTTTGAATATGCTTGCTTGGTGTTTGGGGGCCAAAGACAAGTCCATTGTTCTAATACTGTGGTTGTGGGGTGTGTTTAACCTGGAAAGGAACCTAGCTGCTGCAGCAGCAACAGCAGGAGAGCTCTGTCAGAGCTATATTTTGGTGGGCAAATTAGTGAAATGGCTTGCAGATGTGATTCGCCCCAAACAGACCCAGCCAGGCGACAGTGCCTGATGACATCATGACCGTGGTTATTATACATGCATACACTGTATGGAGGCTTGGGTTACTTTCCAACTCTCTGGAAAACAGGATTAAACTGAGCCACAGTTATACAAAGCCATGGTTTCTTTATGTCTATATATTAATTGTATCTCACAATTAATATATATTTATCAGTTGTTCCCTGTTTGAGACAGATGGTTCTCTTTTTATTATTCTGATTCTTTCAAGATTTATTTATCCTTTTTTTACTATAAGTGAATTACTCATAGCTTCTGGATGTGTCATCAGTGAGAAGTTAATTTGTGCTTCTTCTTGCATCTTCAGTTCAGACTAGTGTGTACTGAGTAGTGGTGGCTTGATATCCATTTCCCTCAGTCAATGTCCATGGCTCTATCATTCTATGACTTATGATTAGGGCTAGTCTCTCTGTTAGATGCCAGCTCTCCCCATAGTTATAATGAACTCAATCACACAGTGGCTATAGTTATCCTCATTCAGAACATACTGAGAGATCTTGCTGTTATGTTGCCTCGGACCACGTTAATGACTCTTGCTGTGCACACCACACCCCTGTAATGGCCCGTGGTTATGTAAGGGAGTGGGCTGGAAAGGGAGAGGGTTGAGATTGTTCCAGAATCTGACTCAATCTGCCCTACGGCCATGTATAGTTTAGGGCTGCCTGCAGTTTATCATCACATAGTATTTTTGGCACTGGGATATATAACTTTTGAAGGAAGGCTCTGTAGCAGCTAGCTTGTTTTGGTAAAGCGAACTGTGCAGTTGGCTTATGTTGGGATTGGTACCATCGATGGTAATACCTATAATGAAGAACAAATGAAATATCTTTATGACTTGCATCTGTATGAAAATGTTCTCTTTTGTTTAGCCCTCATTATGATTTCGATAGTGGGATAAACAAAATATATCATAGTAAAAGAATACGCATAGCAGCATACTACCATTCAATGAGGTAGCCCTCAGATAGATGCTAGGCAGGTGCTCACTGCTCAGACAGACTGACCAACTTCGTGAAGATAGAACCCCTCCTATCTTCACGAATACTCTTATCTTATCACAACTACATCCATACATCCGTTCCTTCCCATCCCAAAACCAGCCATACACCCACCCCACCCACAGTGGACAGACGACGTAATGACACTGCAATAAGAGGAAGAGAGGAGAGACAAGGAGAAGGGAGGCTGGTTGGGTAATGCTGGGAGGCTTCAATAAAATGTAATCCTATTATGTTTCCCACTAGAGGGCAACAATAATAAAGGTTTCCCTAATAACACGGCAGTGCAAGCCAGACCCAAATGGAAAACAGCTCCTCCGGTGAAGTCCCATAGTCCTACATATATCGTCTCATTAGCTAAATGGCTGATGGGCCACGTTTCACCAATGAGGCATCCGAGATTTGGCCGTAGTAATGGCAATGGAAGAGTTAAGCCAAACAAATGTGTTTCATCAAACTAGCGTTTGGGCTGTTCTGCATAGAGGGAATGGGGGATAAAGGAGGAAGGGCTGAGGGAGAGAAGGAGTGAGGGAATGTGGGGGTGGGAACTGAGAGAAACCAAGCCCTGAGGAAACCAATCAAAGATTCTCCACCCTCTTCCTGTCGCTAAGCCACCGGGGTCTCAGGTGTGCACTACACAGGCTAATAGTGCTTAAACTTGATTGTTTGTGTGTTAGTGTAGTCTGGGTTTTGTAAATTACCATTTTGGAGAATGAAAGTCCAATCACTGACAAATCAACAAAATTGCAATGCAAGATAGGTATAACAACACAACAACAACAACAACAACAAGGATAACTGTAGCAAAACTGTAAGGATCACAAATCTCGTTATGATCATTCTGTAAGTTGCTGTATGAGCTACAAGATAAACATGAGATGTACTCTCTGTACTAGACATGTGAGGTGTACTCTCTATCCTAGATGTGAGGTGTACTCTATTCTAGACATGTGAGGTGTTCTCTCTATCCTAGATGTGAGGTGTACTCTGTATCTAGAATGTGAGAAGTACTCTCTATCATAGATGTGAGGTGTACTCTGTATCCTAGATGTGAGGTGTACTCTGTATCCTAGACGTGTGAGGTGTACTCTCTATCCTAGATGTGAGGTGTACTCTCTATCCTAGACATGTGAGGGTGTCACTCTCTATCCTAGATGTGAGGTGTACTCTCTATCCTAGACATGTGAGTTGTACTCTCTATCCTAGATGTGAGGTGTACTCTGTATCCTAGACATGTGAGGTGTACTTTCTATCCTAGATGTGAGGTGTACTCTGTATCCTAGATGTGAGGTGTACTCTCTATCCTAGATGTGAGGTGTACTCTGTATCCTAGACATGTGAGGTGTACTCTGTATTCTAGGCATGTGAGGTGTACTTTCTATCCTAGACCATGTGAAGTGTACTCTCCATGGGCAGATTGGCCATCTGGCAGTTCTGGCAAATGCCAGATGGGCAGGACCATGTTTTTGTTTGGGGAGTCTGTGTATTTTAATTGTTTTATCAACGTTTATTCGATTCTGAATCTCAGTCTCTTCAGCCTGCTAGTGGGTCTTAGTTTATGAGCTGTAGTAACGAATGACTCTGGTGTCGGATTACATTACATAGCCACTGCCACTGGAGGCTGGAAAGTCCCACCAATTTCCCACTTATTTCATTTGCTGAAAGGCCTGTCACTTCTCTGCAGCAAGATATGCATACTGTCAAACGTAGCACAACGCTGGAAATCTATCCACATCAACTAGTGCCAGCATCGTTCTATGACAAACACAGAAGGTTTTATATTGAATTCAATAGAACAGAGAAAGAGGGAGAGAGAGAGACGGCCAGTTCCTTAATGTAGCCATTGGCTGTATTATACAACCAAAACATTAAGGAACTGGCCATCTCTCTCTTCTCTCTCTGTTTTTATTATATTTTCATTATATGTAGCCTAATATTTAAACACTTAGCTAAGTGGGCAGGGGGGAACACATAACATGCACTAATTTGAAATACATTCACCGGCCAGTCTAGTACCGGGTCGGATCCCCCTTTGTCTCCAGAACATCCTGAATTATTCTTGGTATTCTACAAGGTGTCAGGCGTGTGCGTACTTGTGGTGAAGTCAGGTGCAGGAGAGCAGAGAATTGTGAACAGGCACACACTTTATTTCGGCAGGAGAGAGATACAGACGGACGCTGTGTCAAAAACCTCCAGCCAACAAGGCAAAGTGTAAAGCACTCAAAACAGTCACAAAACATCAAATGTATAACAATACAAACAAGCTTTGTGAAATAACACGGAAATAAGGAACACTAGCCTAGTGCGTACAAACACGTAACACACAAACAATTTCACACAAAGACATGAGGTGGAACAGAGGAATAAATACATGTAGTGTGATTGGGGAATGAAAAGCAGGTGTGAAGGGAACAAGACAAAACAAATGGATAAATGAAAAATGGAGCGGCGATGGCTAGAAAGGCGGTGACGTCGAACGCCGCCCGAACAAGAAGAGGAGCCGACTTCGGCGGAAGTCGTGACAGTACCCCCCCTTGACGCGCGGCTCCAGCGGCGCGCCGACACCGGCCTCGGTGACGACCTGGAGATCGAGGCGCAGGGTGATCCGGCCGGCGACGGTGGAACTCCCGTAGAAGTTCAGGGTCCAACACATCTGCCACTGGAACCCAGCACCTCTCCTCCAGACCGTACCCCTCCCACTCCACGAGGTACCTGAGGATATAGTGTCTGATCGAGGTCCTCAGTTCACTTCGAGAGTCTGGAGGGTGTTCATGGAACGTCTGGGGGTCTCGATCAGCCTCACCTCGGGTTTTTACCCCGAGAGTAATGGGCAGGTGGAAAGAGTGAACCAGGATATGGGCAGGTTTCTGTGGTCCTATTGCCAGGACCGGCCGGGGGAGTGGCCGTACCCCGTACCCCCGCCCGACGCCTCGAATCCAAGATGGAACGGACGGAATATGCCGGGGCCCCCCCGCCTGCCCAGCTTCCGGCAGGGCAGGCGGAGGGGCAGGTTTCGGGTCGAGAGCCAGACCCGGTCCCAGGGCCTCACTGCGGTGACGGTCCGCGCTGGTCTTTTGGCGCAGCGCGGCCTGCTGAAGGTGACCATGGGCGGCTTCCCATGTCTCCTCCGTGCACCTGAACCAATCATCCACCGCAGGAGCCTCGGTCTGACTGATGCCACTGTGCCAGAACCGGCTGGTACCCCAATACACACTGAAAGGGGGAGAGGTTCGTGGGGGAGTGGCGGAGCGAGTTCTGTGTTATCTCTGCCCAGGGCATGAACGCCGCCCACTCCCCCGGCCGGTCCTGACAATAGGACCACAGAAACTTGCCCATATCCTGGTTCACTCTTTCCACCTGCCCATTACTCTCGGGGTAAAGTGCGTACAATGCGTACAATCACGTAACACACAAACAATTTCACACAAAGACATGAGGGGGAACAGAGGAATACTACATGTAGTGTGATTGGGGAATGATAACCAGGCGTGAAGGGAACAAGACAAAACAAATGGATAAATGAAAAATGGAGCGGCGATGGCTAGAAAGCYGGYGACGTCGACCTCCGAACGCCGCCCGAACAAGGAGAGGAGCTGACTTCGGCGGAAGTCGTGACACAAGGTGTCGGAAATGTTCCACAGGGATGTTGGTCCATGCTGACGTGATGGCATCACACAGTTGCTGCAGATTGGATGGTGGTACTGTCTGGTTAGCCATTAACCCTTGTGATATGAAATCCAGGCACTTATATTTGCAATATAAGTAGTAAGGTATTATGAGCTAATGGTAATCAATTAGGCATTTATTTAGTGTTTTTCTTCTTTATCTAATAAATGTGTTTATTCAATCACAACTAGGCTGTTACTGGGCCCAGCAAAGGCAGTGTGGTCCCCTGTTCTTCTGGTATCAGTGCTGTGGGAAAGGATGCTAGGCTTAGCAGAGACAGCTCAGAGGTCAGTGCAGTGGAGGTAGGAAGAAAACAGAGACACAGATGTACTGCCAGTTGCTTAATTTGTTGGCTCTATATGTAATAGCAATTAACACTTAGGAGTGACAGACAGACAGACAACAGAGGAGAACAAGGAAAAGCACAGACAGAGTGACACCAGAGAAGATGCAGAGACAGACTGCACAACAGGGAGGCAACAGTGGCACAGTTACAGTGGCGTGTTGTATCTCCAGTGGTGTTTTTACATGTTGTATTTGTCTTAAACATGAACTGGTTAAAATGTGATGTGGGCTGGGGTGGCTAAAATGCCAGGGCTGAATTTTTGTCCTATCCTAGGCATGTGAGGTATACTCTGGATCCTAGGCATGTGAGGGGTACTCTCTATCCTAGACATGTGAGGTGTACTCTGTATCCTAGACATGTGAGGTGTACTCTGTATCCTAGGCATGTGAGGTGTACTCTGTATCCTAGACATGTGAGGTGTACTCTGTATCCTAGACATGTGAGGTGTACTCTGTATCCTAGACATGTGAGGTGTACTCTGTATCCTAGGCATGTGAGGTGTACTCTGTATCCTAGGCATGTGAGATGTACTCTGTATCCTAGGCATGTGAGGTATACTCTGTATCCTAGGCATGTGAGGTGTACTCTGTATCCTAGGCATGTGAGGTGTGCTCTGTATCCTAGGCATGGGCGGTGTACTCTGTATCCTAGGCATGTGAGGTGTACTCTGTATCCTAGACATGTGAGGTGTACTCTCTATCCTAGACATGTGAGGTGTACTCTCTATCCTAGACATGAGGGGTGTACTCTGTATGCTAGATGTGAGGTGTACTCTGTATCCTAGACTATGTGAGTGTACTCTCTATCCTAGACATTGGAGGTGTACTCTCTATCCTAGACATGTGAGGTGGACTCTCTATCCTAGACATGTGAGGTGTACTCTCTATCCTAGACATGTGAGGTGTACTCTACTATCCAAGACATGTGAGGTGTACTCTCTATCCTAGACATGTGAGGTGTACTCTGTATGCTAGATGTGAGGTGTACTCTGTATCCTAGACATGTGAGGTGTACTCTGTAACCTAGGAATGTATTCTAGAAACCTGTATCCTAGAATGACTGACAATGGTTGAACTTGATCAACAATGGTTGAACTTGATCAATGTTAACTGAAAATGGCAAAGTATGTGTTCAAATAGTGCACAAACACAAAACCTAATTTCGGCGTTATTTGATAAATCTGATAAATGCCAATTGTACTCAGTCTCCCATTTCTCTCATGCAAATATAGCACAATATTTATCATTAGCGACAAGGTGAGTGAGKATATCAATCATATTCTCCAGACAGATTTAGTTATTAAGTGAGCCAGTGTAACAGTATTATGAAGCCCCGAATAACAAAGGGTTATTTATGTGTGTGAGTGTGTGTATATGTGTCAGACAGAGAATCAGACAGMGAGAGGGAGGTAGAGAAAGAGAGATGGAGAGAGAGGAGAGAGAGAGTGTCGCATTCCTTCCTGTTCCTGTACCAACCTCCAACCCCAGAGCTGCAGACTCAAGGCGGTTTCCAGAATCAAACAATTTCACGCAGCTACTGGAGGAGGAAATGAACTGAGCCCAGAGCAATAATAAAATTATACAAATGTTATTACAGACTCGCCTGCTACTGTCCTACTTTAATTCAAATTTKGGCACTCCAGGCAGCGCTGGTGGCAGAGACCTTCCTGAATAAATCAACATTAGCTTACGTCTAAATTATTAAGGAAGTGAGAGACTTTCTTGTTTATAGTATGAATTATTAAACAAGTGTTTAACGCTGTTTTTCTTCATGAATCCCCAAATATTAATTGCTAATGATCTTTAAGGTGTGTGTTTTATCTTTGTGCCCCCCTAAGCTGTATCGGCTGCTGAGAGGCATTTTGCATCAGAAGCTTTAAGTTTAGAAAATTCTACATACAGTAAATGTGTTGAATGTTAGATGAGGGAATTAGATAATGCATTTCCTTCTGTATAATATGCATGATGTGGTAATTGGTTCGGTATAGCACAAATAAACTTCTCTTTCAGTCGGGTCTACTATAGGACAGACGTTTTTGCGAATTATCACAAATGTTACACTATTTTTTACTTTGTTGTTTATTACATTTTATCAATGCCTATAGCCTTATTGTCACATGAAGTTAATAAAAGCCTTGTTCAGGCCATCTTTGCCTCATCAAATAGGCATCAATGTAAAAAATAAATACAGTTATTTTGCCAAACCTAACACTACATTTTTTGTGTAAGAACCGTCATCCTGAAATCTTGCTGGTGGCTCATTAGGCATTTCATCACCTGAGCAGCTGAACAGAAGAATCATGAACCCATTATTCAATGTCATTTTGTATTTACTTGGTCCTGAAATACTGTTGGTGTCTGGCGCAAGCTTGGTGTCACAATCTGGAACATCAAACAGTGTATGTAATACAGCAGCAGAGGCAGGAGGAATACAGGGATATGTTTCAATCTAACTATGTGTGTGGAAAGGTGATTGGATACAAAACCCTGCAGTGGAATCTAATTATTCCAGGGTTGAACAGAACATAGGTCGTCATGCATTACACTCACAAACATGGACAATATAATACTGTTCCTTAGTGCAATAAAGTGTGATACATCATATATTTTTTTCTTATCTATATTAAACCTGTAGTTACTAATTATATTTGGGCCTGATCTGAATTGGGGCAGCTCTATCTGTTCACTCCCTTCCCTTCGGCCTGGTCCTATGATGAGCTAGATCTGTAAATCAGTACTTGTGGCAGACAGAGCTTCCCCTGTACCCTATTACATGAGGAAATGGTTGATGGTCGCCCTCAGATGCTAATTTATTTGGGCCATAAAGATGATATAGGGCGAACTGAGAGTGTTGGACTGTGGCCTTAAGGCCCTGGAGGGACGCCCGTAGGCTGGGGAGAGAGGAGTGGAGGGGGAAGGGGGGTTGTAGTACTATGACCTGTCCAGCCTACTTGGGGACTCAGGCCAATATCTATTTGAGCAGAGCTTTAAGGTCCTTTTCAAATCTGCTACAGAGTAAATTAAATTATGTAGTGACATGAAGTCACTTATGGTAGTTGTACAAGTGTTAGATGGGATGCAATGTTATTTTCAGCTTTTTTTGCTAGAACATTACAAATTACAACAATAATCAATTCATGAACAGGCATTGGATTCAAGTTGCCTTAGCTTTGCTAATTTCTACGTCCTCTGTATTCTCCTTGCCTCTTTTTGATAAAAGGTTAAAGGTAATCGAGGAGAGGAGGCGAGGAGAGGAAATGTGGAAACAAATGCGCTTGTATGTAATGAGCCTCTCCTCCACTCAGGCGTCATCAGGAAAATTAAGTTTACAGGGTTGGATCCCAAAATAAATTAAGCAATCAAAACAAATGTAACTACTGTGCAAGACATTTAATAGATAAAAGGATAACAACAGCTGATTCAAAGGGGAGTATAGCGGATCTCAAAACTCTTCCGTGATGGTAGGATACACATGACTATCCTTGATGAAAGGTGGCTATCGAGGAGGGGAGGAAACTCTTCCGTTCGCCTACTAACGAATTGACACTCTCCTTGACCCCTCGACCACTTTGCTCAAATGATAATCTCCCTTTGAGTCCCCCTCACCTTCTTAGACCTGACAGTCTATTGTGAGGCTTGTGACTGCCCTCCTCTGGTTAACAGTCTAATAGCAGATGCATTTACATTTGAGTCATTTAGCACAGGGGTTCTCAAACTTTTTCACTCAGGCTCCCCTTCCATCATTAGGGAACGTCCCGCGTCTAATGTGTATTCATGTGATATTTGAGTGACTCAAATATTACAACAAAATCTATGGGCTAACAAATGTTAGCTGACAGGGTAGTTGATCTGGACATTTATGACAAGTTGGAAATATCTCTAAGGTATGCAATGACTTACATGACAAGAGGAAAACTGATGATGCACTCCCCATTTTCGAAATTGCACCTTGTGCATTCTACTATTCCAACTTTAAAGAATAAGTTGACAAAATGTGGGGTGTGACTTACAGGAGCAATTAGAATTAAGTGCCTTGCTCAAGGGCTCATCAACAGATTTTTCACCTTATCGGCTCAGGGATTCAAAACAGCAACCTTTCGGTTACTGGCCCAACATTCTTAACCAGTAGGCTGTCTGCTGCCCCATGAAACCAATCATACTATACCTTACTTTCCTCAAAAAACAATGGTGCCCAGGGGGTGGCGCTGTTGGCATGTATAMATATCTTAAACTAAGTTGGGGAGGGAGGTAGTGGAGTTAAAACAAAATGGTATACGATTGTCCTTATTGTAATATTGTTAGTTAAGCTTTCTATCTTTACCGTTTGATTTTTTAAAAATCGCTTTTGTACTATGTTCACAAGTCTGTGGTAATATTTCACAACTCTTAGTACGAAACTCAAAACAGATCATCAAAAAGGCTGTTTTTTCTGAACTTTAAGCACATTTTCAATTGACTAAGTACAACACACACAATCACAGAGTAAATGTTTCACCAAACCTAATCAGTGTTTCATCTAGAAATACCTTTCATATAAAGTCATTTCCTTTCACAATGCAATGCTCACAATACTTTTCATATGGTTCTCTTCTCATTTGTTTAAATACATTAACCGTTTGGTAAACCTATAGATTTTAAACTGGTTTATATGGATTTGGAGAACTACAGAAATAAAAGGTGTGTTTGTAAACTAGAAACATCTAAATAACATGTATGATACATGATAACCATACATAATGACAACTCGTTATTGCTATTTGATTTCCCATAGTGGTAACCACAATTGGTCACCATATAAAAGGGTGTATGAAAACTTGCATTTTCTTTCAACATGGAGCAGGATAGACAGCAAAGGAGAGGAAGAAATCAAAGAGTTCGTGGACAACGGGCCCATCAAAGAGGTGGGCATGGACCCTGTCAAAGAGGTGGACATCTGAGAGAGGGAGGCAGATGGCAGCGAACTGTTGACTAATGAAGTCCGGGCCGTCGTCATTGACCATGTGGTAAACAGAGGCCTTACTGCGCCAGAGGCTGCCAGAGTAGTTCACCCCAATCTGAAAAGATCAACTGTCAATTCGATCATGAGGACAAGTCTGCAGGATATGCACAATGCTTTACCCTTATATTTACAGTGTCAAATTCACAAAACATGTTAGTATTCTTAAGGTATGATCTGTTGACAGTATACTCTGTTCTACCCTCAGAATTGACAGAAGACCCGGTGGTGGTGGCCGTGGCAGTGTGCTGACCGACCAGCAGGAGTGGGTAGTGGTGAAAATGGTGAGGGCCATGAATGACTTATGGCTGTACGAAATAAAGCAGAACATTGAGGAGAACGATGACACATTTGCCAGTGTGGCATCCATCAGCCTACAATCGCTACTTTTTGAAGAGGCACCAGCTATCTATGAAACACTTTTATTTGGTGCCCTTTGAAACAACGACCGGGTGAAACAACTGCTGGCCGAGTATTTTCAGGTACAGCACTATATACTGTATAACTGTTACTATTTGATGCACATGCTACTTCACAATTCCATATTGGAACTATACTGTAAAAATAACTCACCAAAATAGTTTTTTTTAGAGGGTGATGGTGTTTGATGCTGCTGTGAACCATCATAAGCATATATTTATTGATGAAGCGGTCTTCAACCTGGCCAAAACTTGGCGCTGTGGGCGGAACCTCATCGGMCAAAAATAGATGAAGATAGAAAAACAGGGATTTTATAAGCGTTAAAATTAATTATGAAAATAAATATGTTACAGTTCTTAGGGATGGCAAATTACTGTAGATAATGGATCCCACACTATGCAACATATATTAAATTATTGATGAGACTGATTTAAGATTAACCAATGTTATAGTAGAAAGTTGACAGGGATATATGGCATCTGTGGTGATCCAGGATCATTGAGAGTATCGAGATAAACTTCATCAACGATGTAATAATCTTAGAGATTACTACCATAGACATGTTGATTTTTCTAAAATCCATGAGTGCAAACAGGGAGACAGTGAGACAGGTAGTCAATATTTGGAAACAGAAACCATACTTGACACTGACTGTTGTGGGAAAGAAAAGACACGTAAGAAAGAACAGAGAGAAAGAGCGTCAGACAGATAGTAGGAAAGGCAGACGGAGAAGGGCTCCCCGCACTATGCTGAGCCCGAAGTGACCTTGATGGTTTGGGAGTAGTAGGAAGAGGAGGGGGGGCCAGGAGGAGAGCAAGATAGAGAGAGAGCAAGGACTTATTGGAACTAGACTGTGAAGTGTTTGAATTGGGTACTGTAGATATAGCACTGCAGCAGGAGCAGAAATTACATCTGACATTGATAGTGTTAGGGAAGAAAATAAAGAATTTGTGTGATATTGGGACTTGTCGGACTGCCATTTGCTTGGCCGATAAGCCTGAAGGAATAAGAATAAATGAGGAAGAGAATTTGCTTTGCTTAGTTTTAGGATATTAATTCGTGGAAAGACTGTTTGCTCCATTTGTTTTAAAACAATATGAAAAGTTAGGAGGACAGGCAGGTATTTTAGTTTTTATTTTAAGTTCATGTTTAGTAAATTTGCTAGGAAGAGATATGATAATTTTGTTGAACGTAGTTGTTACCCCAACTGAAAGGAGAATGAAAGCTTATGTGGTTCGGGATAAGATGGTTTTGTGTGGCAAAGGGGAACCAGGTCATTGGTATAGTCAGGATTTATTTTAAGGGGGCCACACAGATGTTTTTAAAATATTGGTGGAATTGGGAGACAAAGTAGTGCCTGGATAGACTAGGATGACGGTGGACATTGTAGACGAAGTAGTGCCTGGATAGACTAGGATGACGGTGGACATTGTAGACGAAGAAGTGCCTGGATAGACTAGGATGACGGTGGACATTGTAGACGAAGTAGTGCCTGGATAGACTAGGATGACGGTGGACATTGTACCTTGTGGTACAACAAAAATTTTGGCCGGGATCCTGGCTGTGAGGAGGCCTTATTTAAAATAACAGAAAGAATTGGACATGTGGAAAAAGAAAGGAGCAATCCTACGAGATAATGTCTGGCATAAAGATCAATTTATCAATCTTACCAAGGTACTGTTTTGATATGTGGCAATATTGACACATGGGCGAAGCCATGTGTCAACAGGGGATAGTAAAGGTAAAGTAGGTTAGTAAGTGGGTTAGGAATGGTATAATTACTGAGTAGGTAGGTTAGGAAACCACCTTTATGGCTATAGTATAAGTGTCACGCCCTGACCGTAGAGAGCTTTTTATGTCTCTATTTGTGGTTTGGTCAGGGTGTGATTTGGGGGGCCATTCTATGTTCATTTTCTATTGTTTGTATTTGTTTGTGTTTGGCCGGGTGTGGTTCTCAATCACGAGGCAGCTGTCTATCGTTGTCTCTGATTGAGAATCATACTTAGGCAGCTTTTTCCCCACCTGTGTTTTGTGGGTAGTTGTTTTCTGTTTAGTGTTTTGCACCTGACAGGGACGGTTGTTTCGTTTCGGTTATTCACTTTGTTATTTTTGTTTAGTGTCTCAGTTAAATAAAAAGTCATTGAACACTTACCACGCTGCGCTTTGGTCGGATTCCTCTTCATCGAGACGACACCCTGTACAATAAGACTTTAAAAAAAAAAATTGTTACGTGAACTGTTAGCGTCCCACCTCTTCAAAAGCCAGTGAAACTGCTGGGCCGCCAAATTCAAATACAGAAATACTCATTATAAAAATTCAGAAAACAAAACATATTTTACATAGGTTTAAAGATTAACTTCTTGTGAATCCAACCACGGTGTCAGATTTTTTAAATGCTTTACGGCGAAAGCATACCTTACGATTATTTGAGAACATAGCCCAGCAGACAAATCATTACAAACAGTAACCAGCCAAGTAGAAGAGTTACACAAGTCAGAAATAGAGATAAAATTAATCCCTTACCTTTGATGATCTTCATATGGTTGCTCTCAGCAGACATTAATTTACTCAATAAATGTTCCTTTTGTTCGATAAAGTCTCTTTATATCCAAAAACCTCTGTTTTGTTCGCGCGTTTTCTTCAGTAATCCACAGGCTCAAACGCAGTCAAAAAATCCAAATTGTATCCGTAAAGTTCATAGAAAAATATCAAACGATGTTTATATTCAATCCTCAGGTTGTTTTTAGCCTAAATAATCGATAATATTTCAACCGGACAATAATGTCGTCAATATAAAAGGTAAACAAGAAAGGCACTCTCTCGGTCTCGCTCATGAAAAAGCTTTGTGACACTTTAAGGTCCACTCATTTAGACTGCTCTTACTTCCTAATKTTTCAGAATACAAGCCTGAAACAATTTCTAAAGACTGTTGACATCTAGTGGAAGGCATAGAAACTGCAATTTGAGTCAATGGATACTGTAATGGCATTGAATAGAAAACTACAAAACCCCCCMMAAAAATACTTCCTGAATGGATTTTTCTCAGGTTTTCGCCTGCCAAATCAGTTCTGTTATATACAGACACTATTTTAACAGTTTTGGAAACTTTAGAGTTTTCTATCCAAATCTACCAGTTATATGCATATCATATCTTCTGGGCCCGAGAAGCAGGCAGTTTAATTTGGGCATGCATTTCATCCAAATGATGCCCCCTACCCTAGAGAGGTTAAGGATGAACATAATACTTTACTGAGAAACAGTAGCTGCAGGATCACAGCAAACTTTTAAAAAACAGCTAACACTAAATCTCGGAAACTCACTCAAGAAACGACTGCACACGGTAAACAATYCAATATTCTACAAAGGACAACAGAAAACACAACTCTTAACAGGGAAATCATAATGAGTAAATTCGACACACCTGAGTGTCGTTAATGTCTCTAGGACAGTCTCTGGTGACAGGTGGAACCATGACAGAACCAAAGCGGGAAAAAAAAAGAAAAGAAACAGTATTAACTCAGTCAACCAGTTTTTCATCACCTAGCTAGCATTATATGCAGTTCGMTTGGCTTCTCTCCACATTCAATTGTCTGTATTTTTCCAAAGGAWATAAAGAGAGATTGTGACAGATCACCTCTATTCTATATGGCAAAGTGGCCCAGCGTTTCCTGTGGTGTTTCACTGATGGAATGAGATTTTGAGCTATAGTCTCAGACTTTACTCAAAGAGAATACACATCATCCCCATCTGTCTGGCTATGAGGAGACACTGTCTAGAGGGGAGGAGGCTATCCATCATGGCTGAGATGGACTTCTGTCGTACTGCTTCTGTAAACTGCTACTGCCTTCTACGGTGAGCTGATACAACTCTTCAGGAGCAAATCTCCACCCGGCCTCTGGCTTTAAACTTTAACATTTATTGAAAGSTGTGTTATCAGAAGTGCTATATGTCAGAGACAGAAATACATTTTTGTATCTATTTGGTATATCATACAGTATTGTGTTTTGAGAGGTACTAACAGAAGCCAAACCAAGGCTTGCATGTACTTACAGTATAATAGCAAAATTGTTCACACTAAAGATGTGGAAATCACCATTTATTTCATGAAATTTAAAATCAACACAAACTGCAGCAAGGTGCAGTTTTCAAGTATTCAATTCTAACATTAAAATCTATGCAATACTCAAATCCAGAGTGGTTGGTATGGAGGCAAGCATTTCCCTCATGGGTCCTTGGTTTTCAAGACCAAGCAATGTAAAGCAGGCACACCACTTCATAAGTAAGGACAATAATAATTTCAGTATGAAAATACAGTCAATAATAAGAATGCTATCATTCCAAATATATCAAAAGAGCTGATTCTATTTTCTGCTTATGGTTATGAAAATCCAAATCTATAACTGATATCTGATGGTTTGTCTTATCTGTTGCTTGGCAATTAAAATCTGTTTTAAGACATATGTTTCTACAAAGAAATAAACATGTAAAGTTTAATAGTTTTTTCCCTGACCAATGTGCATTGAAAATGGAAAATAAATACAAACAATATAGGAGTGGGCTGAAGATTGTAAATGTTCGGTAGAACTTTTCCTTCACAACATGAGTTCTATAATGTGCTTAACAACCATACATAGTTAAGATCTCGTATGCCATCGTATTCATATTCAATATGTGACACTAATCCAAAAATAATAAGCTTGATGTTTCCTCTGTGGTTTACCAATTCAGTGTCATGACCCCATGTAATTGGTTGACCTGGACATTTTTCCCTGACAGAAATGTAGTCTTTTGTTATCACTCTGCAGTGCAGCAGAGTGCCACAAGCAAACAGAGCTGGGACAGATAATGATGGGACAAGATTGTGGAGATCAATAGATTTCACATGATGGGTAATTGGTTAGGGTGAGCAGCGTGCAAAGTTTCACTACCGTTCAAAAGTTTGGGGTCACTTAGAAATGTCCTTGTTTTTGAAAGAAAAGGCCATTTTGTCCATTAAAATAACATCAAATTTATCAGAAATACAGTGTAGACATTGTTAATGTTGTAAATGACCATTGTAGCTGGAAATGGCAGATTTTTWAAATGGAATATCTACATAGGCGTACAGAGGCCCATTATCAGCAACCATCACTTCTGTGTTCCAATGGCACGTTGTGTTAGCTAATCCAAGTGTATCATTTTAAAAGGCTAATTGATCATTAGAAAACCATTTTTGCAAATATTTTTAGCACAACTGAAAACTGTTGTCTTGATAAAATAAGCAATAAAACTGGCCTTTAGACTAGTTGAGTATCTGGAGCATCAGCATTTGTGGGCAACAGTGAAGAGGTGACTTTGGGATGCTGGCCTTCTAGACAGAGTTGCAAATAAAAAGCCATATCTCAGACTGGGGGCCAATTAAAAAAGGGAAAAAAGGATTAAGATGGGCAAAAGAACACAGACACTGGACAGAGGAACTCTGCCTAGAAGCCATCATCCCGGAGTTGGCTCTTCACTGTGACGTTGAGTCTGGTGTTTTGCGGGTACTATTAAATGAAGCTGCCAGTTGAAGACTTGTAAGGCGTCTGTTTCTCAAACTAGACACTCTAATGTACTTGTACTCTTGCTCAGTTGTGCACCGGGGCCTCCCACTCCTCTTTCTATTCTGGTTAGAGACAGTTTGCGCTGTTCTGTGAAGGGAGTAGTACACAGAGTTGTAACAGATCTTCAGTTTCTTGGCAATTTCTCACATGGAAAAGCCTTATATTCTCAGAACACGAATGACTGACGAGTTTCAGAAGAAAGTTCTTGTCTGGCCATTTTGAGCCTGTAATCGAACCCACAAACGCTGATGCTCCAGATCTGAACTATTCTAAAGAAGGCCAGTTTTATTGCTTCTTTAATCAGAACAACAGTTTTCAGCTGTGCTAACACAATTGCAAAAGGGTTTTCTAATGATCAATTAGCCTTTTAAAATTATAAACTTGGATTGGCTAACACAACGTGCTACACCAGTTTTCAGCTGTGCTAACACAATTGCAGAATGGTTTTCTAATGATCAATTAGCCTTTTAAAATATAAACTTGAATTGGCTAACACAACGTGCCATTGAGGGATGTTGCTGATAATTGGCCTCTGTACGGCTATGTAGATATTCTATTCAAAAATCTGCCGTTTCCAGCTACAATAGTCATTTACAACATTAACAATGTCTACAGTGTATTCTGATCAATTTGATGTTATTTTAATGGACAAAAAAATGTGTTTTTCTTTCAAAAACAAGGACATTTCTAAGTGACCCCAAACTTTTGAACGGTATGTATATTATCCAGTTACTTCACAAATGTTGAGGAAGGCTCACCACCATATACAATAATACACAAGCATTGAGAGGAAATGCACCAATCCTATTCTGCCTGAGAAGTGAGTCTGTGTGGGTTTAGGTATGGGGACATGGGGTATGGGGCTTATGGTATGGTACAGGGTGGAGGACCCAGAATCAAAGTGTCTCTCCTGGATCTCCCCCTGCTCTATAGGTTGGTCTCCCTCTCCGTGCCCGTGGTAGTCATACAGAGGACAGCACCTCGCCCGTCGAGGCCAGGAAAGG
Source organism: Salvelinus sp. IW2-2015 (assembly GCF_002910315.2). NCBI lineage: Eukaryota > Metazoa > Chordata > Actinopteri > Salmoniformes > Salmonidae > Salvelinus > Salvelinus sp. IW2-2015. Next base: position 25,187,857 of record NC_036871.1, read on the forward strand.
GTCCTTCTTCTCCCCCTTCTCCAGGTCGATATGGGGATGGAGCCTGGCTTAATGATCAGGTCGTCTGGTTCCCCCTGGTACATACGCCCCCCACCTCCCTGTACTCCCCGAAGATGGATCCTTCTGGAAGACTTCGCGGAGTATCTTCTTCAGCTCAGGGTCAGGGCAGAACAGGTATTCATAGAGGCAGCCGCCATTATGCCACCCAGGATTGGACCAACCCAGTACACCTGCAAGACAGGTAAGGTGAAACTCTGTTCAGACAAATATGAACCTATAACCACAGACAGCTGTCATGCATATTTAGACCAGATGTCATGTCTTGTCATGTCTGTAAAGGGGCAGCAATCATTGTTTATGGGCATCCACATTGGAGCCAGGTACCTTTAGGTTCTGCCAAGTCAAACATTGTCACGGAGAGAGAGAGAGAACACCTGTCAGATAATATGACACCACTCTCAGTTCTGAGGACCTTTCCTAATATACACCAAGACCCAAATACACACACACACAACAACACACACACACACACACACACACACACACACACACCCACACACACACACACACACACACACACACACACACACACACACACACACAAACACACACACAACCACACACACACACACACACAACACACACACATACACATACACACTACTATGAACACCTCTGTGACAATAATTGCCCTGAAATTAATTAAAGAAACACATTCCGTGGTAATGTCCAGAACCACTGTCTTTAGTTTCATTACCACGGATGTGCTTTTCATTTCATTCTGAAATAGGAAGCTGAAATGAATTATCTATACCTAGTAGCAAGGTCAAGTGAACTATCGAGACGCATTGTTTTATAAGAGCATTTCTCTGACATTTCAATGTTTCTACCTATGAAGCACTCTGTGTTCTATGGATTACTGATGTCAGTCTGTAGCGCTCATGCCCTCTATGGGGGTTAAGAGTTCCTTATCGACACTTAGTGGGATCCTTCGTAGCTGCTATGCATGGTGATACGCACTGTGACCTTATTAAGTTTCAGTATGCCCCCCCCCCCACCCAACTTGCCCCCCACTTATAATGATATTGACAACATTAGCTACTGGAGGACAGAGATGACCTGAACACTTCTCACACAATGATGCACTAACCTAAACTATATAAACAAAAAGTACACATGAAAGTATACTACAAGCTCTTTATTATAATACACTGCTGTAATAACTGGCATCTGTTTAACCCATGTCTTCACAACCAAATAGCTTGTGATTTCTGTGTAATGCTCAGATTATGACATTTCAGTGGAGTGACTTTTTATATTYAAACATGAAAAGTCACTCCACTTTAGGCCTGAAGCTCTCTCTTAATTTGAAGTGTCTAGGCTTTAACAACTAAAACATCAATGGATGGTCAGTGTTTCCAGAWTTTTTTTTAGCAGTGGTGGCATTTTTTCAGTTCTGGTGACTTTTTAAAAGGACATTCTACTCCAAATTAATGAAATAAAATTATGCTGGCACGATCTAAAATATGATTTACCCATCCATAAAAGTGCGCAATAACATATTGGTCCATGCCTGGCAGGTGTGCTATTTAGCAAAAAGCATTTGGCGATCACCTGGCTGGCACAGTGGCTAATTAATAAGAATGGGAATGCCCATCTGCTTTTACCCCATTGGGCTAATCATTAGCTAGTTCACAAACTCTAAACATTATCTTGTTGCTAGATAGCATCATATTGATGACTTGAATGTCCCAAAAATATAATGCAGGCCTACCTGTTACACTTTACCCATGTAACATTTGGCCCCGCTCAAGCTGATCTAAACTCAACGTGAAAGGCAAGAGGTAAACGCACTTAAACCATTCTGTTGATTCTCCTGTTTGAAAATGATGCAGTTCACTCATTATTAGGAGTTGAGAAATAAAACATGTAGTAATAATGGAAAGCTGGGATCCTCCTCTTTTAACAATGGCCATTAACCCACTTCAAATGTGTGTATTTCCCGTGACAGTGCAATGGCTGGGTATATGCATATCAATGCATGTTTTTCTCCCTGTGGCACACACAATTTAAAAACACCTTGAGAGGAATATTATTTTCTTACATTGAATGCAACAAGCTAATTGAAAATGTAAACTATTCTACTATGGGGTTGTCGGATTGTTGGCTGAGGATAAGTAAATGTGGACAATAGCGTCTTCAAAGTGTGTCTTGGACAAAAAAAAATGTAATGTTCCTTTTTCTTGGTGTGTCTGCAGCAATTTTGTAGTAGTGGCACAGCCTGTGTGAGCAGTCAGAAGTATGTGCACAAGAGTCTCTTATGCCTTGACGATACGGGGCGGGCAACACGGGGTACAATACCAGTATTCTGATTAGATATTGTTGTAGACAAAATTCACATAACCTAACCTCTACTCCTGGCTCTCATTTGGCTCATACAGTAGGTGCCTGCAGGCCCCAGCCCAATTGTAATCCCTGCCCTTCACCCACAACTGTGTATGAGTATCCCAGCTAGCACATAATGTTCTGAGAACCATATGTTTCTTGGAGCTTGGTGAGAGCATGGTTGTCCTATATTTATTTAGCATACAACCTTCCCACAACATTCTGTTCTGGGAATGAAACATTCTCAGCACATTTAAGCAACTTTATTTTCTTGGTATTTCATTACTTTAACTTCTCTGGGATATGTGGGACGCTAACGTCCCACTTGGACAAAAGCCAGTAAAAATGCAGAGCGCCAAATTCAAATAAATTACTATAAAAATCAAACCTTCATGAAATCACACATGAAAGACACCAAATTAAAGCTACCCTTGTTGTGAATCCAGCCAACATGTCTGATTTCAAAAAGGATTACGGCGAAGCACACCTTCCATTGTTAGGTCAGTACATAGCCACAAGAAAAACACAGCCATTTTTCCAGCCAAAGAGAGGAGTAACAAAAAGCAGAAAGAGATAAAAATGAATCACTAACCTTTGATCTTCATCAGATGACACTCATAGGACTTCATGTTACACAATACATGTATGTTTTGTTCGGTAAAGTTCATATTTATATCCAAAAATCTGAGTTTAGGCGGGACGCTACTGTCTCACTTGGCCAAAAGCCAGAGAAAATGCAGAGCGCCAAATTCAATACATTATATAAAATCAAACTTTCATAAATCACACATGAAAGATACCAAATTAAAGCTACACTGGTTGTGAATCCAGCAACATGTCAGAATTCAAATAGGCTTTTCGGCGAAAGCAAACATGCTATTATCTGAGTTAGCACCATAGTAAACAAAGAGAAGCATATTTCAACCCTGCAGGCGCGACACAAAACGCAGAATTAAAAATACAATTCATCTTACCTTTGACGAGCTTCTGTTGTTGGCACTCAATATGTCCATAAACATCACAAATGGTCTTTTTTGTTCGATTAATTCCGTCGATATATATCCAAAATGTCCATTTATTTGGCGCGTTTGATCCAGAAAAACACCGGTTCCAACTTGTGAAACGTGACTACAAAATATTCTCAGAAGTTACCTGTAACTTTGCCAAAACATTTCAAACTACTTTTGTAATACAACTTTAGGTATTTTTTTACGTAAATAATCGATAAAATTGAAGACGGGATGATCTGTGTTCAATACAGGATTAAAACAAACTGTAGCTAGCTTTCTGGTCACGCCTCTAATTAACAGTACACTTCCAGTGACCCTCGTTCAAGATGGCCGTACTTCTTCATTACACAAGGAAAAAATCTCAACCAATTCTAAAGACTGTTGACATCCAGTGGAAGCAGTAGGAACTGCAAGAAGGTCAATTAGAAATCTGCATTCCCAATGAAATCTCATTGAAAAGAGAGTGACCTCATAAAAATAAAAATAGAACGGTTTGTCCTCGGGGTTTTGCCTGCTAAATAAGTTCTGTTATACTCACAGACATGATTCAAACAGTTTTAGAAACTTCAGAGTGTTTTCTATCCACATCTACTAATAATATGCATTCTCATCTTCTGGGATGAATAGTGGCAGTTGAATTTGGGTATGCTTTTCATCCAAATTGAAAATGCTGCCCCCTATCCTAGAGAAGTTAAGAGAATGTTTCCTAAAAGTTCAAACATGGTTACATTTAATTACATTTTTGGTAATGTTCTAGAAACATTCTCCAACTGGTTTGACATTGGGAATGTTCTCAAATCGTTCAGAGAATATTAAGAAACATTCTTCTGTGGGAATTTCATTACTTCAGCATAACGTTTCCTACAGGTTTCCTCATGGTCTATTTAAAATAATGTTCACAAATTGTTCTGAGAATTAAGAAAAAAGTTATTCTGTTTTTCATGGTTCTCTTTAAAGTCATGTTCTCAAAACATGAAAAAAAAATCCATAAAAACACAAAGAACACTTTAATAACGTTCAAAGAACATTCTAAGATTTTTTATTTTATTTTTTATTTCACCTTTATTTAACCAGGTAGGCTAGTTGAGAACAAGTTCTCATTTGCAACTGCGACCTGGCCAAGATAAAGCATAGCAGTGTGAACAGACAACACAGAGTTACACATGGAGTAAACAATAAACAAGTCAATAACATGGTAGAAAAAAAAGAGAATCTATATACAATGTGTGCAAAAGGCATGAGGTGCAATAAATCGAATAATTACAATTTAGCAGATTAACACTGGAGTGATAAATCATCAGATGATCATGTGCAAGAAGAGATACTGGTGTGCAAAAGAGCAGAAAAGTAAATAATAAAAGCAGTATGGGGGTGAGGTAGGTAAATTGGGTGGTAGTTTACAGATGGACTATGTACAGCTGCAGTGATCGGTTAGCTGCTCGGATAGCAGATTTTTAAAGTTGTTGAGGGAAGATACAGTCTCCACCTTCAGAGATTTTTGGCAATTCGTTCCAGTCGCAGGCAGCAGAGAACTGGAAGGAAAGGCGTCCAAATGAGGTTTTGGCTTTAGGGATGATCAGTGAGATACACTGCTGGAGCGCGTGCTGCGGGTGGGTGTAGCCATCGTGACCAGTGAACTGAGATAAGGCGGCACTTTACCTAGCATAGCCTGTATAGATGACTGGAGCCAGTGGGTCTGACGACGAACATGTAGCGAGGGCCAGCCGACTAGGGCATAACAGGTCACAGTGGTGGGTCGTATAGGTGCTTTAGTAACAAAACGAATGGCACGGTGATAAACTGCATCCAGTTTGCTGAGTAGAGTATTGAAGCTATTTTGTAGATGACATCGCCGAAGTCGAGGTCGGTAGGATAGTCAGTTTTACTAGGGTAAGTTTGGCGGCGTGAGTGAGGAGGCTTTGTTTGCGGAAATAGAAAGCCGTTCTTGATTTTGATTTGGATTGGGATGTTTGATATGAGTCTGGAAGGAGAGTTTGCAGTCTAGCCAGACACTGGTACTTATAGATGTCCACATATTCTAGATCGGTCGATGACGTGTAGGTGCGGAGCCGTGAGCTAGTCGGCGTGCGGGTGCAGGCAGCGAACGGTTGAAAAGCATGCATTTGGTTTTACTAGCGTTTAAGAGCAGTTGGAGGCCACGGAAGGAGTGTTGTATGGCATTGAAGCTCGTTTGGAGGTTAGATAGCACAGTGTCCAAGGAAGGGCCGGAAGTATATAGAATGGTGTCGTCTGCGTAGAGGTGGATCAGGGAATCGCCCGCAGCAAAGAGCAACATCATTGATGTATACAGAGAAAAGAGTCGGCCCGAGAATTGAACCCTGTGGTACCCCCATAGAGACTGCCAGAGGACCGGACAACATGCCCTCCGATTTGACACACTGAACTCTGTCTGCAAAGTAGTTGGTGAACCAGGCAAGGCAGTCATTAGAAAAACCGAGCTACTGAGTCTGCCGATAAGAATATGGTGATTGACAGAGTCGAAAGCCTTGGCCAGGTCGATGAAGACGGCTGCACAGTAATGTCTTTTATCGATGGCGGTTATGATATCGTTTAGTACCTTGAGCGTGGCTGAGGTGCACCCTGTGACCGGCTCGGAAACCGGATTGCACAGCGGAGAAGGTACGGTGGGATTCGAGATGGTCAGTGATCTGTTTGTTGACTGGCTTTTCGAAGACCTTAGATAGGCAGGCAGGATGGATATAGGTCTGTAACAGTTTGGGTCCAGGGTGTCTCCCCTTTGAAGAGGGGATGACTGCGGAGCTTTCCAATCCTTGGGATCTCAGATGATACGAAGGAGAGGTTGAACAGGCTGTAATAGGGGGTGCGACAATGGCGGCGGACAGTTTAGAAATAGGGGTCCAGATTTGTCAAGCCCAGCCTGATTTGTATGGGTCCAGGTTTTCCAGCTCTTTCAGAACATCTGCTATCTGGATATGGTAAAGGAGAAGCTGGGGAGCGCTTGGGCGAGTAGCAGCGGGGGGGGCGGGGCTGTTGGCCAAGGTTGGAGTCGCCAGGAGAAGGCATGGCCAGCCATGAGAAATGTTTGTTGAAGTTTTCGATTATCACGGATTATCAGTGGTGACCGTGTACCTAGCCTCAGTGCAGTGGCAGCTGGGAGGAGGTGCTCTTGTTTTCCATGGACTTTACAGTATCCAGAACTTTTTGAGTTGAGCTACAGGATGCAAATTTCTGCTTGAAAAAGCTGGCCTTTGCTTTCCTGACTGACTGCGTGTATTGGTTCCTGACTTCCCTGAACAGTTGCATATCGCGGGGCTCTTCGATGCTATTGCAGTTCGCCACAGGATGTTTTTGTGCTGGTCGAGGGCAGTCAGGTCTGGAGTGAACCAAGGGCTATATCTGTTCTTGGTTCTGCATTTTTTGAACGGAGCATGCTTGTCTAATATGGTGAGGAAGTAACTTTTAAAGAATGACCAGGCATCCTCAACTGACGGGATGAGGTCAATATCCTTCCAGGGTACCCGGGCCAGGTCGATTAGAAAGGCTGCTCGCAGAAGTGTTTTAGGGGGCGTTTGACAGTGATGAGGGTGGTCGTTTGACCGCGGACCCGTGGCGGATACAGGCAATGAGGCAGTGATCGCTGAGATCTTGATTGAGACAGCAGAGGTGTATTTGGAGGCAGGTTGGTCAGGATAATGTCTATTAGGGTGCCCATGTTTACGGATTTAGGGTTGTACCTGGTGGGTTCCTTGATGATTGTGTGAGATTGAGGGGATCAAGCTTGGATTGTAGGACTGCCGGGGTGTTAAGCATATCCCAGTTTAGGTCACCTAACAGAACAAACTCTGAAGCTAGATGGGGAGGCGATCAATTCACAGATGGTGTCCAGGGCACAGGCTGGGAGCTGAGGGGGGTCGGTAGCAGCGCGCAACAGTGAGAGACTTATTTCTGGAGAGATTATTTTTAAAATTAGAAGTTCGAACTGTGTGGCATAGACCTGGAAAGTATGACAGAACTTTGCAGGCTATCTCTGCAGTAGATTGCAACTCCTCCCCTTTGGCAGTTTCTATCTTGACGGAAAGTGTTATAGTTGGGTATGGAAATCCAGAATTTTTGGTGGCCTTCCTAAGCCAGGATTCGGACACGGCAAGGACATCAGGGTTGGCAGAGTGTGCTAAAGCGGTGAGTAAGGCAAACTTAGGGAGGAGGCTTCTGATGTTGACATGCATGAGGCCAAGGCTTTTTCGATCACAGAAGTCAACAAATGAGGGTGACTGGGGACATGCAGGGCCTGGTTTACCTCCACATCACCCGAGGAACAGAGGAGTAGTAGGATGAGGGTGCGGCTAAAGGCTATTCAAACTGGTCGCCTAGAGCGTTGGGGACAAAGATAAAAGGAGCAGATTTATGGGCGTGGTAGAATAGATTCTGGGCATAATGTGCAGACAGGGGTATGGTGGGGCACGGGTACAGCGGAGGCAAGCCCAGGCACTGGGTGATGATAAGAGAGGTTGTATCTCTGGACATGCTGGTCTCATGGGTGAGGTCACCGCATGTGTGGGGGGTGGGACAAAGGAGGTCTAGAGGTACGGAGAGTGGAACTACGGGGTCCATTGCAAACCAAAACAATGATAATGATAACTAGCCTGAACAACAGTATGCAAGGCATATTGATATTTGAGAGAGACTACAATAAGGCATAAAGTGATTGCAGGTCTTGATTGGGAGAGTAGCTAAAACAACAGGTAAGATAACAGCAGCAATATAGGGTGCTAGTCTAACACAGCAAAACACAGGTAAAAATGGCGACGACTAGGCAGAGAGGGTCGGATTAACTACACACAGATCCTGAGTTAAAGCACAGAGCCGACAGTAAAACACAAATAAACAGAATGGAGTACCGTGAATTAATGGACAGTCAAGCAGGCATCAGCTATGTAGCCAAGTGATCATAGTGTCCAGGGGGCAGCCGTAGATGGAGCAGGGAGGCCTCCACTAAGCTAGCACGCGGCGTTTAAAGTTAGTAGCCCGGGGGTGGTCTGCTCAGACGGAGGGGGTCTGCTCAGACGTGGTCGTGTCGACAGAGAATCCAAGCCGGATGGCGATGGCGAAAGAGAGGTTGTGAATTGTAGAATTGTGTTTGCTAACTGGTGCTAGCTTCGTGGCAGTGGCGCTAGCTGCAAGCTAGCTGTGAGGATCAGAGTAGTGGCTCAGGGATTACGGCAGGAATCCGGCGTTGTTGTCGAGAGACAGTCCGATGCTGGTAAATTGGTGAGTAATATCCAGGCTAATAACAGGCTGGTGTCTGTGCAGAAGGTAAAAGCTGCTAGCAGCGGCAAAAAATGGCTAAATTAGCTTGTAGCTGATTTAGACCAGTTGTGATGGATTGGCAGGGCTCTGTGTCGGCAAAAAAAAGGTCCAGTCCAATTGGCAAAAGAGGTATTGTAGCCCAAGAATTCGCTGGTAGACCTCTTCGGCTAGCCGGCAGATGGGCCTAGCTCGAGGCTAGCTAAGGCTAACTGGTCTTGCTTCGGGACAGAGGTGTTAGCCAGTAGTAGCCACTCGGTTGCAGCTAGCTAGCTGTGATGATACGGTGTAATTGTCCAGAGCTTGCGTCAGGAATCCGGTGATGTGGTAGAGAAAAAGCAGTCCTATATGCTCTGGGTTGATATCGCGCTTGCAGACTGGCAGGTATTGGCCCGAGCTGAAGCTGGCTGTGTCCGAGTTAAGGGTGAAGACCGCAGCAGTGGCTAACTGACTACTAGCTAGTAGCTAGTTATCTGGCTAGCTTCTGATTGGGGTTACGGTTCTAAAGTATAAAAAATAGCAGGTYCGTACCACATTGGGTGAGGCGGAATGTAGGAATGTATATTCAGTTCCTAGATGGAAAGTGAAATTAAAATATATACGAAATGTATACGAAAAATACGAGGACTATTTACACGGGACAAGACAAGACAAACACACGTCCGACTGCTACGCCATCTTGGATTAATGTAAGATTGTTATTTATAACCTTATCGTTTATCCTTCAAATACCATCTCCCAATGCACCCTGTGTGTCTGTGGGAAAGGGCAATTTTACAGCTAGCTAGCCACTTCACATGATGATATTATTGTATGTAGCTACGCTTGCCAGCCCAGAGAGAGCATTTCCATGTGTCCTATCTGTATTTGGAGTTCAAAATAATTAATTTATTAATCTAGAAGTGGAATTGAAACATTAAATTAAAGTTTTAAGGAAGTTATTCAAAAACCTCCATATAACCTAGAATTTCCATTCTCAGTTAATAAAACCTTCAAAGAAAACTTTCAGCGAACCATAGAAAAACATTCTCAGAACCTCCCTGCAATATAAAAATGTACGTTCCCAGAACAGGCAACATTTTTACTTCTGTTCTCAGAACGTTTAAAAAAATGTCCAGTTTTGCCGTTTGGGAAACCTATGGCTTCATTCCCAGAACCAATGGGAAACCAAAAATGTATGTTTCCACAACAAATGTGCTATCTTGGATGGGCCTTTGAGGGTGAGAAGGGTGCAGCAGTTTCTTTCTTACCCAGTGGTTCTCAAAGTTCATGGTGACGACTGCAGGCCCAAAGGAGCGAGCGGGGTTCATACTGGCTCCTGTATATGGAATCTAGAACAAAGCAGGGCATAGAGATGCTAACATGAGGGGACTGTAGAGAGAGAGACATGGAGCAAGACCTAGCCAGAACTGCCACAAACTGCCACAACACCTACAGTAGCGTATTGTTCCACATGAATCCATAAAGTAGATAATAATAAAATGAAACCTATATAATTGTGGGAATTGTAGTTTAAATGCAGGTATTCCATAGGTATACAAGGTACTAGTTTAGCAGGGATAATCTAGTGGCATGTAGGCAGCACATTGAAATCAAGCTGTGCTGTGAAGAGGGGTAGGTAGCATGTTGCTTTCAGGAGCATTAATTTGCTCAGTGTGGTTTAGGTAGTTCCCAAGTGATTGGTTGCCATGGAGTTGCAACAGCGGTACCCATTGAGGATGTGTATGTGAGAGCAGGTCTGAGAGACATTTGTATACTTTACTGTACTGTGAACTAATGTTTTATGGTATACCTGTTGTACTATTTCACCATTATGATGATTAAAGTACAAACTACATCATCAATCTACATCAACACACTACACATTTTATTCCATAGATGCATTGAATTAAATGTAATGTCTGACTCTTGAGGCTTTCAGGTTTGCTGTAATTCTAGCACTAATAAGTGAGAGATAGAATCACACTCACTGCGAACAGATGACCGATGGCTACAGCGAATCCGATGGCGAGGCCAGCCGAGCCGTTAACGTCAGAGCGCTTGGGGTCACAGGTGGCGAACACCGTGAAGACCAGCTCGAAGGTGATCAGGAGCTCCACCAACAGGCCGCAGCCCACGTTGAGCTTGGGGTTCACCTGGGAAACAAGAGTAAGAGTGAATGAACAATACTTTTCATGACATCAAACTATCCCAGACCTGTGTTCAAATAGTATATTTTCAAATACTTTAGCTGTGCTTGATTGAGCTTGCCTGATGGAATAGTCCCAAAAGAGCAAAATAGATTCAAATACTATCTTATGCATAGTGTCAACTCTGACTGTTGCTATACTTGTTTGGCTATAATCCAGATTCTGTGATTACAGGCCGATCTATATATGTTTTACCATAGTCACTCCCAGGCCCCCTCTGACAGACACTGGTGTCACCAGGTAGAGGAGCCCTGCCCCAGTGATCGCTCCCAGGCACTGGGCAGCTAGGTAGAACACACCCTTGGCCAGGCTCAACTTCCGGGTCACCACCATGGCTGCAGTGACTGCCGGGTTGATGTGGCCACCGCTGATGTGACCAAAGCACTGCACCATTGTGGCAATGGCCAGCCCGAAGCAAAATGAGATGAGGACCAGGTCTGCAGGGGGAGGGTTGTCTGACTCGGCCGCCCAATTGATGGTGGAACCCAGGCTGAGGAGGACGAAGATCATGGTGGCTAGGTACTCAGCTGAGACAGCCCTCCAGAAGTCCTTGGTCCAGATTCCTTTGAATGCCACCATCATGGGATGCTGGTTACACGCCGACAGGCAGCTCCTGGCAAAGTAATAATTAATTAATTAATGAAATGATTATCCCCAGTTGGAAGATATCTGTCTGCATGCCTTGAAATTCACTTAGCCCTTCCAGGGAAGGGAACTTGCTCCTGGACACAACATTTATAACTCCACTAGGGAATTGAACCAGTGACTTTCCAATGCACACTATGCCAGGCAGCACAGCGGGATGCAATATGTAATTTTGCAATCAATGCGTTTATAGTAGACTACTTTCAAATTGTGGGTACACTTGGACTCTAACGATGGACTAGGTTCAATGAGGAGAGAGAAATGGAGAGAGTGAAAGAGAGAGGGGGGGACATAAAGATACTTGATAGAAAGAAAGAGAGTGAGAAAGAGAGGGGAGGGGGTTGTCAAGTAAAACAGGTGACTCTCTTGGAAGCTGCAATATGTCACATCCTTGACCCCTAGACAACCTAAACCCAGTGACCTAATGATTGACCAGAACTCATATTTGACTTTTATGACTTTAGTTAATATTATATATCAGAATATAAAATGTTTGACAGCTACATCATATTTAAGTCTAACAAGTTAAATATGTCATCAATAACATACATTTATTTACATGGATAAGTGCGGCAAATGCTTCCATGTTTTATAAATAGGTTATGCATTAACTGAGGATATCAACTCACTCACAACTCACATCTTGTATTCAGTTTTTCACTGCTTTAAGGGTTAAAACAATATGCATTCGCATGGCAAATAACTGGTTTGTATTGTGTTCTACCCCATTATTATTTCTCGAATAACAATTTTCCTGACTCCATTTAGAACTTACCATAAATAAATACAAGATCTCCCACTCTCCTCTATTGCTTTCTCTTCACTCATTCTGCAACAATCCGATTGAATGAGAGAAATGTCTCCCTGTTCTTTGTACTGCACAATAAATAAATCTAACAAATAGTCCCAAAATGTCTACTTACAGACAGGCAGCAGTTGGCTGGTAATGACACAGTGCGAGAGGGGAGGAGAAAGTAGTAGTGGGTCTGTCCGATGAAAATGATCCATGCATTGTGCCGTGGATTGCATCCAGGAGCTTTATTGCGTTAGTAACAGGGCATCACCCCCACGAGAATTAAGCAAACAGCTTGCAGAGGAGGAGGAGACTTCAGTATCAAGGGCAGAGCAGTTCCCGCCCACGAGATAACTCTTACAGAGTGATGGAGTCACCCAACCAACCGCGATATTGTTTTGTCCTCATAGCCTACTCAGAACTGTTGTTCTTATCAGAATTATAAACATGCTGAAACAAACAAAATATTTTCCCAAATGTAAGAGAAGGGTGCAATTGCTGCATGCAATTCGGTGTGTTCCTGCATGTGGGCATTCCTGCATCTGTTGTTGACCATTCTGCCTGCCCTGACTGTCGTTCTGTACCTTGTCACACCACCCTGGATTACTGACCCCTGCCTGCCCTGACCCTGAGCCTGCTTGCCATTCTGTACCTTTCAGACTCTGCTCTAAACTACTGACCTCTGCCTGCCCTTGACCTGTTGTTTGCCTGCCCCCCTGTTTTTGTAATAAACTTTTGTTACTTCGAAACTGTCTGGGTCTTCTCCTGAGCCTTGACAGTTGRTTTCGAAAACAGTATCGCTAGCGAGGATTAATAATGTATCTAAACATTAAAACAGAGCTTGGAGATTGTAGCCAGCTGTTCTCCTAGGTGGCCCCCTTGGGCTCTCAATATAGCTATATTGCATCAAGACACAAGATGATTGCAAGGATTACTCCATCAAAGTAAAGAGGTGATGGTTACCTAACTCTATTGTGCTATTGGTGACATCAACCCAAATTAGTTTTGATTGTAGTGATGGTTGCCCACTAAGCATTTACCGACGATGTCTTTTGGACGTCTTTTTTTGGTCATGTCCGGAACAGGCGTCTTTATTTTTTTGTGCAGTCCGGACTTGATTTCAATGTCCAAGGACGTTTATTTTTGGTCTGGTTTTTATTTGGTCCAAACATAGACGTCTATAATTGGTTCAGATTGGGTCCGGTCCAGACCAAATCTGAACCAATCATAGACATCTATTGTTCATATGTTTGGACAGCACAGTACAGCACTATACAGTACAGCACAGTAGAGTACAGTAAAGTATAGTGTACTGTATTGTACCCTACTTTACTCTAATGTACTCTTCTCTCCCGAATTAAACTGTACTTTACTGTACTGTACTCTACTGAACTTGACTGTCCTGTACTTAACAGTGCTCTACTGTACTAAACTGTGCCGTACTATAATGTGAAAACAATCTTGACATCTATGATTCATTCAGGTTTGGATCTGGTCCGCAGTGACCAAATGTGTGCTTGGTTGGGGGCGGGGCTCATTTGACTAATACCCAGCACGCTTTGCAAGTGTTTTTACATTTACATTTTTGTAATTCAGCAGACGCAATTATCCAGAGTGATTTACCGTCAATGTATTCGACTAAGGTAGATAAACAACATATCACAGTCCTAGCAAAAAAATATCACAGTCCTAGCAAAAAATATCACAGTCCTAGCAAAAAAATATCACAGTCCTAGCAAAAAAATATCACAGTCCTAGCAAAAAATATCACAGTCCTAGCAAAAAATATCACAGTCCTAGCAAAAAATATCACAGTCCTAGCAAAAAAATATCTATAACTGTTACTGAGAATGTTTGTAAGACGGGAAGCAAGTTTAGGGAGTGAATAATTTAATAAATAAATGAAAACATAACACGAACATGAAACAGAAACAATGACGCCTGGGGAAGGACCCAAAAGGAGTGACATATATAGGGAAGGTAATCAGGGAAGTGATGGAGTCCAGGTGAGTCTAATGATGCACAGGTGCGCGTAACGATGGTGACAGGTGTGTGCCATTACGAGCAGCCTGGTGACCTAGARGCCGGAGAGGGTGCACACGTGACAATGTTATTGTAGTTGAGCTGGTCTATTGGTTTCTTCTCTAGGTTGGATCACTTYGAACATTATTGCTGCCAGTTTTAAAGCTTTTGAAAAAGAGAAGCAATAATGAATATTCTTCAGTTGCCGCCTCTTTCCTATATTAAGAGGTTTGGAAAATTGTGATAGAGTGCTTACTTCATTGGATCTATTAACAAAAAAAAAATGCATTTTCTTAGTCTCTAAATTACACGTTTTCAATGCCTGAAAAATGTGTTTTTATGTTCTGAAAATGTGTGCATACATTTTATGTTCGGTTGGTCCAGGGAATCAAACCACTATCATGGCATTGCGAGCACTATGCTCAGTAATTCTGTACGTTTTTTATTTAGCTGAATTTGTCCTAATATTCATCCAGAATGTCCAAAATTCCAAATATCTTTCTAATCACAGTGTGAATGTGGACCTACCTCAATGTTTCTTTTAACCCTTCATAATGGAGTTAGTATGCACAACTCACAGCTTGTTACAACACTAGTGATATCTGATGAGATTCACAAGTATGAGCAATATCATTAAATTATCAGAGATTAGGTGAGGCCAATGGCCTTCACTCCACACCTCTGACTTTTACGCTTTGTTGGCTGCCATCTTTGATGAAGTCATAGAAGGGATTTCAATGAATGCCCCGGGCCTGCCCCGGGTGAACCAGGTTAGCGTTGATTGCATTCGTTTTGGAACCGGGCTGCCTCCCAGTGTGAGCCAGGTGCCCTGTTTTAGCCGACAGCAAAGTTGTCTCAAAACAAAAGTGAAGTGGGTTAAACCCGAATGAACTCCCCCACTGATTAATGTTCATGTCTGATGGATGGGACAGTTTTGGTTAATGGAGAAACTATGCTTCATGATGCAGTAATAGCATACCATCTTCTGTTCTTTGTTACATTGTGTGAGATAATCTTTCGCTAGATTAGAAAAGTGAAAGCCAGCAGCATGTTGAGATGTCTCAGACTGTCTTGCACATTGTTAAGTTGTAGCTACGAGGGAATCGGGAATTACAGAATCTCTTCAAGGTTGTCCTGGTCTCATAAGGCTATGTTTGGTGGTGGTGGTGCCCTCCAGGAATACAAAAGATGAATGTTTACTGTAGTAGTAGTAGTTAGTATCAGTGGACAGGGGCCAAAAATCTGAGGAGGCACTAAGTATGTGAGGATGGCTGGGGGGTGGTCTGGAGGGGGGTCTGGAAGTTGGAGAATTTTTCAAACACCTGAAACAGCTTTCCCCTGCAATCTAGAGATATAATCAATATGCTTMATTCTACATAAAAAAAGTTTATTTTTCAGAACATCTAAGCATACCTCTTGAGCTGTCTGTTTCCACCTGTCTGGTGGTTATTTTCTTTAAAGAAACGTAATATGCTTCTTTGCATCTCTGCTAAAATGTGAGTAAAATATTGAAAGGAATTTGAGTCTAATTCAGTACATTTAGTTATTGCGTGCTTATCTAAAGTCTATCAACCTTGCCAGCTAACATACAGGTAATAGCCAAAATAATGTAAACACTTGAGTAAATGAGGGATTCAAAGTATATTGAAAGCAGGTGTTTCCACACATGGTTCCTGAGTTAATTAAGCACTTACCATCCCATCATGCATAGGGCCATGTATAAAAATGCTGGGCAGGCCCTTACTTTGCTTACTATGACTACACCACCATAGGATGACAATGCCCCCATCCACAGGGCACGAGTGGTCACTGAATGGTTTGATGAACATGACATCAATGTAAGCCACACCAGATCTCAACCCAATTGAACACTTATGGGAGATTCTGGAGCGGCGCCTGAGACGGCGTTTTCCACCACCATCAACAAAACACCAAATTATGGAATTTCTCGTGGAAGAATGGTGTCGCATCTCTCCAATAGTGTTCCAGACACTTGTGGATTCTATGACAAGGTGCATTGAAGCTGTTTTGGCTCGTGGTGGCCCAACGCCCTATTAAACACACTTTATGTTACTGTTTCTTTTATTTTGGCAGTTACCTAACCTGTTAGACAGGTTAGCCTGACATGACTTCTTGGTAGCTTTTTATGAGGTTGGGAGATTGAGAACCTATCTGGGCTAGCTAAATCTAGCTTCCAATCAAAACAAATGTATTTATATAGCCCTTCTTACATCAGCTGATATCTCAAAGTGCTGTACAGAAACCCAGCCTAAGCAATGCAGGTGTAGAAGCACGGTGGCTAGGAAAAACTCCCTAGATAGGTCAAAACCTAGGAAGAAACCTAGAGAGGAACCAGGCTATGAGGGGTGGCCAGTCCTCTTCTGGCTGTGCCGGGTGGAGATTATAACAGAACATGGCCAAGATGTTCAAATGTTCATAAATGACCAGCATGGTCAAATAATAATAATCACCGTAGTTGTCGAGGGTGCAGGAAGTCAGCACCTCAGGAGTAAATGTCAGTTGGCTTTTCATAGCCGATCATTAAGAGTATCTCTACCGCTCCTGCTGTCTCTAGTGAGTTGAAAACAGCAGGTCTGGGACAGGTAGCACGTCCGGTGAACAGGTCAGGGTTCCATAGCCGCAGGCAGAACAGTCATACTAGCATTACAGAGAAACAACACAAAAAAGTTTTTCAACAGGACAAATCTGAGGGGGCACGTACCCCCTATTGTCATGAAGCCTCTGTCAGTGTATGTGGTCTAGCAGAAACACATATGCAGCCCAATTCTGATTGGTCTTTTGACCAGCTCTGAAAAAGCACTCATGTGGTAAGATCTGATGTGATTGGTCAAAAGAACAAATTAGTGGAAAAAATATCAGAATTGGGCTGCCTGTGTAAACGCAACCATAGTGTGTCCTGCAGTGAAATTGCGAGTCTTCATTTTTGTTATAGCTTGTAGGTGACCCTGTCCCCAAGGACAGCAGATTGGAACAGTTAAATGTGAGGTAGAATCGTTTAGGGTGAGTGCTCTGATTTAATAATGATTGTCACACAACATCCTTAGTGCTTAGTTCATCTTCCATTACATCACAATAATAATATTCTAAAACAAGTCATACTCTCTTAGGGTCACAGCAAATGTTGTCAAGGGGAAAGTATGTTTGCAAGACTACAGATGTTCAGATATTCTTAAAGACATTGAAACATATTTGAGTTTGGAAGCATATGACTACTACTAGTGTTGTTTCATCAAATACGAACTGTTGGTTGAGTTGTCGTATCACTTGTATATTTCCAGTGACGTGTGTGAGTGCTTGTCTTGCCAGGTAACATGACCACTTACTTCAGCCTGCCCTGTAGGCATACAACCCAAAACAGAATTGGACATTGGCCAGCTAGGTATAACCTTCAATGAGAGGCTAAGACTGGAATTCAGTTGGTGCAGATAGTGGATTTTCCTCACTGCACTTTCACAAGTGTGTTTCATTAGCCTAGAGGGAGTTGGTACCATTGTGAGTACTGGATTACTTTTTAGACTGGTTACCCATCAGTACAATTATTACAGTCGGTACATTTTGAAAGTATTACACTAAGGGGCTGCCGACTACCTAACATACATTTGCTTGTTTTGGCCATAAAAAGTAATCAGATTAATTGAAACATGCAGCCATGTCGGCAGCAACATTATTAAATGGTCAGAGTATCTGTGGTTAAATGAAAAGATTAGAATCTGAATGTTTGAATGGATGATTTATTAATTGCACAGCAGGCATACATGTGAGGTAAGAGTGTTGTCAGTCGAGCAGTTCAAACACATAATTCAACCACAAAGACCAGGGAGGTTTTCCAAAGCCTCGAAAGAAGTGCACCTATTTGGTAGATGGGTAAAAAAACAACAGACATTGAAATCCCTTTGAGGATGCGTGAAGTTATTAATGTATTCTTGCCGGAGAGGAAGGAAACTGCTCAGGGATTTCACATGAGGCCAATGGTGACTTTAAAACAGTTACAGAGTTTCAATGGCTGTGATAGGAGAAAATTGAGGATGGATCAACAGCATTGTCGTCACTCCACAATCTAACCTAAATGACAGAGTGAAAAGGAAGCCTGTCACATAAAAAAATATTCCAAACATGCATCCTGTTTGCAATAAGACATTAAAGTAAAACTGCAAAACATGTGGCAAAGAAATTAACTTTATGTCCTGAATACAATCGTTATGTTTGGGACAAATCCAACACATCACTGAGTACCACTCTTCATATTTTCAAGCATGTGGTTTGGCTGCATCATGTTAGGGGTATGCTTGTCATCGGCAAGGACTAGGGAGTATTTAGGACAAAAAGAAAAAGAGGAACAGAACTAAGTACAAGACAAAATCATAAAGAAAACCTGTTTGGTCTTCTTTCCAACAGACACTGGGAGGCAAATTCACCTTTCAGCAGGACAATAGCCTAAAACACAAGGCCAATAGACAACATTGAATGTCCCTGAGTGGCCTAGTTCCAGTTTTGACTTAAGTCAGCTTGAAAATCTGTGGCAAGATTTGAAAATGGCTGTCTAGCAATGATCAACAACCAACTTGACAGAGCTTGAAGAATTAAAAAAATTATAATGTGCAAATATTGTACAATCCAGGTGTGCAAAGCTCTTAGAGACTTACCCARAAAKACTGACAGCTGTAATCGCTGACTAAGGTCATTCTAACATGTATTGACTCAGGGATGTGAATAATTATGTAAATGAGATATTGCTGTATTTCATTTTCAATCAATTGTATAGAAACCGTTTGTCATTGTCTCATTATTGAGTGGCATTATGCCTGATATTGGATCAATATTTACTGATCTAAAACCAAATCTAAGGAAGCAGTTTGAAAAATAGCAACTCAGTTGAGTGTTTAAAGAGCATTAAAAGCTAAGCAGGCTGCCACCCAGACTTTAGTTTTACAGTCCTTGATATCTATTTGGGTAGATTCCAGTGTTTGATTTCTATAAAACACTACCTAGAATGAATTACAATATGAGTGAAATAGTTTTCCTTACAAAAATGGGTATGTATGTTAAAACTCAGCTTTTCTGAGTTGGAATGGTGTGTTCATACCCCAACAACAGAATGTAGCGGGCATGTACCAGTCATTAAAAATATTTACACGAGTAAACCACTGATGACATCATACTCTATGAGGAAATAGCAAACGGCCTGTTTGAGATACAAGTTTGAGGTTTGGTTTTTAAAGTTTTTTTTTTTTTCCTCTTATTTATCCGAGGATGAGTCAAGAACATTATGCAGGTAAAAAAAATTATCTTCATGAATATTGTTCTGGAGGCAGCTCTAGAGAGTGGCCACTAGCTGACACAGCCACAAGGTCATGAAATCTGACTTTAAACCTTTCCTAACCTTAACCACACTTCTAACCCTAATGCCTAACCTTAAATTAAAACCTAAAAGCTATTTTGGTTTCAGGAATATTTACAATATAGCCAATTTTGACTTTGAAATTGCTCAGTTCTGCCTCCAGGACAAGACTCATGACAATAAACGTCAACCTGCGAACATTATTTGGGTACGAGGATAACAAACCTTTTTATTATAGTAAATGTGACTTCAAGGAAAACTCATAGTATGTATAAAGATTAAACCCATGGTATATTTAATCTTGAATATGCATGAGTTCTACTAATAGTGATAATAGAGTAACTCATTAGTATTATCGTTTAATTTGTTCCTCCAGGCTTAACACACATCAGAGGCATCTCTCAWTAACTAATTAAAATCTTTCAATGTTCATATTTAACATTTGCATTTGTGTACTTTATAGTGGAGTCAACTAATCTCAGTTGATAATTAAACTAGGACTCTGTTTGATTTCAGAAGCACCATCCAGAGGTGTTAGTTTAGTTTCAACTTCAGTTATTTTTGCCCTAAGAAATTTTAATTTGTATGGTAATTTTTACATTTTAAATTTTTTGGGTGTGCAAAATCTTTACTTCTATACTGCTCATTTTTCTGGATCACTTAAGGGAAAATTCCTAAATTGGTATGTCCTCAAGTGTGTATTATGGCTATTAGACCTTTGAATCAAATTAATTAATTGATGATGAAAGCCGAGCTGTTTTGATCAGGACCATGTTGTCCTGCTGAGTAATATCACCACTCTTCGCTGGGCAGCATCTATCCCCTTTGTTCAACTGCACGCGGCCAGTTTTCTCACATGGCAAACAGTCTCTTCACCCCAACATAACCTATAGGTCTAACATGGGGCCAAATCCTTGCCCTCCTCTCGAAACTTGAAAGAGAGCCCCGAGGTTGATTCTTATTGAAGAAAATTAAGGAAATGTGACTGTCTGCTTTTACGAGCCCCACATTCATTAATTGGACAAGGGATCGAAACAGACCGTTAATTGTCAGATCTGGTCATCATGCAGGCACATGAGAAAACAGCTAACATATGCACACACTTACACACGCACACATGAAGCCAGCTAACACACATGCACCTGCATGTACGTATGCACGCCAGTGGAGGCTGCTGAGGGAGGATGGCTCATAATAATGACTGGAATGTGGTTGATAACACTCCATTGACTCCATTCCAGCCATCCTCCACTCAGCAGCCTCCACTGATGCACGCACATACACACTTGTGCAAACATGCGTGATGTATGCTGAACGCGGAACAAGAGAGAGCTCAGTTTTTTTGAAAGTTTCTGAAGTTTTTCCTGGAAAAGGTTTGTTTACTAGCCTACCTGTTTAATGTTGATCCCACAATGCTGTTAGCCTCAGTTGCTGGGACCGCTACTGTCTGTCCCAGGACACTGACAAACCCTAAAGTCTGAAGAGCTGCTGCTTGGCTAAGYAGCTAACCTAGCTGCTAGCTATCAAGCTAGTCAGGTTTGAACACACCCCACGATGCAGTTAGCCCTTGAGGCCGGGACCGCGGATAATTCCGGGCTTGTGGCTGTTTAAATCCCTGCTGTTTGTTGCTGTTTCCATCATCCCTGCAAGCTGTGCTGGCTGAAATTAAGTGCAGTACCAGCGTTAGCCGAATTTGCTACCATCATGCCACCCAAAGATAAAGAAGGTTGGAGTAAGAGGACAGTGTTTCGCTATCACAGGTGCGTGATCTTTTAAATCAACAAAAATATGTCTACAAGCAATTGTTACAGCAACAGGAAAAGTTTCAAGAACTTTGTCCAAATACTGGTGGACTCAACTAACATAGCATCCAAGATGGCGTAGCAGTCAGACGTCTTTGTCTTGTCCCATGTACATATCTTTTTATATATTTTTCTCCGCATTTTTTAGAATATTTTTCCTAAACTTCAACTTCAAAATACTCTCCTGCAACCCGCCTCACCCAATGTGGTGTGGATCTGGTTTTTTTTCTAAAGTATTTCTACTTACATCGGAACTGGAATCCCTAAACTGAAGCTAACTAGCTACCAGCTAACAGTCAGCTAACCACTGCTAGCGGTCATCAGCTAACCTTTAGCTCGGAAAGCTCTCGCCAGTTCGTACAACGCGTTTCAAATCAGAGCATACCGGACCTATTTTTCTCTCCATATCCCCGGATTCCTACCGCAAACTCTGAACCCTTTCATCTGGATCATGGCAGCTAGCTAACCGCAACCCGGGTTGACTACTCCTGGCTAACGTTTCCGTCCCAGGGCAAGCACCAATTAGCCTGCAGCTAGCCCATGCTATGCCCATCTCCCGGCGGGGGCTACTTGGAACCCTACTAATTCCACGACTGGTCTATCGACGTCACAGCACGAGGAGGCAAAAACAGACTTTTCCCCCATCGCGACGTCCCTCTAAGGCCCTTCTGCTAACTTGCTAGTCCCGCCCTGCTAACTGCTAGCTTGCTAGCCCCGGCCTGGTAACTGTCTGAATCGCCGTGTCCCCAGCAGGCCCAACCACTCACTGGACCCATACGATTCACTTGGCTGCACATGCCTCTTCCTAATATCAATATGCCTTGYCCATTTACTGTTCTGGTTAATGATAACTGTCTTATTTCACTGTAGAGCCTCTAGCCCTGCTCAATATGCCTTAACCAACCATGTTGTTCCACCTCCCACATATGCGATGACATCACCTGGTTTAAACATCTCTAGAGACTATATCTCTCTCATCATTACTCAATGCCTAGGTTTACCTCCAATGTACTCTCTTCCTACCATACCTTTGTACCTTATGCCTTGAATCTATGCTATCGTGCCCAGAAACCTGCTCGTTTACTCTCTGTTCCGAACGTGCTAGACGGCCAGTTCTTATAGCCTTTAGCCGTACCCTTATCCTACTTCTCCTCTGTTCCTCTGGTGATGTAGAGGTTAATAAGGACCTGCAGTGCCTAGCTCCACTCCTACTCCCCAGGGACTGTCATTTGTTGACTTCTGTAACCGTAAAAGCCTTGGTTTCATGCATGTTAACATTAGAAGCCTACTCCCTAAGTTTGCTTTATTCACTGCTTCAGCACATTCTGCCAACCCGGATGTCTTCGCCGTGTCTGAATCCTGGCTTAGGAAAACCACCAAAAACCCTGAAATTTCCATCCCTAACTATAACATTTTCCGCCAAGATAGAACTKCCAAAGGGGGCGGTGTTGCAATTTACTGCAGAGATAGCCTGCAGAGTTCTGTCTTCCTATCCAGGTCTGTACCAAAACAAATCGAACTTCTACTTTTAAAAATGCACCTTTCCAGAAACAAGTCTCTCACCGTTACCGCTTGCTATAGACCACCCTCTGCCCCCAGCTGTGCCCTGGACACCAAATGTGAATTGCTGCTAGGTGACCTAAACTGGGACATGCTTAACACCCCGGCCATCCTACAATCTAAGCTTGATGCCCTCAATCTCACACAAATAATCAATGAACCTACCAKGTACAACCCCAAATCCGTAAACACGGACACCCTCATAGATATCATCCTAACTAACTCGCCCTCCAAATACACCTCTGCTGTTTTCAACCAAGATCTCAGCGATCACTGCCTCATTGCCTGCATCCGTAATGGGTCT
Source organism: Salvelinus sp. IW2-2015 (assembly GCF_002910315.2). Classification (NCBI taxonomy): domain Eukaryota; kingdom Metazoa; phylum Chordata; class Actinopteri; order Salmoniformes; family Salmonidae; genus Salvelinus; species Salvelinus sp. IW2-2015. Next base: position 25,211,212 of record NC_036871.1, read on the forward strand.
GCTGTCAAACGACCACCCCTCATCACTGTCAAATGCTCCCTAAAACACTTCAGCGAACAGGCCTTTCTAATCGACCTGGCCGKGGTATCCTGGAATGACRTTGACCTCATCCCGTCAGTAGAGGATGCCTGGTCATTCTTTAAAAGTGTCTTCCTCACCATCTTAAATAAGCATGCTCCGTTCAAAAATGTTTGAACCGGGAACAGATATAGCCCTTGGTTCACTCCAGACCTGTCTGCCCTTGACCAGCACAAAAACATCCTGYGGTATTCTGCATYAGCATCGAATATCCCCCRTGATAAGCAACTTTTCAGGGAAGTTAGGAACCAATATACAGTGGCAGTTAGGMAAGCTAAGGCTAGCTTTTTCAAACATAAATTTGCATCCTGTAGTACAAACTCCMAAAAGTTCTGGGACACTGTAAAGTCCATAGAGAATATGAGCACCTCCTCCCAGCTGCCCACTGCACTGAGGCTAGGAAACATTGTCACTACCGATAAATCCACAATAATTGAGAATTTCAATAAGCATTTTTCTACGGCTGGCCATGCTTTCCACCTGGCTACCCCTACCCCGGTCAACAGCCCTGCGCTCCCCACAGCAACCCGCCCAAACCTCCCCACCTCTCCTTCATCCAAATCCAGATAGCTGATGTTCTGAAAGAGCTGCAAAATCTGGACCCCTACAAATCAGCCGGGCTAGACAATCTGAACCCTCTCTTTCTAAAATTATCCGCTGAAATTATTGCAACCCCTATTACTAGCCTGTTCAACCTCTTTCGTATCGTCTGAGACCCCCAAAGATTGGAAAGCTGCCGCGGTCATCCCCCTCTTCAAAGGGGGAGACACTCTAGACCTATATCTATTCTACCCTGCCTTTCTAAGGTCTTCGAAAGCCAAGTTCGACGCCAGGTCAGCGGAGTCAATCACCACCTTCCGGAGACACCTGAAACCCCACCTCTTTAAGGAATACCTAGGATAGGATAAAGTAATCCCTCTAACCCCCCCCCCCCCTTAAAAAGAGTTAGATGCACTATTGTTAAAGTGGTTGTTCCACTGGATATCACAAAGGTGAATGCAACCAATTGTAAGTCGCTCTGGATAAGAGCGTCTGCTAATAATGACTTTAAATGTAATGTAAATGTAAGTTAACAAACAAGATTACTGACCATTTCAAATCTCACCGTCCTTCTCCGCTATGCAATCTGGTTCAGGGCTTTGGTCATGGGTTGCACCTCAGCCAAGAATCAAGGTCCTAAACGATTCATAACCGCCATCGATAAGAGACATTCTGGTGTAGGCCTAATTCCATCGACCTGGCTAAGACTTCGACTCGTGTCAATCACAACATTCTTATTGGCAGACTCACAGCCGTTGGTTTCTCAAATGATTGCCTCGCTTGGTTTCACCAACTACTTCTCTGATAGCGTTCAGTGTGTAAATCGAGGGCCTGTTGTCCCCGGACCTCTGGCAGTCTCTCATGGGGGTGCCACAGGGTTTCAACATTCTGGGCAGACTCTCTTCTCTGTATACATCAATGATGTCGCTCTCGCTGCTGTTTTGATTCTTTGATCCAACCTCTAACGCAGACGACACCATTCTTTATCCTCTGGCCACTTCGTTGGGACACTGTTAACTACCGATGAGCTTCAATGCGCATACAACTCTCCTTCCGTGGCTCTCTCCAAATAGCCTCCAACCACTCTACTCAGCAAACTGGATGCAGTCTCCACAGTGCCATCCGTTTTGTCACCAAAGCCCCATATACTACCCACCACTGCGACCTGTATGCTCTCGTTGGCTGGCCTCGCTTCACTCTCGTTGCCAACCCACTGGCTCCAGTCATCTATAAGTCTTTGCTAGGTAAAGCCCCGCCTTATCTCAGCTCACGGGTCACCATAGCAGCACCCACCGTAGCACGCGCTCCAGCAGGTATATCTCACTGGTCACCCCCAAAGCCAATTCTTCCTTTGGCTGCCTCGCCTTCCAGTTCTCTGCTGCCAATGACTGGAACGAACTGCAAAAATCTCTGAAGCTGGAGACTTTTATCTCCCTCACTAGCTTTAAGCCCCAGCTGTCAGAGCAGCTCACAGATCACTGCACTTGTACATAGCTCATCTGTAAATAGCCCACCCAATCTACCTCATCCCCATACTGTTTTATTTATTTATCTTGCTCCTTTGCACCCCAGTATCTCTATTTGCACATTCATCTTCTGCACACCCTACCATTCCAGTGTTTAATTGCTATATTGTAATTACTTCGCCACCATGGCCTATTTATTGCCTTACCTCTCTTATCCTACCTCATTTGCCCATGCTGTATATAGATTTTTCTACTGTATTATTGATTGTATGGTTTTTGCTTTATTCCATGTGTAACTCTGTGTTGTTGTATGTGTCGAACTGCTTTGCTTTATCTTGGCCAGGTCGCAGTTGCAAATGAGAACTTGTTATCAACTAGCCTACCTGGTTAAATAAAGGTGAAATAAAACTAAAAACAAAAGAATGGATGATCTGACTAGAGAGGTCCAAGACCTTGAGAACAATTTGCATTTCTCCCAAGGAGAGGTGGATGTCCTGAAAGACACTTGCAGCATGATGAGAACAAACTGTAATTCCACGCAAGATGACATGAGTCTGTGAATCATTATTACAGAGGACTGTGATAACAGAAAACAGAGGGACAATCCAGGAGGAATAACATTGTTGTGGTTGGAATACCAGAAAGAGAAGGATTACCGTTTTGAATTTGGTCAAATTAGGAGGTGGAAATTGATTGTTATCCATCAATAATGGTAAGCCACCAGGTATAGACAAGTTGATGGGAAASTATTGAGAATGTTAGCAGACTGTATTCCAATATCTTTAACCAAAGCATAAAGGAGTGTGTGTCCACAGGCGTGGACGGAAGCTAAGGTAATTCCACTGCCGAAAAATAGTAAAGCACCCTTTGCTGGCTCTAATAGCCGTCCAATCAGTTTTCCGCCTGTCCAAAGTAAACTGATGGAGAGAATTGTGTTTGACCAAATACAACGCTATTTTTCAGAGAATGAGTTAGCTACTGAATTTCAGCATGCATATAAAGAAGGGCACTCAACTGACTCAGATGACAGATGATTGGTTAAAATAAATGGATAATAAGATGATTGTTGGAGCTGTATTGTTAGATTTCATAGCAGCATTTGATGTTATTGATCAGAAATTGTTATTGAATAAACTCACTTTTTATGGCTTTACATCACCTGCCATCACATGGTTGGAGAGTTATTCATCCAATGTACAGTACGGTGTCCCTCAGGGCAGTTGCCTTGGGCCGTCACTCTCTATTTTACAAATGATTTGCCACTGGTCTTACACAAAGCTAGAATGACTATGTATGCAGATGATTCCATACGCCACATGTCAGCACCCAAAATCAGTGAGCTCACAGAAATTGTAAATAAGGAGTTACAGTCATATCAGAATAGSTGATTAATAATAAACTGCTCTTACATCTAAAACTAAAAGCATTGTATTTGGTTCAAAACATTCTCTAAGGCCTAAACCTCAACTGGAGTTGTACATAAGCTTGAGCAAGTTGAGGAAGCTAAACTCTTAGGTATAACATTGATTGGTCTTTTATCACGGCCAAGTCATATTGACAGAGTTGTTGTAAAGATGGGGAGGGGTATGTCTTTTGTACAAAGATGTTCTGCGTTTTGACACAAAAATCAACTCTATTAGTTGTTAAGGCTCTGGTTTTGTCCCTTCTTAATTACTGTTCGTATGGTCAAGTGCAGCAAAGAAAGACCTTGCAAAGCTGCAGCTCGCTCAAAACCGAGCAGCACGCCTTKCCCTTAACTGCACATACAGAACTAACATGCATGCCAGTCTTTCTTGGTTGARGGTTGACAAGAGGTTAAATGCTTCTCTTCTAGTTTTATGAGATATATTACTGTGATGAAAATTCCAGATTGTCTGCATAATCAAATAACATTCAGCTCAGACACCCATTCATACCACCAGGGGTCTTTAAATATTTYKTTTACCTTTATATAACTAGGCAAGTCAGTTAACAACAAATTCTTATTTTTAATGATGGCTTAGGAACAGTGGGTTAACTGCCTTGTTCAGGGGCAGAATTATAGATTTTTACCTTGTCAGCTCGGGGATTCGAACTTGCAACCTTTCGGTTACTAGTCCAACACTCTAACCACTAGGCTACCTACCGGTCTCTTCATAGTCCCCAAGTCCAAAACGAATTCACGACAACACACAGTATTATACAGAGCCATGATCACATGGAACTCCCTTCCATCTCAAATGACTCAAGCGCACAACAAAATTACCTTTAAAAAACGGATTTAACAACATCTCATGGAATGGCGAGGACTGTGAGCGGACACAAACAAACAAACACATGCACTCACAGACTTCTGTTTTTTTGTGGACCCTCGGAAGAGTAGCTGATACTTCTGCGAAAGCTAATGGGGATCCAAATAAACAAATAATAAACAAATACCAACACATAGAAATACACGCACACACATGTCCACAAACATACACACAGATATGTATACACACATGCACGCACATACACGCATATACTATGGATTCACACATTTACACACTCGGGAGCTGTTGGGATTAGTGTGCTGTCAGACAAAAACAACGTGACAAGATCCCAATGTTTTCTAGGCCAGAGAGAGCAATGAGAGGGCACATTCCAGAAAGCTTCATTAGTCCCATTCAGCCTTGTGCGTGGCCTCCTCTCATGGGGTACATGAGCACGACCCTCTCCTTATGGGGTACATCCAGCCAATGGGTAAACACTGGAAGGAATTCCCAACCAGAAGTATGTTGATTATGATGTTTTTATGGACAGCTTTATTGCACTTCACTTCCTATCTAATCTGTCATTGATGGAGACGCAAATTGCAACTTTGTTTATTATCCACCTGTAAACATTTGTAGCATTTGTAGCAAGCAATTCTTTAAACTGTAATTACATCCAGGTGACGTAATCTTGGAAATCAACCAGTGTTTGTATAGTTAAAGGGATGTTTATTCAACTGGCTGACCTTCTCCCCTGGCCACAATCACACTGGACAGCACAAGCACTCATGTTACATAGAACATCTCATCATCATCATCGTCAGCATAAGTAGTATCATCTTCTGGGGATGTAAAGCTGAGATCCACAGCGCCACTGGCCTCCCTATCACTGTTGTTATTGTTTTTGTTGCTGAGCTGAGGAGAGCGGTAGGAAGAAATTGCAGTACATATTGTGCTCTTCTATCATGCGTACAATGACGTCAGAGGGCAAAAAACTGTGTGTTGTGTTAACAGTAACTTCTTTGTTCTTGTAATATCGCAAACAGACATGGCAGTCTCACCATTAAGAATTGCAGCTTTAAGAGTGGTCCATCTGTCCCCCACCATAACACACACACTCTCCGTACACGCTCCGTACACGCACGTGCACCCACGCACGTACGCTCACTCTACACACATTCCATGAATTCCTTCTAAAGACCAGTCATGGTCTGTCTCTATTTGCACATGCATTATACTTCTACAGGTAGACCCAATATTGTCAATGAGAAAGTTGTAAAGGTAATATAAATGTAGTATCCAAAATGTCCTTTTAGGCTAACCTATCCCATTCATTGGACCAGTAGCTCCCTCTCTAGTTGGCTAAAGGGCAGTCAGTAAACAGATGTCTTTAATGTCTTTACTGCGTGGTATACTTAATCTAAGAGTCAATGGTTTTATTTGCTGTCCTCTCGGTTCTGAGAAATACTAATGTCACCATGCATGTCTTGGTTCTTCTGAGTGATTCATGTAACTCACCACTCAGTAAGTAAAGATGATAAATATCTCTCCATTATAGTAGCTAACAGAGATACAGGGAATTTGTTTGTCTTTCCATGTCTCATTCGGGTTCAGGACAAACACATTAGAGGTGGATAAATTGTTCATGCTGGCTATCATTTTGGACATATTTAGGCTTTTAGACTATATCCCTGACTGTATTGATTGAGTTGTTCATGAACCACCATGAAGATGAAAACATTGGCTAACCATTTACTCACTTAACCATGTTCTCCCAAGAAGGCTTCAGCACAGGGCCTAACCTCCAGAGGCTTTGAGCCATACCATGATTCAGGGCATGACCCCTAAAACCGTTGGTCACAATCAATCACTCCATTAATTTAGCTGTTCCTAAGCAACAGTTTACCCATGGACACACACATGCACACACGCACACACACACACATATACACACATACACTTACATTTGAGTCATTTAGCAGAAGCTCTCAACACTTTTAACCGCTACTTGCCAACCACACATGCACGTGTGCGTACACACACACACAAACTGACAAAATGCACCCTCCTCTCAGCAGATCCACTCAGAGAAGTTAGGACTGTTAGTGAGGCAATTAGTCTTGTGTTCTCTGAATAGCATGGTTTGATAAAACAAGTCTGTTGGGCTGCACTGGGACACAGAGACAAACCACTGGGAGAGAGACAGCACAAGATCCAACATGTTACACAGATGGATCATTTAGTTCATGCTTCATTGTGTCTTGTCGTTGCGCTGCATCATTATTTAGTCAATGTAGTCCTGATAGTGAGTATCAGTTGGCATCAGGAGATCCAGAAGTTTACTTCTGTGGCTTATAGATTTCCTGGGATTTGAACCTGCACTCCTCGAGTCATGTGACTACCTGGTTAACTCTCTCCACACCACAAACAAAGTCTCCTAAGAAGAACTAACAGAGCAAAGTATGAATGATAGTGTGTAGAAAAACTGGATGGCATTATTGCAAGTGAAATAAAAATAACTCACAATAGATTCCTGTGTAGATATCGAAAACAGAGAATTTACAGACTGTAACCAGAAGTGAAATAGSTTGTGTAGATGTGATGTCTGGGTGTTGTAACTGCTCTTCTACCTACTGTTTGCTCTTCAGACAGTGTTAAAACCTGTTTGGGCTAGGTGGCAGCATTTTCACGTTTGGATGAAAAGCGTGCCCAGAGTAAACTGCCTGCTACTCAGTCCCAGTTGCTAATAAATGCATATTATTAGTATATTTGGATAGAAAACACTCTGAAGTTTCTARAACTGTTTGAATGATGTCTGTGAGTATAACAGAACTCATATGGTAGGCAAAAACCTGAGAAAATCTGAGGTTTGTAGTTTTTCAACTCTTGGCCTATCGAATACGCAGTGTCTATGGGGTCATATTGCACTTCATAAGGCTTCCACTAGATATCAACAGTCCTTGTTTGATGCTTCTACTGTGAAGTGGGRGCGAATGAGAGGGGATTGAGTAAGGTCTCTCCCAGAGTGCCATGTGCTGACCATGTGCATTCACGTGAGAGTTAGTTTGAGTTCCATTGCATTTCTGAAGACAAAGGAATTCTCCGGTTGGAACATTATTGAAGAATTATGTTAAAAACATCCTAAAGATTGATTCTATACTTCGTTTGACATGTTTCTACGGACTGTAACGGAACTTTTTGACTTTTCGTGATCGCGCGTCATGATTTTGGAATACTGGGCTAAACGGGCAAACATAAAGGAGGTATTTGGACATAAAGATTAACTTTATCGAACAAATCAAACATTTATTGTGGAACTGGGATTCCTGGGAGTGCATTCTGATGAAGATCATCAAAGGTAAGTGAATATTTATAATGCTATTTCTGACTTCTGTTGACTACACAACATGGTGGATATCTGTTTGGCTTGATTTGTTGTCTGAGCGCCTTACTCAGATTATTGCATGGTTTGCTTTTTCCGTAAAGTTTTTTGAAATCTGACACAGCGGTTGCATTAAGGAGAAGTATATCTTTAATTCTGTGAATAACACTTGTATCTTTTATCAATGTTTATTATGAGTATTTCTGTAAATTGATGTGGCTCTGTGCAAATTCACGGAATGTTTTGGAGGCAAAGCCAAATGTAAACTGAGGTTTTTGGATATAAATATGAACTTGATCGAACAAAACATACATGTATTGTGTTCCRTTCCCAGACAGGTTAACTCTTGACACTACAGGGGGTGCTGTTTCAACTTGGACATTTATCGTTCCCAAATTAAACTGCCTCGTACTCAATTCTTGCTCGTACAATATGCATATTATTATTACTATTGGATAGAAAACAATCTCTAGTTTCTAAAACCGTTTGAATTATGTCTGTGGGTGAACCAGAACTCTTTCTGCAGCGAAATTCATGACAGGAACTGCGAAGGTCTGAAAACGAGGCTCTGTTCTCAGATCAGTTTAAAGCTCTGTATGTATCCTATGGGTCGACATGAAATGCACCCGCCTTCCCCTGGATGTCAGTAACCAATGAGAAGTGGAATGGAGTTTCTACGTAGTTCTCAGAGCTTATAAAAGGCCAAGGAACGAAGGGAGCTCTCTTTTCGACGTTCGTCATTGCGCAAAGCAAGACCTCAGGATGGCATTTTGAAACGCTCAGTTATCGGCCTTAGCTATATCCGTCTGTAATTTAATTCGATGTAGGTGTTAGAAACATCATAACGAAGTTATTTTAAACCGAGTTATATCAGTTTATGCGAGTATATTGCTATTTTCGGAATTTCCTTAGTATTGCGCGTTGAACATTTGGGCATGTTGTGGCCACATAGCTAATGTTAGCTGCTAATTCCGAAGTTGAAGACGACGTTTTACAACCAAGCAACGATTCTTTTGGACAAAGGACCACTTGCCCAAAATTCTGATGGAAGCTCGTCCAAAAGTAAGAGCTATTTATGATGTTATTCCGTATTTATGTGGAAAAATGTAAACGCATTTGTCCGCCATTATTGCGGCACTAGTCTGGCTGTAACGCACACTGTATGTCTAGTAACGTTAATTTTAAAAATCTAACTCAGCGGTTGCATTAATAACTAATGCATCTTTCATTTGCTGTCCAACCTGTATTTTTTAGTCAAGTTTACGATTATTTATTGATTAGATTAGGTGCCTTTCCAAGATGGCGCCGGCCAGAATGCATGACCTGTTGCCACTGATCACATTGTATATCCACGATTTGTGCTGCTAAATATGCACATTTTCGAACAAAACCTATATGCATTGTGTAATATGATGTTACAGGACTGTCATCTGACGAAGTATATCAAGGTTAGTCAAAAATTATATATCTTTTGCTGTATTGTTACGATCGCTAACCTGTGCTGCTGGTAAATTGCTTGTGTTTCTGGCTATTGTGCTAAGCTAATATAATGCTATATTGTGTTTTCGCTGTAAAACACTTAAGAAATCTGACATATTGGCCGGATTCACAAGATGTTGGGCTTTCATTTGCTGTACGCTGTGTATTTTTCAGAAATGTTTTAAGATGAGTAATTAGGTATTTGACGTTGGTCTCTGTAATTATTCTGGCAGCTTCGGCACTATTTCAGATTGCAGCTGCAATGTAGAACTGTGATTTATACCTGAAATATGCACATTTTTCTAAAAAAACATATGCTATACAATAAATATGTTATCAGACTGTCATCTTATGAAGTTGTTTCTTGGTTAGTGGCTATTTATATCTTTATTTGGTCGAATTAGTGATGGCTACTGATGGAGTAAAAACTGGTGGAGTAAAAAAAGTGGTGTCTTTTGCTAACGTGGTTAGCTAATAGATTTATATATTGTGTCTTCCCTGTAAAACATTTTAAAAATCAGAAATGATGGCTGGATTCACAAGATGTGTATCTTTCATCTGGTGTCTTGGACTTGTGATTTAATGATATTTAGATGCTAGTATTTACTTGTGACGCTATGCTAGGCTATGCTAGTCAGCTTTTTTACTGTGGGGGGTGCTCCCGGATCCGGGTTTGGGAGGAATTAGAGGTTAAAAGGAAAACTACAGTGTTCACACAGGCTCTAAAAATTAAGAGACATGTATGTATTGAAAACACTCTCTCATTACCAATCCTTTATAGAGACATGCTGTCAGCTCTGCTCCCCCGCAGGAGTCTGGTGCAGCCGCCGCAAAACATCTTCATCTTCCATAGCACAGGAAATAGCAGAGGGTATGATATGAGCCGAGGGCTTAATGTAGCTGTAATGTATTTACACTCTGTGAGTTGCCTTTACAAACTCAGAGATTAATTATTGCCATATTCCCAATATGATCAATATGGAGTTTGGTATTATGACTGAGCTGCATGCTGACCATGAGCATTGCTGTAGATTTGTTTGTGTACTCCAAGGCCAGCCCGTCATTCAGACATGCTCCATAGAGCTGAAGATAAACTCATTATCATTGCTGATTGTGCAAATACCACTACAATGAAGAYGACAGTGATAGGGGCCTAGGGATAAACACAGTACTGCTTATAGTTCACACTGTGCCTTCAAGGACTCGTTGTTTTAACAATCCCTCATGTCACCAAAGTACACTGTTTTAACCATAATATAATTTTTTTTGCCCAGGTTTGAACTAAATGCACAGTAGTGTTTCAAAGTTTGGCTGAATTTCAAATGTAATTTACGTTCGTTGACAATTTAATCAAACAGCAATCCAAATGTAGTCATGAATCATCTGACATCTTTGCCTAGTGGGTAGTCCCCCCTCTGGCCTTAACTCACCCAGCAATAACCTCTCCTGCCCCATCCAGAGACGGCCCTGGCATGCAGTAACGTCTGCCAGCCTGGGTCTCACGTTACCGGGGCTCTCAGCTTGCCTGCGCCTGCCTGCCATCCCAGTGCAGCCAAACACCTCGTCTCAGTCCTCCACACCCCACAGCCCACCCTGCTGTACCCTGTTGAACGCTCAGTGGGGAAAAGTGGGTGTATGGCGCACCCCCAGAGTAAAAATCACCTTCTTGGCGAGAGAGGACAGACAGAACCCTTCTGCTATGACAGCTATTAGATGTCATTTAGGACAGGGGTGCAGCTGTGAACCCCATGGGCGATGCTGACTTTAGGTGTAACTGGAGGTGATTGCAGCAAACATGGAGATATAAAGCCAGAAAGAGGTAATAGAGGTATGTACTATAATAAGACAGGCACACAGCATTATTGCTAGAGATCTCCAGAACAGTCAGTAAACAAATTGAAGACTGTTTCCCTCTGTGCATAGACTGATAATGTGTCACTGTTGATGGATAATAACATTGATACACACAGGTATTATCTCCTTATATTTGAGTCAGTGCTTAGCATTGTATATGCACAGTCAGTAACAGTGTTGTATTTATAGAATCAACCTCATACAACATCTTCTCCATCACTGCACTGAGTGGTTGTACCCTGAAACCATATCAAGGCAAGTAGTAAGTAAACCTACAGTATGTATATTCTGCAAGCTTAATCCTATGGAGACAATGGCTGCCTAGGTTAAGGACCTCATACACTGACAGTCAGTAGTTTAACACTTGAGATTAATTGGATATGGGATAAGGCAATAGAGCCTCAATTCATTTTGTAAGAGCCTATAGCCACCTAGCGGCATATGTGTAAAATCAATTATATTATTTGGATCTAGATCAAAAGAGGGTGACCAGATATTGTATTTTCTTTCTAATCTTAAGACGTTCCCAAGGAGTAAGGGGAGCAGTGTTTTCAATGTTATTCAAAACAGAAAACTAACCCATGAGTGCTTTAGACTGCTATTTTCATTCAAACAAAAAATATTTACTAAAATATAGAAGGGATATTTGCCCTCCAAAAACCTCAGTTGATTATGCACGTCTCAGAATGAAATATTGTTTCCCACTTATCTCTAAAAGCAGAGAGCATAGAAACACAGCATTAAACTTCCTGCCTTTTCTCCTGGTATGATATAGTTGCAGTGAATGACCTCAGGAGGGCGTAAGCGTGCTTTGTAACGCAGACACCTTTGAGGTTTCATGACCAAACTCCTCAGTCTTTAGACTAAATAATTGCTGCACGTTTTGTCCTGACCTCAAGTGATGGCACAATTTTCACAGCATGCAGGGAGACACCAGTAGCATAGTGTTTGTCTTTCCAAATCAATCATATTTATTCTAACTGAACAAATAGCCCTAAAAATAACCTGGAAGTTGTCTCATTAACGATTTATATAGATGAGTGAATAACATGAGATTCACATTTAACAAATGAGTACTGCTTAAAAAACATTATGCATGACAAGACAAAGGTAGTTAGAGACATTATCTTTAAAGGGATTTGCTGTGGTTTGAAAAGAAGAGGCTCTGTGTGCGTGTGTGCGTGTGCGCCTGTGCGTGTGTGTGTGTGTGGAAGCACATAATGCACTACAGACTTTCCCATACACACACACACACACACACACACACACCACACACACACAACACACACACACACACACACCACACACACACACACACACACACACACACACACACACCCAATCAATCTGTGTCACCTATTTCTCAGTGAATTGTTCCAGCTCTGCCTCTGTTCAGGAGAGGGGTTCCCTTGTGAATGTATCATTTTGGGGAAGTTTGTGTGGTGTATACAATTGAAAAAATAACCACATATATGCTGTAGCAAGAAGCTATTTTCAAGTGAGAGTAGAGAAATAGTGAGGCCATGTTGGAGAAATGTTACTGTATGAATGTCAGACAGATAGAGAGCATGAAGGTGAGAGTGAGAGAGAGAGAGTGAGAGAGGAAAGATGTAGAGTGCTTGCACAAGATGGTGAGAGAGAGAGAGAGAGAAGAGTGTTGTGAGAGAAACCAGAAATAGAGGGTCCAGCAGAGAGAGAGAGAGAGAGAGGGAAAGATGGAGTGAGAGAGAAGGGGGGAGTGTGAAATGGTCCCCAAAGTGAGTGAATGTGACAGCCTTTCACCCAGGAGAGCACTTCTACTGAGCACCCAGGCCAGCCCAGGTCGCATGTCTGTCACACACATCTGTGACTAGATAATCCTACTAAAACACTGCCACCCCAGGATAGCATCCAGCAGAACATATACACGGTCTTGCATCAGGAAATACAGGGACATTAACAGGGATGGGCAGAGCAGAATAGTGTAACTACCATAGAGAACCCATAATTCATTCTATATCAATGGTAAATAGAGTACACACTGTAGATGGATGTTATGGACAGGCAGATCAGAAGGATGTCAATATAAATATATTTTTATTTTTATTTATCCGTTATTTTACTAGGTAAGTTGACTGAGAACACGTTCTCATTTACAGCAACAACCTGGGGAATAGTTACAGGAGAGAGGGGGATGAATGAGCCAATTGTAAACTGGGGATTATTAGGKGATGGTTTGAGGGCCAGATTGGGAATTTAGCCAGGACCCCCAGGGTTAACACCCTACTCTTACGATAAGTGCCATGGGATCTTTAATGACCTCAGAAAGTCAGGATACCCATTTAACGTCCCATCCAAAAGATAGCACCCTACACAGGGAAGTGTCCCCAATCACTGCCCTGGGACATTGGGATATTTTTTGACCAGAGGAAAGAGTGCCTCCTACTGCCCCTCCAACACTACTTCCAGCAGCATCTGGTCTCCCATCCAGGGACTGACCAGGACCAACCCTGCTTAGCTTCAGAAGCAAGCCAGCAGTGGAATGCAGGGTGATATGCTGCTGGAAAAACATAGTAGAGATGATAGACAAAATATTAGTAGAGATGAACAGAGTATAAAACAAAATGGAACAGAGCAAAACCAAATCAAATCAAATGTTATTGGTCACACACATATTTTTCAGATGTTATTAAGGCTGTAGTAAAATGCTTGTGTTCTAGCTCCAACAGTGTAGTAGTATCTAAAAATGATTCAGAACAATACACACAAATCTAAAAGTAAAAGAATGGAATTAAGAAATATATCAATATTAGATTGAGYAATGTCAGAGTGCCATTGACTAAAATACAATAGAATAGAATACAGTATATACATATGAGATGAGTAAAGCAGTATGTAAACATTATTAAAGTGACTAGTGTTCCAAACCAGAAGGTGGAGAGACCTGCGTTGTTAGAGATTTTTGATGTGTCCACCATTTCAGTGTACTGACTTCAGTCTATCATTTTTGTTCATGAGAAAGTTCTCGTTGCAGTTGACTTACACTCTGTCCACATATGACAATTATTAAGATCTGAGCTTTCACTTAGCACACACACACACACACACACAGTTCTGAATGCAAAGCATATTTGAACAAATAAGAGAGGCCTCAGTGTTGAAATAAAGATGAAATGTGCAAAGATGAAATGTATTTTAAATAACGACGTCTGTCATTGTGGGGGTTAAAACACACAGACTGCAGGGATGGTTGGACTCTTACCGAGGCTGAATCACACTCTGAGGCAACTTTCCCTCTCCCTTTTATTGTCTAAAATAATTACCTGTCAAACATGGTTTATACATAATATATGTTACTTAATGTGCAGAGATACCCTTCCGAAATGAAATAGCCAAGGGAATTTTCCACATGGTCACTCCATTTCGCTCCCCAAATAATCATATTTGACATCACCACCGCTGAATCCTCTGGAAACGACAACAATTTGGGCTGTCAGACCTCTTTTGCAGGGTCCTTGTCCTTGAAGCCTTTATGTCACTTCTCTACTTTCTTGGCCCCTTTCCTTCTCTTCGCTTAAGAGATGTGATGTGTGGTTTTTAAATGGCTGCCAGAATAATACCTGTGAAATCAGGAAAGATCGTCCCTGCCTCTCAAGCTCTCTTTCTCACCATTGCCTCTACAACTTCCCATTTGTGCAGTTTTCACGTGGCACTGGCATTCCTTATCCAAGGAAAGAAATGCGGTCTCATCCACCTGTACCTACAGGAATAACCCCTACTTTGCATGCACCATAAACACCAGCTAGCTATACAGTACCGTATGTACACAGAATATACACACCCACACTTTGTTTTAATAAAGCAGTAAAATTTAAGTTGCAAACCTTTTGCCATTAGGCTTAAAGACCAGTGCCATTTGCAATGAAAGTCAGTAGCTGTGAAAATTAGCTAGTAATCTGTGGGTTTATACCATAGTTATCTGCTAAGGGCGGGCATGGTTGTGACTTTGAGCTTGGTAGCAGCTTCTGACTTATGCGGCTCCCTGCACAGCAGAACATCCACAGCGGGCACAATGGAATAGCTACCCTTCATGATCTGTTTTCAGTCAAATGCACAAAAGGTGGTATATATATTTTAATAAAACAAGCAGTGTATTTAGTATCTGTGTCATGTGTGTGGCAAATGTACAAAATATATAATCTACTTGATATAGCCTACATTATAAACTGGATGGTTCAAGCCCTGAAAGCTGATTGGCTGAAAGTCATGGTATATCAGACCGATTTCCACGGGTATGACAAATCCTTATTTTTTACTTCTCTAATTACGTTGGTAACCAGTTTATAATAGCAACAAGGCACCTCTGGGGTTTGTGGTAAATTGCGAATATACCACGGCTAAGGGCTGTATCCAGGCACTCCGAGTTGCGTGTGCTTAAGAACAAGCCCTTAGCCGTGGTATATTGACCATATACCACACCCTCTCGGGCCTTATTGCTTAAATATAAAACGTCTGTCAACATGTTGACAAGTTTGACACCGGAAATTGTACCTGCTCTTTTTTTTATCAGAGAACAACAACATGACAGACTCTTCAAGCTATACTGTGTTCAAACGTGTTTTGCAGATAGTGGGAAATGACCTACTCGGAGTGAGGCAGCATATGACTTGGTTTACTAATTAATACAACMATTCAAAATGGAATAGAGAAATATGTGTGGAGATGCAGATAAAGAGCCTATCACCCCACTCATAATACAACTGGCTCAGATTGCAAAGACGATACAGAATTTAAACTAAATTAGCCTGATTTGCTTTGCTACACACACTCACACTACCGCTAAGAAGTGTTAAATTGCCCGGGCGCCGAAGACGTGGATGTCGATTATGGCAGCCTCCCGCACCTCTCTGATTCAGAGGGGTTGAGTTAAATGCGGAAGATACCTTTCAGTTGAATGCATTCAGTTGTACAACTGACTAGGTATCCCCCTTTCCCTTTCACAATCCCCCCTCTGTAATGGA
Source organism: Salvelinus sp. IW2-2015 (assembly GCF_002910315.2). Lineage (NCBI taxonomy): Eukaryota > Metazoa > Chordata > Actinopteri > Salmoniformes > Salmonidae > Salvelinus > Salvelinus sp. IW2-2015. Next base: position 25,227,242 of record NC_036871.1, read on the forward strand.
GAATGTCAATAGAACAATCTGTAAGTCGCCTCCCATCCCTCTTGACCTTTATTTTGAGTGTTCCCACTGAGTGATGTTACACGTGATGTAAMGCTTCACATGGTCCTGTAAAGCAGTTCAGAAACCAATTCCCCTCTCAGTCTCTCTTGAAGCAACTCAACAACTTCTGGGTGTGTTTGGAGTTGAGAGGAGCTGGTAAATCAGGTACAAAACAAACAGACAGGTTGCCATGGCACACAATGGCCAGTGTGGACAGCCCTGCCTCTTCTTGAAAGAGGCAAACAGAGAGCCATGGTAGGACACTGGGTTCTGTGTGCATTCAGCATGGTTTCCTATTGACTGGAGCCAAGATGTGTCACAGTTTCATCCCCCCTTCCTGTCCAGGTTCACTCCCCAACTGGCTGGAGCCAAGTTACTCTTAAAGAGGATGAAGAAAATCATCTAAATTAGGCTCCTGTGCCCCATGCTGCGAGGGGAGGGAATAGACTCCATTACAGGGTAGTATACTGTATTTACGAGAAGGAAAAAAAGTTTCCTCAATTAGCAGCCGTTAGTCATGGCTTTCCTCTCCCCAGAGGGAACTTATCACTCACTCAAAACAGCTGTCTGGTCTCTAAGCTTAGTGTACTGCTGCAAATAGTCACTGATACAGTCAGTGTATGATCTGATGTGATGGTGCCGGGAAATAGCTGGGACAATTCTCAAGTGAGAGGCGTGTAGCGTCCTCGGGGCAACAATCACAAGCAATTAGCAACACACACACACAAACACAGATACATGCACACACACACACACAAACACACGCACACACACACACACACTTTACCGCTAGGAAGTGTTCAATTCACAATCCCCCCTCTGTAATGGAGAATGTCAATAGAACAATCTGTAAGTCGCCTCCCATCCCTCTTGACCTTTATTTTGAGTGTTCCCACTGAGTGTGTATATATATTACTGTAAAATCAATAGGCATGCATCCTGTTGCTCTCTGACTGTCATGTATACATACACACCATTACTTCTGAACCCTACCTCCGGCATCGGTTAATGGTTACATTTTAATTAGTAATTATATTGAAAATACAGTTTTGAATTTAACATAATGAATCGATAAGGAGAACGTCATGCTAGCTCTCTGACCCACTATGAATCATCTTAAGGCTTGGCGTCCCGCTAGCGGGACATCTTCCGGTGAAACTGGAGGGCGCGCAATTCAAATAAATAATCTTAAAAATTATGGATATTAAACATTTATGTACATACAAGTGCTTAATATCGGTTAAAAGCTTAAAATTCTTGTTAATCTAACTGCACTGTCCGATTTACAGTAGGCTTTACAGTGAAAGCATGCCATGCGATTGTTGGAGGACGGCGCCCCACATCAAAATATTTTTCCACCGGCACAGGTTTCATAAATTCACAAATAGCAATTAAATATTCAATTACTTTTTTWAAATCTTGCTCTGATTTGTCATCCAAAGGGTCCCAGCTACAACATGTAGTGTCGTTTTGTTAGATAAAATCATTCTTTATATCCCAAAAAGTCTGTTGAGTTGGCGCCATCGATTTGAGTAAACCACTCGTTCAACTTGCAGAGATCAACATGCAGAGAAAGGAATCCAAAAATCTACCGCTAAACTTTGTTAAAACAAGTCAAAATATGTTTCTATTTAAACCTCAGATACCCTAAAATGTAATTAAACTATAATATTTCATACGGAAAGAAGTATGTTCAATAGGAAAACGATATTAGCAGGTGCATGTCCTCTTCATCACGTTCATCACGTGGCGACCTGTTTTATTGCCTGTTTTGCATGTTATTTTGCAATTAATACGTGTCACATATCAGTTTGCTTGTACATTTTTTWAAATAATAATTAATAAAGCCGCATACAAACATGGTCTCTTTTTTGCTTTCTTGCGTAAGGCAGCTCTAAAATTGAAGTGTTTCAGCCCAGCTTAGTATTTTCTGTGGTGGTGGGGCTGCCATTTGTATTATCTTTTACCAGATCTATTGTGTGTTATTCTCCTACATTCCTTTCACATTTCCACAAACCTCAAAGTGTTTCCTTTCAAATGGTACCAAGAATATGCATATCCTTGCTTCAGGACCTGAGCTACAGGCAGTTAGATTTGGGTATGTCATTTCAGGCGAAAATTTTAAAAAGGGGCGGATCCTTAAGAGATTGTTGTACACCAGTGGAAACCATCCAACTTGAAGGAGCTGGAGCAGTTTGGCAAAAATACCAGTGGCTAGATGTGCCAAGCTTATCGAAACATTCCCCAAGAGACTTGCAGCTGTAATTGCTGCAAAAGGTGGCTCTACAAAGTATTAACTTTAGGGGGTAAATAGTTATGCATGCTCAAGTTCTGTTTTTTTGTCTTATTTCTTGCTTGTTTCACAATTAAAAATATTTTGCATCTTCAAACTGGTAGGCATGTTGTGTAAATCAAATGATACAAACCCCCCCAAAATCTATTTTAATTCCAGATTGTAAGGCAACTCTCACGATCACTGGAATAAGTATCGGACCAAGGCGCAGCGGATGTTGAGTTCCACAAAATTTAATGATGAGCAAAGACAAAAAAACAAATAAACAATAAACTAACAACGAACCGTGACTACAGCGGTGCTACATGCACTAACTCAAAACAATATCCCACAAACACAGGTGGAAAAAATCCTACTTAAATATGATCCCCAATTAGAGACAACGATTACCAGCTGCCTCTAATTGGGAATCATACCAATCACCAACATAGAAAAACAAAACTAGAACCCCACATAGAATAATAAACTAGACTAACCCCCAGTCACGCCCTGACCTACTCTACCATAGAAAATAAGGGCTCTCTATGGTCAGGACGTGACAGCAACAACATAGGAAAAATGCCAAGGGGGTGAATACTTTCACAAGCCACTGTACATCTCAATTGTCAGTCGACACCACATTTGAGCAAGTTGGCCTTTTTTAAAAGGCAGTAAATGAGGCTAAGTGAACTATTTCACTGTCAGACAAGGCTCCGCTGATAGCCAAGTGTAGCAGTGGTGAGGATTCACTCTATGGTGCTGAAAAGAAAACTCTGGGACAGCTTTATGTAGGCCCTAACAGTTTGTGGGCACAGTTTGTCACCGTTATAGTGCAATTAATGTATTATGTAGTGTTGTGTAGGGGCTTTGTTGGCATGCATCTACAATTTTTTAGTTTTTGTTTGCCCCACCAAGATTACATGCTAAAATCGCCACTGGAACTGACTATATATAGAACTAGGTTGTATATACCACCTATTCAATTTATACAGTTACAGTATAAATGGATAGTACAACATTTTATTTATTCTCGTTTACCTGACTCAAAAGCAGAAGCACTAAACCTTGCTCTCAGCCTCTGCAGTGCATCAGAGGAAGTATCTTGCAATGGGAGGGTTTCTTTTCAGGACTCCAATAGCCGTAGCTCAGGCAAAAATCAAGAATATTGGCCTTAGAAGAGATACTTTTGTTCCTTATTGCCTTCACAGCCTCCCCCCTATCAAAGTTTAAAATGCCATCGTCTCAATAATGACGTGTTAACCTTTCTCCCCATCTCTCTCAGGGTTTGTGTCTTCATTTTAAACCAATCACTTCTACACGCTGTTCGCCCTGGCTGCAGTGACTTTAATGTCATTAACATGAATATTGCACAAAGGATTGTGGTTAAAGGATCTCAGAGGGAAGGCTGCCAATTTAAAACACTCAGAGCCACAATGGCCCAGCTACAGACAGAGAGAGCAGTGATCTCACTGAAAATACATTAGCCATACAGCAAGACCGTAGGTTACATGACAACATACTGTACCTCGGAAAACATTATATATGCTTCGTGACATGAAACAATGAATTCATAGCCATATTCTAGGAAGCAGAGTTACAATACGACATGATTTATGAAACTATTGTGGTGAAAATGGAGTCAAATGAGGTGAAATGCAAAGTAACAGCGTACACCATCTGGATTCTCTCATTTCTAATGCACTTTCATTAACATGCCATGCTCTGTCTTCTCCTGTTATGGAGAACAATGTAAATATGTTGCTGGAGAGACATTAGCAAAGACTAGTTTATTGCTAGTGCTTTTGCGTTTTTGTAAAAAGTTGATTTGGGAAAGGTTCCCATGCAAACATAGAAGAATGATTGAATGTAGGGGGAGTTTTATTCTAGTGTGTCTTTGGACACACATGTTATGTCCTTTTTTAATGCAGTCATTGTTAAGTCACTACCCGCCATACTTCTCTCCCTCTTGACCAAACCCTCTCAAAGCCACACAAGGAATAACTTTAGAAAACAAGGGAGATGTCTGTCTTTGTGTCTGTGTATCACATTCTTTTTTATATGCGTTGCATTTAGTTTCTCATCCTGGTCGTACCTGTATGGTCAGGCTGACTCCTCGTCATCATTCTGATCGAAAGGCCTGATCTCCATATCTTCAAACTGACACTGTCCATCACAGAACTGCAAAAGCCAGAGAACTCCTCAGTTAGTGAGAGACCTGAAATCAAAGCAATCTTCTGGGCCGCGCTGCACAGCACGCAGGGCAGACCACCTGCCTCCGTCCTTCTGTAGTCTCTGACCTCTCACTCTTTCTCTTCATGGGCAGGTTGCTGTGTAAGAGAGTCACTTATTTATGTTTCGTTGTGATTCATTCATCTGTTTTTAGGGGTCTTGCTACAGATGTAGGATCTTAATTTGATCACACTGTTGTTGCAGGAAATTTCCTGCACTGCAGGAGATGCAAACCTGTAGTGTATTCAACATTTTAAAAGGTTTCTAAACCCTTACAAAATGTCCATTAATGATAATAAATCACATTTCCTGTGGCTGCAGGACTATTTTCCTGATGTGAGAAACTGGTCGAATTAAGATCCTACACCTACAGTAGTACATCTAGGGGATGTGTAAGACAGTAACTTTAATATTATTTGGTCCAAACATTTCGTTGTGAAACCATAATTGAATATATCATATAGCCTATCGTCTAATGATACATGTGCTATTACCAGACAATACAGTCACAATAATAAGTTGTTATAACTCAGTTCAACCCTAGGTGCTGCATTTAGGGGTAGCAATGTATCAAAACACATTTAAATTAACATATTACAAGAGTGCCAATGATAATAATTCTTATGGTAATCCATTCCACAACATGATAGTTTACAGCCGAGTCTTGGTGGAAGTGTTACAGCAGCAGAGAGGTGGGATGTGACAGTTTCCCGCATAACTACCCTAACAAACACAACATCACAGTGACATGTGTTAATAGGCAGTGACACTCTCGCCCGTTGTGAACAAGGGACGGCTTGGTGAAGACATCTCATTTGCAAGAATATTTTTGTTTCTCACCCCAGTAATCAGCTATTCATGTATTCAGTGTGACTTAGCATGAGACAAATAAGAAACCAAATGTGAAAATGCAGTTCAGGGAAAAAAGGGATATGTGGTAAATAAGGGTGGTTGAAATTAAAACATTGCACCAAACCTCACATTTTATTGTCAATGCGAAGAGCATAATTCAAGAACATTATCTCTTTGTAAGCAGAAAATATTTCTCCTCTTTTGGACAAGTCAAGAATATTTCCCAATTCCATTTGTAACCCATAAGGTTCTCTGTTTCCTTCAGATGTGTATAGGCTGTGGGTTCCTCCCCGCTCACTCACTTTTCACACCCATAGATCTTTTCTCATTTGGACAAAGTCCATCCTCCACCCTCTCTCCTCTGTCCTATTTCCTCCATGACCAGAAAATCGATAAGTGGTCGAGGAAATGTCAATTCGTTAGTAGGCAAATGGAACAGTGTCTTAGCTGTATTTTTCAATTTTCACACTGGGAGAGTTCCACCAATGATTTCATTGGTTGATTGAGCCTAATGTCTGATCTTAAAATTTATGTTTTGTAGCAATTATTGTGGCCTTTGTGTTTCGCCGGTTGCATGATCATGCAAGTAGATATGGTTGTCCTTGTTCAAAAGAGCCATTGGATTTGTATCAACAATGTTCCAATCTGCCAGGACATTGCAGGATATCTAGGTTGATTCATTTTCTGTGGCTTTGTAAAGTCTATAGCCTGACTGGAGCTATACTTCCTTGTTGTTTCCCAGCCAAAGATAGGAGTCACAAAAAGCAGAAATAGAGATCAAATTAATCACTAACCTTTGATGATCTTCATCAGATGACACTCATAGGACATCATGTTACACAATACATGTATGTTTTGTTCGATAATGTGCATATTTATATCCAAAAATCWGTTTACATTGGCGCCATGTTCAGAAATGCCTCCAAAATATCCGGAGAACTTGCGGAGAGCCACATCAAATAACAGAAATACTCATCATAAACTTTGATGAAAGATACATGTTTTACACAGAATTAAAGATACACTTGTTCGTAATGCAACCGCTGTGTCAGATTTCAAAAAAACTTTACGGAAAAAGCACACCATGCAATAATCTGAGACAGCGCTCAGATATAAATAACATTTCTCCGCCATGTTGGAGTCAACAGAAATACAAAATTACATCATAAATATTCCGTTACCTTTGATGATCTTCATCAGAATGCACTCCCAGGAATCCTAGTACCACAATAAATTGTTGTTTTGTTCGATAATGTCCATTATTTATGTCCAAGTAGCTACTTTTGTTAGCACATTTAGTACACATATCCAAACGCTCGCGCAGATCCAGGCGAACWTCGGACGAAAACTTCAAAAAGTTATATACAGGTTGAATAAACTTGTCAAACTAAGTAGAGAATCAATCTTTAGGATGTTGTAATCATAAATATTCAATAACGTTCCTTTGTGTCTATAGAAGTAATGGAACGCAAGTCAATATCATGTGGAATGCGCGTGACCAGGACCTGGCACTCTGCCAGACCACTGACTCAAAGAGCTCCCATCCGGCTCAACATCACAGTAGAAGCTTCATTCAACGTTCTACAGACTGTTGACATCTAGTGGAAGGCGTAGGAAGTGCAAACAGATCCATATCCCAATGGGATTTCAATAGGCGATGAGTTGAAAATCGACCAGCCTCAGAATTCTCACTTCCTGTTTGGATTTTATCTCAGGTTTTTGCCTGCCATATGAGTTCTGTTATACTCACAGACATATATATATGGAAAAGAAAGTGACTCCGAGCACCTCATTGGACCACCCAAACACACCATATGCAAGTTTTCCCTTTATCGAACTATAGTATTTATTATAAGCATTAGTAGTATATTTTTATTCTACTGTATATGTTATACATTGCCATTACTGTTCCCACATACTGCCATGTAAACTCACCTCAGTCTTCAGAGCAAATAAACGTTGTCGTCAATACAAGACATGTCTACACATTTGCTATATTGAAAAACTAATCTACAGTTTTAGTAAAACATGTTTACTTGCCAACAAATTAGTTTAAATGATACACCAACTTGCGGAATAATTTGTTTTATAAAGACTGAAGCTAGTTTATCCAAATACATTTAATGAATATCAAAATGGATTGATCAATAAGTTGAAGTCAACACTTTATTGGTATCTGATGCAACTGGAATCATTTACTCACTTGTCAGTATWCTTGTAAAAAATATGACATAAAACACCATTATATACATAGTGTATATAAAACAGCTAGCAATATATACAGTGGGGAGAACAAGTATTTGATACACTGCCGATTTTGCAGGTTTTCCTACTTACAAAGCATGTAGAGGTCTGTCATTTTTATCATAGGTACACTTCACTGTGAGAGACGGAATCTAAAACAAAAATCCAGAAAATCACATTGTATGATTTTTAAGTAATTCATTTGCATTTTATTGCATGACATAAGTATTTGGATCACCTACCAACCAGTAAGAATTCCGGCTCTCACAGACCTCACAGAAAATGGAAAAAGTTCAAGATGACGGTCAATCACCCTCGGTCTGGGGCTCCATGAAGATATCACCTCGTGGGGCATCAATGATCATGAGGAAGGTGAGGGATCAGCCCAGAATACACGGCAGGACCTGGTCAATGACCTGAGAGAGCTGGGACCACACTCTCAAAGAAACCATTAGTAACACACTACGCCGTCATGGATTAAAATCCTGCAGCGCAGGCAAGGTCCCCCTGCTCACCAAGCGCATGTCCAGGCCCGTCTGAAGTTTGCCAATGACCATCTGGATGATCCAGAGGAGGAATGGGAGAAGGTCATGTGGTCTGATGAGTGCTCAAACTCCTCGCCGTGTTTGGAGGAAGAAGAAGGATGAGTACAACCCAAGAACACCATCCCAACCGTGAAGCATGGAGGTGGAAACATCATTCTTTGGGGATGCTTTTCTGCAAAGGGGACAGGATGACTGCACCGTATTGAGGGGAGGATGGATGGGGCCATGTATCGGGAGATCTTGGCCAACAACCTCCTTCCCTCAGTAAGAGGCATTGAAGATGGGTGGGGCTGGGTCTTCAGCATGACAACGACCCGAAAACAACACAGCCAGGGCAACTAAGGAGTGGCTCCGTAAGAAGCATCTCAAGGTCCTGGAGTGGCCTAGCCAGTCTCCAGACCTGAACCATAAGAAAACTTTGAGGGAGCTGAAAGTCCGTATTGCCCAGCAACAGCCCCGAAACCTGAAGGATCTGGAGAAGGTCTGTATGGAGGAGTGGGCCAAAATCCCTGCTGCAGTGTGTGCAAACCTGGTCAAGAACTACAGGAAACGTATGATCTCTGTAATTGCAAACAAAGGTTTCTGTACCAAATATTAAGTTCTGCTTTTCTGATGTATCAAATACTTATGTCATGCAACAAAATGCAAATTAATTACTTAAAAAATCATACAATGTGATTTTCTGGATTTTTGTTTTAGATTCCGTCTCTCACAGTTGAAGTGTACCTATGATAAAAATTACAGACCTCTACATGCTTTGTAAGTAGGAAAACCTGCAAAATCGGCAGTGTATCAAATACTTGTTCTCCCCACTGTATATACCACAATGCAGTTGTGAGCATACTAGGCATTCTATATATCCTCTTACGTAGTTCTGGTACCAGTTCCAACCAATCGCTTATAAATCGATCTGTGGATATTGTAGATTGAAATGCTTGCATTGAGCAATTGCCCTGGTTCCCATGGACACAGTGGTATTTTTGCTGAGCCTGTGTGATGTAGGATGAGAAATCTGAAACCTACCATTTAATTAGCTCTTCCGACTGTCCATCAACTCCTGGCTGAACCCTACACCACAGCCACTGACAACGCACATGCCTACAATCTTTACATCTTAGCGCATCAGGAAAGAGTGGTTTTATCACGGTAGCACATTCGGAGATCGATTTATAGCCATTACTCTAAACTAATTCATAGATCTTAAACAAAAAACACTTGCTGTTTGTAATAGAGGGACACGATTCATATGAGATGAAAGGCGAGTTCCTAACGAGTTCAGAAAGCCAAGCTAGAGCTCCGTGAGACGTTCACAGCGATGAGGGAAGATGTTTTATCACTTATAAGGAAGGTGAAATCTCATAGTTAGTCATTATATAATTTCATTATGCTATATTTAGAAAGCATACTGTTTGTCATTTCAAGCCTTATTCATACAGGTTTGAGGAGCACTTGTCTTATAGACAGTTTAGGGTATTGGTGATTTTGTTTTCTAAAGAGGGTATTGTGCTTTCATAAATACCTTTGGCTGTCCTGGCTGGTTTCAGATGTTGAGCTTGAGCATATTCCTGGCTGAACGTGTTCATCCAATGGGTCTACAGGCTCTACTACGAAAACTGGTGTTAAGGTCACCGTCATCATCATCAGAAGCAGGATTAGTCTGTAGGACACACAGTAGTCAGTGATTAGCCAAGAGTGTGCAAAGCTGGCATCAAGGTAAAGGGTGGCTATCTGAAGAATCTCAAATATATAATATATTTTGATTTGTTTAATACTTTTTTGGTTACTACATGATTCCATGTGTGTTATTTTACAGTTTTGATGTCTTCACTATTATTCTACAATGTAGAAAATAGTACAAATAAAKAAAAAACATTGAATGAGCAGGTGTTTTAAAAATGTTGACCGGTAGTGTACTCGGGGTCTAAAGAATTGCAGGGAAGCCTCTACCAGTACTTAACATTCTCTGTCTTAACTACATGTGAATATGGACTGGAATTCCAAGCTATAGTGGTGTCAAAACCACAGTAGAGTTTGATTGAATGACTGATTGAATATGACTAGAGAGACAGCAGGATGACAGTCTCTCTGAATCTAGCGCCATAATGTGTCAGTTAGCTGAGAATAATTGAACTTTTTTCTTCTCATCCTGTCCAGGACATCAGTACATCAAGGTGGAAGACAAACTAGCTGTGTTTATTAAGGTAGACAGGTCATGTTCTGTTTCATTTTACTATGCCTTTGTCGAGATGTCAGAAAAATACGAAATTAATATTTGTTTTCCCTTCCCAGTCAAAAAGACATTTATTCAAACCTATTCATGAAATTTGTTTTCTCACCACAAGTCTCCACCACCACAACTGTGTAATTGGCTATTTAAATGTGGGATAGGATTGTAATTACTCTAACAGTCATTTTCAGATTTGTCCATAATAATAAACCTTAACCTAGCAATTTCATCAAATGAAAACAATATATGTATTTGTGAAATAAAAATATCTAAAAATTAGATGATATCTCAGCTGAATGGAATATGAGATGATTTCATAGCATGTTAAAGTCTATAACTAGCTGCTCAATCATCATAGATTATTAGTTATTTGTATTTTCTTTCATGTTGCTGCTGATAGTTGATAGCCTTGCTCATCCATTTTATTAGATAGTCAAGATATGTGTATTACTCTGAATTATAAAAAAAAGAACCCCAGGTAGGACCCATTATAATACACAATATAATTGTAAGGGAAAACAAGAGTAGAGGAAGCTGTGTAATTGCTGATCCAGATAAACCCTGTGTTGCCATTAAGGCCCTTTGCCCTGAGGTGGTGCGAGAACTGCACTCAACCACCAAAACCAACTTCATAAGCCTTTTTTTTTACCCCCTTTTTTCTCCCCAATTTCGTGGTATCCAATTGGTAGTAGTTACAGTCTTGTCTCATCGCTSCAACTCCYGTACGGACTCGGGAGARGCGAAGGTCGAGAGCCATGCGTCCTCCGAAACACAGCCCAACCTAGCCACACTGCTTCTTGACACAACGCACATCCAACCCGGAAGCCAGACGCACCAATGTGTCGGAGGAAACACTGTACACCTGGCCACCTGGTCAGCGTGCACTGCGCCCGGCCCGCCACAGGAGTCGCTAGTGCGCGATGAGACAAAGATATCCCTGCCGGCCAAACCCTCCCTAACCCGGGCGACGCTTGGCCAATTGTGCGTCGCACCATGGACCTCCCGGTCGCGGCCGACTGCGACAGAGCCTGGGCTCGAATCCAGAATCTCTGGTGGCACAGCTAGCACCGCGATGCAGTGCCTTAGACCACTGTGCCACCCGGGAGGCCCATAAGCCTTTTCCCATCCGCCAAAACCATCTCCATGAGCTATTTCCTCAACCACCAATACCAGGGAGCCCACCCACCCAATCATTGCTTATTGACCAGACTGAATGCCCCTTTCTGCTTTAAAACAATGTATAATAACATCATAACAAAGTGGAAAATATACTTATTAATTACTTTCGGTTTCTCAATGCAGGAATAAGCAACAACTCAGCTAGCATGGCAATCCTAGTTACTAATGAATGAGACTCTTGCTGATTATGGTTATCCTCATATCTGCCCTTTGCAATGTGAAACTGTCCACTTGGGAGTTACACTTGAACTTTCTGCTAGACTCTGGACATTGGAAGGATATCTTATCTCTTAACAATAGTTTTACTATTCTTCCTCATCTCTTTGCCCAGAGCGTAAAAAGGGGCATCTTTTCATCTTTCAACAGCAAAGCAGAGATCTGAGACTTGGATCGTCTTCAAGTGTAGCCTTCTGCATGTAGCCTTCTGCATGTCACAACTGGATACGAAATATTGATAATAACTTGAGGCTCACAAACATTGTATTTTTGTAAATAGCCTGGGTATTTAGTCTCTATACTATGCCTTACAAAGATGTTACACGGATGTTTATATACAGTATATCTATCTCTGCCATATCAGGTTCTGTGCTGCTATTGATTGGACATGATTTGGAAAGGCGCACACCTGTCAATATAAGGTCCCACAGTTTAAAGGGCATGTCAGAGCAAAAACTAACCCATGAAGTTGAAGAAATTGTCCATAGAGCTCCAAGACAGGATTGTGTCGAAGCACAGATCTGCGGAAGGTTACCACAACATTTCTGCAGCATTGAAGGTCCCCAAGAACACAGTGGCCTCCATCATTCTTAAATGGAAGAAGTTTGGAACCACTAAGACTTTTCCTAGAGCTGGTTGCCCGGCCAAACAGAGCAATCGGGGGAGAAGGGCCTGGTCTTGGAGGTGACCAAGAACCAGATGGTCACTCTGACAGAGCTCCAGAGTTCCTCTTTGGAGATGGCAGAACCTTCCAGAAGGACAACCATCTCTGCAGCACTCCACCAATCAGGCCTTTATGGTAGAGTGGCCAGACGGAAGCCACACCTCAGTAAAAGACACATGAGTTTGCCAAAACACACCTAAAGGACTCTCAGACCATGAGGAACAAGATTTAACTTTTTGGCCTGAATGCCAAGCATCACATTTGGAGGAAACCTGGCACCATCCCTACGGTGAAGCATGTCGGTGGCAGCATCATGCTGTGGGAATGTTTTTCAGCGGCAGGGACATGGAGACTAGTCAAGATCGAGTGAAAGATGAACGGAGCAAAGTACAGAGAGATCCATGATTAAAACCTGCTCCAGAGCACTCAGGACCTCAGACTGTACGAAGGTTTACCTTACAATAGGACAATGACCCTAAGCACACAGCCAAGACAACGCAGGAGTGGCTTCGGGACAAGTCTCTGAATGTGGCCCAGCCAGAGCACGGACTTTGTGTGTAGATTTATGCAGGGGAAAAAAACAATTTAATCCATTTTAGAATAAGGCTGAAATTTAACAAAAACATTTGGAGAAAGTCAAGGGGTCTGAAAACTTTCCGAATGCACTGTATACAGTATTGTCCATGCAGGTCACAAGGTGATCCATGATAATTTAATCTTTCACAATAAAATATACAGTTTGTGAAGGCAAGCTCTGTGTGTGGTTTACAGGAGTTCAGTCCATCCTTAGACTGCTGTATGATAGAGTGAAATATAGAAATATAGGCTCTCTAGTGGGAACCAGAACCAGCAGTGAAAATTGAATAGAATTTGCTATAGATAATAAAGCTCCCTGGCTGTCATGCCTAAGTGTATGCATTACTTAAACCGAGCYGTCATTGAAAAGGGCAAAATAACAAATCACCCAGGCCACTCCGCCATGTTTTGCTGTCAGATGTTCATAGAAACCAAAGATGTTACCACATGATGCAGGCCTTTTCACAATTCAATGTTCTTTGTTCCCATAGAGCTGGTGAGACAGACTTGAGAAAACAGACAGTCCAGATAATAACATACTCTCCCACATGTAATAGGCTGTAACAGCCTTTATTTAATATTCAAAAGCCTGGAGAGCCTCTCACCTACACAATAAAGCAACTGTCCCAGAACCAGGACTGCTCATGATTACCCTAGTCCTGAACCCTGACAGGTCAGACAGGCAGACACAAAGTGTGTGTGCGCGCATTCTACATGTTGGTGGTGTGCTGCCCCGGCCTGGCTGTCTTCTCATCTAGAAGACCCTGAAGTAGTAAAACACTGACGAGCCCCCAGTCTGCCACTGATCCAAGCGAACGTCAAAACAGACGSACAGAGTAAATAAGCCACGGCTTAGAATCAGCAAGCAGCTGTCAGCTGTTCCAGCTCAACATGACAGGCCTGCGCAGCCATGGCAGGAACGATACGATGGCGGAAGAGGGGAGAGTAGACGGGGGTAGGACACACGGGACATATGAGCTAGCATTCGCTGGCTCGGTGTGAGTGACAGTCAGGCTGCTAAAACAGCCGTGGGAGAGGTATGTGGGACGCTTTGGCTTTTAATTAGAGACATGCTTGACATCCAGTAAGACATGAATACTATTTTTGTTTCTTTTTGACAATTTGAATTGAAAACATTCACAATGAGATACTTAATTGTTATCCAGAAATTATTTAATATTGAGATCAAAATAGCTGCAATGGACCTTTAAAGCAAGTTTTCTGCAATTTTACACATTTTGCCATGTGGCGGACAGAAAACTTTGCAATTTGATAACAGATTTCATGCAATTCTACTCTTTTTGCCATGAGGTGGAGAGACACTTTTGCGGTTTTAAAGCATATTTCCTGCAATTCTACACATTTTGTAATGACTTATGCCAAGTTAATATGATATCTGAGTGAGAATGACAAACAAAATCAATAGGGTCCCCCTGGAGGTCAGGGCTTCTGGACTCCTGGACATGTGCCCTGCGTGCCCAGTCGATATTCGGCCATGATTACATGTTTAGATAGCTGGTTAGACTAACTACCAATCAAAAAACTTTAGCTGACATGACGAATTGAGTGACTGTCAGTGACTGACATAACAGAAAAACTGCTGATGCACAACCAAATTGCACCTATTGTATTCTACTATTCTTACTCTCAATAGTAAGTTGAGACCACCCGACTGAGTCCTAAAATATATAATATATAATAAATACACTGCTCAAAAAAATAAAGGGAACACTTAAACAACACAATGTAACTCCAAGTCAATCACACTTCTGTGAAATCAAACTGTCCACTTAGGAAGCAACACTGATTGACATAAATTTTCACATGCTGTTGTGCAAATGGAATAGACAAAAGGTGGAAATTATAGGCAATTAGCAAGACACCCCCAAAAAAGGAGTGATTCTGCAGGTGGTGACCACAGACAACTTCTCAGTTCCTATGCTTCCTGCTGATGTTTTGGTCACTTGTGAATGCTGGCCGGTGCTCTCACTCTAGTGGTAGCATGAGACGGAGTCTACAACCCACACAAGTGGCTCAGGTAGTGCAGTTCATCCAGGATGGCACATCAATGCGAGCTGTGGCAAAAAGGTTTGCTGTGTCTGCAGCGTAGTGTCCAGAGCAGGAGACAGGCACAGTACATCAGGAGACGTGGAGGAGGCCGTAGGAGGGCAACACCCCAGCAGCAGGACCGCTACCTCCGCCTTTGTGCAAGGAGTGCACTGCCAGAGCCCTGCAAAATGACCTCCAGCAGCCACAAATGTGCATGTGTCTGCTCAAAACGGTCAAAACAGACTCCATGAGGGTGGTATGAGGGCCCGACGTCCACAGGTGGGGGTGTGCCTTACAGCCCAGCACCCGTGCAGGACGTTTGGCATTTTCCAGAAACACCAAGATTGGCAAATTCGCCACTGGCGCCCTGTGCTCTTCACAGATGAAAAGCAGTTCACACTGAGCACATAGCACATGTGACAGACGTGACAGAGTCTGGAGAACGCCGTGGAGAACGTTCTGCTGCCTGCAACATCCTCCAGGCATGACCGGTTTGGGCGGTGGGTCAGTCATGGTGTGGGGTGGCATTTCTTTGGGGGGCCGCACAGCCCTCCAATGTGCTCGCCAGAGGTAGCCTGACTGCCATTAGGTACCGAGATGAGATCCTCAGACCCTTGTGAGACCATATGCTGACACATGCACATTTGTGGCCTGCTGGAGGTCATTTTGCAGGGCTCTGGCATGGCACCTTCCTTGCTACAAAGCGGAGGTAGCGGCCTGCTGCTGGGTTGTTTGCCCCTCCTACGGCCTCCTCCACGTCTCCTGATGTACTGGCCTGTCTCCTGGTAGCGCCTCCATGCTCTGGACACTACGCTGACAGACACAGCAAACCTTTTTGCCACAGCTCGCATTGATGTGCCATGCTGGATGAACTGCACTACCTGAGCCACTTGTGTGGGTTGTAGACTCCGTCTCATGCTACCACTGGAGTGAGAGCACCGCCAGCATTCAAAAGTGACCAAAACATCAGCCAGGAAGCATAGGAACTGAGAAGTGGTCTGTGGTCACCACCTGCAGAATCACTCCTTTTTTGGGGGTGTCTTGCTATTTGCCTATAATTTCCACCTTTTGTCTATTCCATTTGCACAACAGCATGTGAAATTTATTTTTCCTAAGTGGACAGTTTGATTTCATAGAAGTGTGATTGACTTGGAGTTACATTGTGTTGTTTAAGTGTTCCCTTTGAGCAGTGTATATACACATGTATATACACATATACACTCTATACACACACTACATTACACACACACTATACACACACTACTTTACCAAAAGTATGTGGACACCTGCTAGTCGAACATCTGATTCCAAAATCATGGGCATTAAYATGGAGTTGGTCCCCTATTTGCTACTATAACAGCCTCCACACTTTTGGGAAGGCTTTCCACTAGATGTTGGAACATTGCTGCGGAGACTTGCTTCCATTCAGCTAGTGAGTCAGGCATGATGTTGGGCGATTAGGCCTGGCTCGCAGTTGGCATTCCAATTCATTCCAAAGGGGTTCATTGGAGTTGAGGTCAGGGCTCTGTGGAGGCCAGTCAAGTTTTTCCACACCGATCTCCAACAATCCATTTCTGTATGGACCTCGCTTGGTGCACAGGGGAAATGTCATGCTGAAACAGGAAAGGGCCTTCCCCAAACTGTTGCCACGAAGTTGGAAGCACAGAAGATCTAGAATATCATTGTATGCTCGGCCATGGAAATCCATTTCATGAAACTCCCAACGAACAGTTCTTGTGCTGACGTTGCTTCCAGAGGCAGTTTGGGATTTGATAGTGAGTGTTGCAACCGAGGACAGATGATTTTTGTGCGGTTAGCGCTTCAGCACTTGGTGGTCCTTTTCTGTGAGCTTGTGTGTCCTACCACTTCACGGCTGAGCTGTTGTTGCTCCTAGACGCTTCCACTTCATAATAACAGCACTTACAGATGACAGGGGCAGCTCTAGCAGGGCAGAAATTTAATGAACTGACTTGTTGGAAAGTTGGCCTCCTATGACAGTACCACGTTGAAAGTCACTGAGCTCTTCAGCAAGCCCATTCTACTGCCAATGTTTGTCTATGGAGATTGCATGGCTTTGTGCTCGATTTTATACACCTGTCAGCAACGGGTGTGGCTGAAATAGCCGAATCCACTAATTTGAAGGGGTGTCCACATACTTTTGTGTATATATAGTGTAACTTTGACACCTTTTGGAAACAGAAGATGCTCTACAGGAACGACGCTGTCTGTCCAAATCATCTCTTGGTGCCTGAATCCTGTCCTCGCATTTCAAGGCCGCATTGAGACAATGACTTATCAGTGACCAAGCCCTGCTCAGATAATCCCTACCATTGTGTCGCTGAGCTGTTATATTGCTGCTGCAAATGTACATTTTCCCAGGTGTGTTGGCAGTCATAATTTACGTAACCTAATTTAAAACAGGAATCATCAACTTGTATTGACCACATTTACTAACGCTGCAGAAATCTGCTCTAAAGCAGTATCCACACCCATCAGATGTAATTATCATAATACACTGCTCAAAAAAATAAAGGGAACACTAAAATAACACATCCTAGATCTGAATGAATGAAATATTCTTATTAAATACTTTTTTCTTTACATAGTTGAATGTGCTGACAACAAAATCACACAAAAATGATCAATGGAAATCAAATTTATCAACCCATGGAGGTCTGGATTTGGAGTCACACTCAAAATTAAAGTGGAAAACCACACTACAGGCTGATCCAACTTTGATGTAATGTCCTTAAAACAAGTCAAAATGAGTCTCAGTAGTGTGTGTGGCCTCCACGTGCCTATATGACCTCCCTACAACGCCTGGGCATGCTCCTGATGAGGTGACGGATGGTCTCCTGAGGGATCTCCTCCCAGACCTGGACTAAAGCATCCGCCAACTCCTGGACAGTCTGTGGTGCAATGTGGCGTTGGTGGATGGAGCGAGACATGATGTCCCAGATGTGCTCAATTGGATTCAGGTCTGGGGAACGGGCGGGCCAGTCCATAGCATCAAATGCCTCCTCTTGCAGGAACTTGCTGACACACTCCAGCCACATGAGGTTCTAGCATTGTCTTGCATTAAGGAGGAAACCCAGGGCCAACCGCACCAGCATATGGTCTCACAAGGGGTCTGAGGATCTCATCTCGGTACCTAATGGCAGTCAGGCTACCTCTGGCGAGCACATGGAGGGCTGTGCGGCCCCCCAAAGAAATGCCACCCCACACCATGACTGACCCACCGCCAAACCGGTCATGCTGGAGGATGTTGCAGGCAGCAGAACATTCTCCAGACTCTGTCACGTCTGTCACATGTGCTCAGTGTGAACCTGCTTTCATCTGTGAAGAGCACAGGGCGCCAGTGGCGAATTTGCCAATCTTGGTGTTCTCTGGCAATACCAAACGTCCTGCACGGTGTGGGGTTGTAAGCACAACCCCCACCTGTGGACGTCGGGCCATCATACCACCCTCATGGAGTCTGTTTCTGCCGTTTGAGCAGACACATGCACATTTGTGGCCTGCTGGAGGTCATTTTGCAGGGCTCTGGCAGTGCCCTCCTGCTCCTCCTTGCACAAGGCGGAGGTAGTGGTCCTGCTGCTGGGTTGTTGCCTCCTACGGCCTCCTCCACGTCTCCTGATTCTGGCCTGTCTCCTGGTAGCCCTCCATGCCTCTGGACACTACGCTGACAGACACAGCAAACCTTTTGCCACAGCTGGATGAGCTGCACTACCTGAGCCACTTGTGTGGGTGTAGACTCCGTCTCATGCTACCACTAGGAGTGAAAGCACCGCCAGCATTCAAAAGTGACCAAAACATCAGCCAGGAAGCATAGGAACTGAGAAGTGGTCTGTGGTCACCACCTGCAGAACCACTCCTTTTTGGGGGGTCTTGCGAATTGCCTATAATTTCCACCTTTGTCTATTCCATTTGCACAACAGCATGTGAAATTTATTGTCAATCAGTGTTGCTTCCCTAAGTGGACAGCTTGATTTCACAGAAGTGTGATTGACTTGGAGTTACATTGTGTTGTTTAAGTGTTCCCTTTATTGTTTTGAGCAGTGTATAATAGCCATATCTAGGAAAACGAAAGTTCTAAAGAATGGACCTAAAATAGTGTGTAAGCGATCATACAAGAGATTTTGCAATTATTCCCATGTTGAAGATGTGAAAAATATTTGTTGGAACATCCTGATGCTGCACTTGAAGCGTTTGTGATATTGCTTCTTCTAGTTACTGACAAGCATGCGCCCATAAAGAAACTGTCTGTTAAAACTGCCAAATCTTCATGGATAGATGATGAATTTAAAAATGTTATGGTTGAGAGGGATGAGGCTGAGGGAATGACACATAAGTCTGGCAACACAGCAGATTGGCAAACATACAGTAAATTGAGAAATCATGTAACTAAACAAAAAGAAGATGAAACTATACTATGGAACAACGTGATCGTAAAAAGCTCTGGAGGACCTTAAATGAAATTCTTTGCAGAAAAGCTAACTCAGCTCCATCCTTCATTGAGGCTGATGGCTCATTCATAACAAMACCCTTTTCTATTGCAAACCACTTGAATAACTTTTTTGTTGACAAGATTAGCAAATTTACGCATGACAAGCAAACAACGAATGCTGAGCGGACCAAATAATGAAAGACAAGCACCGTAGCTTTGAATTCCGCAAAGTTAATGTGGAGGAGGTAAAAAAATGATTGCTATATATAAAGAAGGACAACACACATGGAGCCGACAACCTGTATGGTAAATTACTGAGGTTACTAGCGGAATACATTGCGACTCCTATTTGACACATTTTCAATCTATGCCTCGAAGATGGAGTGTTCCCTCAGGCCTTTGCACACCGCAAAAATAGCACCTTTTAATGGTTTAAACAGGAGACCAATCAGGTACTTAGCATACTTTGGGAAAAAATTGTTTGACCAAATACAATGTTATTTTACGGAAAACAAATTAACAACAGACTTTCAGCATGCTTGTAGGAAAGGGCACTCAACATGGTCGGCACTGACACAAATGCCTGATAATTGGCTGAAATAAATTGATAATAAGAAGATTGTGGGAGCTGTTTTGTTACACTTCAGTGCAGCCTTGGATATAATTGATCATAACATATTGCTGAAAAAAACCTAGGTGTTATGGATTAACATCCTCTGCTTTATCATGGATGGACAGTTTCCTATTCAATAGAACAGAGGGTTTTCTTTAAATAGTTCCCCCCCCCTCATAAATCTACACACAATACCCCATAATGACAAAGCAAAAACAGGTTTTATGAAATGTATAAAAAATTAAAAACTGAAATATCACATTTACGTAAGTATTCAGACACTTTACTCATTACTTTGTTGAAGCACCTTTGGCAGCGATTACAGCCTCGATTCTTCCTGGGTATGACGTTACAAGCTTGGCACACCTGTATTTGGGGACTTTCTCCCATTCTTCTCTTCAGATCCTCTCAAGCTCTGTCAGGTTGGATGGGGAGCGTCGCTGCACAGCCATTTTCAGGTCTCTCCAGAGATGTTAAATCGTCCAGGCTCTGGCTGGGCCACTCAAGGACATTCAGAGACTTGTCCCGAAGCCACTCCTGCATTGTCTTGGCTGTGTGCTTAGGGTCATTGTCCTGTTGGAAGGTGAACGTTCGCCCCAGTCTGAGGTCCTGATCACTCTGGAGCAGATTTTCATCAAGGATCTCTTTGTACTTTGCACTGTCTATCTTTCCCTCAATCCTGACTAGTCTCCCAGTCCCTGCCGCTGAAAAACATMCCCACAGCATGATGCTGCCACCACCATGTTTCACCGTAGGGATGGTTTCAGGTTTCCTCCAGACTAGGGCTGTGGCATCACGAAATTTCATCAGCCGGTGATTGTCAGGCAAATAAATGTCGGTCTCACTAATTAACATAAACACATCCAGCATCTTCTGGCTTCCACACAGCCTACAAACCACTGATGCAGACCTTTGGAACATATCAATTTGAAAAAGTCTAATAAATCCATGTAATATAGCTTACACCTTCATAATAAAACCATTGTTTATTTTAAACAGGTCTAAAGAAACATGATATGAAGAAAATGTAGTCTATTTCAGAATAACATACTCTTAGATGTCCTTATGTTAGGTCCTGATCTGGCTATGTCATATGGCTGTGGGCTACACTAGTTCATTTAGCAGACAACATTTGGTTAGAATTCCGTGGCATTATTTTACAGTATGAAGAATACAATTGAACAAAGCTGAATAAAATAGAAAGGATATTTTCTCCAAACGATTTGAGGGAGTGCGCACATGCGGCTATTCTGTGTTGAGCGGTTACCAAAGAAATAGCTACTCCTATATGCTTAATTTATAGTTATTAATGTTACTGTAGTTGTTCTACAAACAATGGGCTATATGCTTAGATTTTTAATACATTGTAAGGCCGCATGATGCGGCTCTAATTATGATTTTTTTTAATTGCTTGAAAGACATAAGCTCTGCTAAGGTTTTTTACGCAGGCTATACACACTTCATCAGTCTCTCATTCACAATTTCACAAGCACTTGATAATGCCTTGAATTTCCAGGCGGCATCCCTTTTGTGTGGCCGTAATGCACCACAAAACAATCTATGCCTTTTGAGGTCAGTGGTCGTTGTTCCCTTTTCCCTGAGTGCTGCGTGCTCCAAAGCACCTCTCACTCACATGGCTCTCCATCACCTGATCAGGTCTTTCTCACAGGCTACAAGTGAAGACAGACACTTCAGGTATGCAACTGTGTGCGTCCTTATCCAATTCCGAGGTGCATATTAAAGATATTGAAAGAACTGTCCACATTTACAAGATGAGTAGGCCTAATGAACAGCAAAAGCACTAGCCTATGTCAATCTACTATCCCCATAGTACAAAAGTTGGCCTATTCTATTCTGTGCGATAAATAAATATTCCAAAATAGTCTGGGACAGTTGTGGGATGCAATAGTGTAACGGTCCTGACCAGTTTTATGTTGTTTTTTGTATGTTAATTGGTCAGGGCGTTAGTTTTGGGTGGGCAGTCTATGTATCTGTTTCTATGTTGGTTTTGGGTTGCCTGGTATGGCTCTTGATTAGAGGCAGGTGGTTTTGCGTTTTCCTCTAATTAAGAGTCATATTTAGGTAGGCGTTCTCACTGTTTGTTGTGGTGATTGTCTCCTGTGTCGTCGAATGTATGTTACCATACGGGACTGTTTGGCTGTCCGTTTATTTTGATGTCGTCTGTTTCCTGTCCGTGAGTTTACGTTTAGTTATGTAAGTTTATGATTTCAGGTTTCGTACAACGTCGTTTTCTTGTTTTTTATTTGAAAGTGTTTTGTTTCGTGTTGCCGTCGTGTTAAATAAAAAGATGGCTTATTTCCCGAATGCCTGCATTTTGGTCTGATGATCCTTCTCTCCTCTCCTCGTCCGAGGATGAGGAGTGCGACAGCCCTTACAAATAAGAGTCAAAATTAATACAACCAAAAGCATAAAATGCACATTTTTACACAATGAGGCTGACGCAACAGAACAGAACGTTTAGCTTAAAATGTGATAAACTATTAGGTTATTTCTTCACATCATAAGTCAGTAGGCTATAAGCACGAATATTCCATTAGCGGAAATACACCATTATCAAAGTGACCTGGAAATGCGATTATGCATGTCATGCTTTTATTATAAAGCTGCATTTTTATGGCGAAAATGATCTTTCTTAAACTTGAAACTCACGCGATGCTTATGTATGCCAGTTAGGCTCTATACTCCTTCTAAAGAGGATTATGTTTCATTTTAAGAAGTTATTTGGCCACTTTAGTGATACAAGCCTTATCGAAACACTTAGTCCTATAGGCTAGGCAACATGAGGTGTGCGACTACGGTTCAAGAAAGTCCCAAAAAAAGCATTGTTTCTTGCCTTACGCTGGGAATCATTCATAAGTGATAATATTTAATTCACAAGAAATAGGCTAATATTATCACCCATCAGACCATTCTTGATTTAATCTTGTATTTACATATACTAAATAATATATGTATGAAATTTGTTTTGATTTAGAATGGACCATTTTCATGCACCGGTCTCGAAACAGGGGCAGGGGAAAAATACATGTCATATACAGTTGAAGTCGTAAGTTTACATACAGCCAAATACATTGAAACTCAGTTTTTCCCAACTGGTGACATTTAATCCTAGTAAGAATTCCCTGTATTAGGCCAGCTGGGATCACCACTTTATTTTAAGAATGTGAAATGTCAGAATAATAGTAGAGAGAATGATTTATTTCAGCTTTTATTTCATTCATCACATTCCCAGTGAGTCAGAAGTTTACATACCCTCAATTAGTGTTTGGTAGCATTGCATTTAAATTGTTTAACTTGGGTCAAACATTTTGGGTAGCCTTCCACAAGTTTCCCACAATAATTTGGGTGAATTGTGGCCCATTCCTCCTGACAGAGCTGGTGTAACTGAGTCAGGTTTGTAGGCCTCCTTGCTCGCATACGCCTTTTCAGTTTTGCCTACACATTTCTATAGGAATGAGGTCAGTGCTTTGTGATGGCCACTCCAATACCTTGACTTTGTTGTCCTTTTTTGTCCTTTTGCCACAACTTTGGAAGTATGCTTGGGGTCATTTCCATTTGGAAGACCCATTTGCGACCAAGCTTTAACTTCCTGACTGATGTCTTGAGATGTTGCTTCAATATATCCACATAATTTTCCTACCTCATGATGCCATCTATTTTGTGAAGTGCACCAGTCCCTCCTGCAGCAAAGCACCCCCACAACATGATGCTGCCACCCCCATGCATCACGGTTGGGATGGTGTGCTTCGGCTTGCAAGCCTCCCCCTTTTTCCTCCAAACTTAACGATGGTCATTATGGTCAAACAGTTCTATTTTTGTTTCATCAGACCAGAGGACATTTCTCCAAAAAGTATGATCTTCGTCCCCATGTGCAGTTGCAAACCGTAGTATGGCTTTTTTATGGTGGTTTTGGAGCAGTGGCTTTTTCCTTGCTGAGCGGCCTTTCAGGTTGTGTCGATATAGGACTAGTTTTACTGTGGATGTAGATACTTTTGTACCTGTTTCCTCCGTTATCTTCACAAGGTCCTTTGCTATTGTTCTGGGATTGATTTGCACTTTTCGCACCAAAGTACGTTCATCTCTAGGAAACAGAACGTGTCTTCTTCCTAAACGGTATGACGGCTGCGTGGTCCCTTGCTTCCAAGGATGAACCAGACTTGTGGAGGTCTACAATTTATTTTCTGAGGTCTTGGCTGATTTCTTTAGATTTTCCCATGATGTCAAGCAAAGAGCCACTGAGTTTGAAGGTAGGCCTTGAAATAAATCCACAGGTGCACCTCCAATTGACTCAAATGTTGTCAATTAGCCTATCAGAAGCTTCTAAAGCCATGACATAATTTTCTGGAATTTTCCAAGCTGTTTAAAGGCACAGTCAACTTAGTGTATGTAAACTTCTGACCCACTGAAATAGTGATACAGTGAATTATAAGTGAAATAATCTGTCTGTAAACAATTGTTGGAAAAATGACTTGTGTCATGCACAAAGTAGATGTCCTAACCGACTTGCCAAAACTGTAATTTGTGAACAAGAAATTTGTGGAGTGGTTGAAAAGCAAGTTTTAATGACTCCAACCTAAGTGTATGGTAACTTCCAACTTCAATTGTATGCACTAAAATAACGAACGGAGGACACTTTTCACGTGGTTCATTTTCATGCCAATCAGGTAGGCTATACTCCTGTTGTAAAGATAAGCAATGTGCAAAATATTAGGAAAGTTGAGAAAAAATATGGAAGAGGCCATCACTCGGTTTTCTCGCGCAATTGCATTATAAGGGCGAGACCCAGATGCAGACACAGGAGGCAGATGGTTAGAGTCCAAGATGTTTATTAACAATCCAAAAGGGGTAGGCAAGACAATGGTCATGGACAGGCAAAAGTTCAAAACCTGTTCAGAGTTCCAGAGGTACAAAGTGGCAGGCAGGCTCGAGGTCAGGGCAGGTAGGCGGGAATGGAGTCCAGAAAAACAGGCAAAGGTCAAAACCGGGAGGACTAGTAAAAGAGAATAGAAAAGTAGGCACACCGGAAAAACACGCTAGTTGACTTGAACATACAAGACAAACTGGCACAGAGAGACAGGAAACACAGTGATAAATACACCAGGGAAAATAAGCGACACCTGGAGGGGGTGGAGACAATCACAAGGACAGGTGAAACAGATCAGGGCGTGACATGCATAGCCTATAGAAATGTTGCGCACCATGAGCTGGCTCTCATGAAGTGTTTGATTCGATTTTCGAATAGATTTGCATTGAGAGAGTGATTAGAGTACCAGGCATTTAGCAAGTTTGGTAGGCTACTAACGACCATCAGCAGCATCAGAGCTCGGGGAAACCTAATTAACATGACTAAACTGCCTTCATGACTCGTGACCGGTAATATGGTCACCGTAACACTCCTACTCCACACGTGATGCTTGGCATTAAGGCCAATGAGTTCGATCTTGGTTTCATCAGAACAGAGAATCTTGTTTCTTATGGTCTGAGAGTCCTTTTGTTGCGTTTTGGCAAACTCCAAGCGGGCTGTCATGTGCCTTTTACTGAGGTGTGGCTTCCGTCTGGCCACTTTACCATAAAGGCCTGATTGGTGGAGTGCTGCAGAGATGGTTGTCCTTCTGGAAGGGTCTCACATCTCGGGTTCTTGGATACCTCCTTGACCAAGTCCCTTCTCCCCCGATTGATCAGTTTAGCCGGGGAGCCAGCTCTAGGAACAGTCTTGGTGGTTCCAAACTTATTCCATTTAAGATAAATATATATACAGTGGGGCAAAAAAGTATTTAGTCAGCCACCAATTATGCAAGTTCTCCCACTTAAAAAGATGAGAGAGGCCTGTAATTTTCATCATAGGTACACTTCAACTATGACAGACAAAATGAGAAGAAAAAAAATCCAGAAAATCACATTGTAGGACTTTTAATGAATTTATTTGCAAATTATGGTGGAAAATAAGTATTTGGTCAATAACAAAAGTTTGTCTCAATACTTTGTTATATACCCTTTGTTGGCAATGACAGAGGTCAAACGTTTTCTGTAAGTCTTCACAAAGTTTCCACACACTGTTGCTGGTATTTTGGCCCATTCCTCCATGCAGATCTCCTCTAGAGCAGTGATGTTTTGGGGCTGTTGCTTGGCAACACGGACTTTCAACTCCCTCCAAAGATTTTCTATGGGGTTGAAATCTGGAGACTGGCTAGGCCACTCCAAGACCTTGAAATGCTTCTTACGAAGCCACTCCTTTGTTGCCCGGGCGGTGTGTTTGGGATCATTGTCATGCTGAAAGACCCAGCCACGTTTCATCTTCAATGCCCTTGCTGATGGTAGGCTTTGTTACTTTGGTCCCAGCTCTCTGCAGGTCATTCACTAGGTGTGAATGTGTGACTGTTTGAGGTTGTGGACATTTATACTGACATTATTTATACATTTATACTGACATTTATACTGATAACAAGTTCAAACAGGTGCCATTAATACAGGTAACGAGTGGAGGACAGAGGAGCCTCTTAAAGAAGAAGTTACAGGTCTGTGAGAGCCAGAAATCTTGCTTGTTTGTAGGTGACCAAATACTTATTTTCCACCATAATTTGCAAATAAATTCATTAAAAGTCCTACAATGTGATTTTCTGGATTTTTTTCCCTCATTTTGTCTGTCATAGTTGAAGTGTACCTATGATGAAAATTACAGGCCTCTCTCATCTTTTTAAGTGGGAGAACTTGCACAATTGGTGGCTGACTAAATACTTTTTTGCCCCACTGTATATAAATTATTTCACCTTTAGGCAAGTCAGTTAAGAACAAATTCTTATTTACAATGACGGCCTACCCCGGCCAAACCCGGATGACACTGGGCCAATTGTGCGCCGCCCTATGGGACTCCCAATCACGGACGGATGTGATAC
This sequence comes from Salvelinus sp. IW2-2015, assembly GCF_002910315.2. NCBI lineage: Eukaryota > Metazoa > Chordata > Actinopteri > Salmoniformes > Salmonidae > Salvelinus > Salvelinus sp. IW2-2015. Next base: position 25,254,305 of record NC_036871.1, read on the forward strand.
AGCCTGGAATCGAACCAGGGACTGTAGTGACGCCTCTTGCACTGAGACCGCTGCGCCACACAGGAGCCCCAATGATGGAGGCCACCGTGTTCTTGGGGACATTCAATGCTGCAGAAATGTTTTGCTACCCTTCCCCATACCTGTGCCTCGACACAATCATGTCTCGAGCGCTACGGAGCCCTTCGACCTCATGGCTTGGTTTTTGCTCTGACATGCATTGTCAGCTGTGGGAACATATATAGACAGGTGTGTGTCTTTGCAAATCATGTCCAATCAATTTGATTTACCATAGGTTGACTCCAATCAAGTTGTAGAAACATCTCAAGGATGATCAATGGAAACAGGATGCACCTGAGCTCAATGTCATGTGTCATAGCAAAGGGTCTGAAAACAAGTTATTTCTAAAAACCTGTTTTTGCTTTGTCATTATGGGCTATTTTGTGTATTTGATGAGGAAAAACAGGTATTTAATCTATTTTAGAATTGTCACGGTTTTCTTCCTGGGATGAAGGAGAGGACCAAAATGCAGCGCGGCTAGTGTTAAACAGAATTTAATAAAGAATGTCTGAACACTACAAACAACAAAACAATAAATGTGAAAACCAAAAACAGTCCTATCTGGTGCAGAACACAAAGACAGAAGACAGGAAACAATCACCCACAAAATCCCAACACAAAACAAGCCTCCTATATATGATTCTCAATCAGGGACAACGATTGACAGCTGCCTCTGATTGAGAACCATATTAGGCTGGACACAGAAACAGACAAACTAGACACACAACATAGAATTCCCACCCAGCTCACGTCCTGACCAACACTAAACAAGCAAAACACATAAGAACTCTGGTCAGGACGTTACAAGAATGAGGCTGTAATGTAACAAAATGTGGAAAAAGTCAAGGGGTCTGAATACTTTGCGAATGCACTGTARACTGATCAAGTGAATCCAGGGGAAAGCTATGATCCCTTATTGATGTCGCTTGCTAAAGCCACTTCAATCAGAGTGGATGAAAGTGAGGAGCCAGGTTAAATAAGGATTTTTAAGCCTTGAGACAATTGACAGGAATTGTGTTTGTATGCCATTCAGAGGGTGAATAGGCAAGACAAAATATGTAAGTGTCTTTGAACGGAGTATGGTAGTAGGCGCCAGGCTCACCGGTTTGTGTCAAGAACTGTAACGCTGCTGCGTTTTTTAAGCTCAACAGTTTCCTGTGTGTATCAAGAATGGTTCACCAACCAAAGGACATCCAGCCAACTTGACACAACTGTGGGAAGCATTGGAGTCAGCATGGGCCAGAATCCCTGTGGAACGCTTGATACCTTGTAGAGTTCATGCCCCACAACTCAATATTAGGAAGGTTTTCTAAATGTTTTGTACACTCAGTGTATATTGACGCAAGTTTGACATTTTCATTTACCTAGAAATTCATATTGCAAATGCACCAAGCTGTCTTGAGAGTATTTCTGCTTATGCAGTGATTGCAGCCAGTCTGAAACCTGCGTCAGGCATCGAATGTTTCCGTAGTTTCTGACAGCTCTGATGACAAACTATTTTTTCCAGATCGCTCAGATCAGAGAAGTGTGAGTGGCATTACTATTATATATGTACAGTGTGTGTGTGTGTGTATGTATGTATGTATGTATATATATATATATATATATATATATATATATATATTCAAGAAAGGCCTACTCTGACTGCCTGTGCTGTCTGATTCTCCCGCATTGGACGCACATTGTTCTGCATTTCAATCTGAGAAACAAGCCTTTAGTCAGAGCCAATTGACTTGAGCTGTCAAATTCAAGAATATCTATGGCAGTGACAGAGGGAGAGAATACACACAGCCATTCCCTAGCGAGTTAGATGGGGGAGAAGTAATCAATAGCATGCCTTCCCCTCATGGCCTGGCTGGCAGAGAGTATATGATGTGGCTGATATTCTATCTTTGGTCTTAGACTAGATAGCAGTCTCAGCCATTGAGCCATAGATAATGTTGTCTGCTGCACACATAGTGGTGTGTTGTTCCATTCCCCAATAAATTCCAATACTCATCATTATGCTGCTTGTTTACACTAGTGTATTCACCCTTCACACTGGGCACACCACATCATTTCAACGTGGACATTTGGGTACTATTTGGTTGAGATATTTTAATATTTAGTATTTATTACGATCCTCAATTAGCTGCTGCTGAKGCAGCAGATACTCTTCCTGGGGTACAAACAGGAAACAACACAACAAATAAAGTACATAATATACATATATAGCACTACGTTTACATTACAATTTAGCCATTCAGCAAATGCTCCAACCCAGAGCGACTCACAGCTAGTGCATTCATCATAGCCAGGCAAGACAACCACATATGAAGTCGTATCCCAACCACTTATTACATACTGTACATAATACAATACAAAAAGCATAAACATTTCTCTGTGTCTCTTCACTGTCCCCGTCATGCCATAAGTTGTTCCTTATCTGTTTAAAAAAAAACTTTGTTTCATTGCTAGCTTGAGTTACCTGGGATTGCAGAGTGTTCCATTTAGTCATGGATCTATTTAATACTGGGTGTTTTCAAGACTCTGTACTGGACCTGGGGACTGTGAAGAGACCTCTGATTGAACTGATGAGTGTCCGAACTTTGTGCCAACGGTTTGAACAGASAGTTCGGTACCTTCAGCACATCAACAGCTCGCACAAAGACCAATAGTGATGCAGTCAATCTCTCATCAACTTTGAGCCAGGAGAGACTGACATGCATGTCACTGGCATTCACCCTCCGAGTACCACAGGAGGCTGCTGAGGGGAGGACAGCTCATAATAATGGCTGGAATGGAGCAAATGGAATGGCAAACCATGTGTTTGATGAGTTCGATACCATTCCTCTTTTCAGTTCCAGCCATTACTATGAGCCCATCTTCCCCAATTAAGGTGCCACCAACCTCATGTGCCGTGTACATCTAAGTGCAATACGTGCTACTCTTTATTGGTCCACCTGCAATTTGCCTATGTCCTTCTTTGCCGCACCTGACCACACAACTGGGCAGTAGTCCAGGTGCGAGAGAACTAGGGGCTGTAGGGCGTGTCTGGTTGACGGAGATATCAAGAGAGTAGAGCAATGCCTTATCATGGACAGACTTCTTCCCATTTTAGTAACCATTGAGTCTATACGTTTTGACCATGATAGCTTGCTATTTAGGGTAACACCCAGCAGTTTGGTTTCTTCATCTTGCTCAATAGGCACATTATTCAATAATAGATCCAGGTGAGGTTTAGGGTTGAGTGAGTGATTTGTCCCAAAAATTATAGTTTTTGTTTTTTGGATATTTAACACCAACCTATTACAAGTTACCCATTCTAAAACTGACTGGAGCTCTATTTTAAGGGTGTTATTTATTTTACTGTTGTCCCGACATGTTCTATTTTTGTTTCATCAGACCAGAGCACATTTCTCTGAAAAGTACGATCTTTGTCCCTATGTGCAGTTGCAAACCATAGTCTGACTTTTTTTATGGCGGTTTTGGAACAGGGGCTTCTTCCTTGCTGAGCAGCCTTTCAGGTTATGTCGATATAGGACTCGTTTTACTGTGGATATAGATTATTTGTACCTGTTTCCTCCAGTATCTTCACAAGGTCCTTTGCTGTTGTTCTGGGATGTAATGGTTTTCGTCGTCTGAAGAAGAGGAATCGGACCAAAGCGCAGCGTGGTAAGTGTTCATGCTTTTTTATTGAAAACTGAACACTATAACAAAATAACAAAGTGAATAACCGAAACCGAAACAGTCCTGTAACGTGCAAAACACTAAACAGAACAATACTACCCACAAAGCATAGGTGGAAAAAAGCTACCTAAGTATGGTTCTCAATCAGAGACAACAATAGACAGCTGCCTCTGATTGAGAACCACACCCGGCCAAACACAAAGAAATACAAAACATAGACAATGAACATAGAATGCCCACCCAAATCACACCCTGACCAAACCAAAATAGAGACATAAAAAGCTCTCTATGGTCAGGGCGTGACATGGGATTGATTTGCACTTTTCACACCAAAGTACGTTCATCTCTAGGAGACAGAACGCATCTCCTTCCTGAACGGTATGACAGCTGCGTGGTCCCATGGTGTTTATACTTGTGTACTATTGTTTGTACAGATGAACGTGGTACCTTCAGGCATTTGGAATTTGCTCCCAAGGATGAACCAGACTTGTGGGGGTCTAAAAACATTTTTCTGAGGTCTTGGCTGATTTCTTTAGATTTTCCCATGATGTCAAGCAAAGAGGCACTACGTTTGAAGGTAGGCCTTGAAATACATCCACAGATGCACCTCCAATTAATTAAATTATGTCAATTAGCCCATCAGAAGCTTCTAATGCCATGACATCATTTTCTGGAATTTTCCAAGCTGTTTAAAGGCACAGTCAACTTAGTGTATGTAAACTTCTGACCCACTGGAATTGTGATAGAGTGAATTATAAGTGAAATAATCTGTCTGTAAACAATTGTTGTGAAAATTACTTGTGTCATGCACAGAGTAGGGTTCCTAACTGACTTGCCAAAACTATAGTTTGTTAACAAGAAATTTGTGGAGTGGTTGAAAAACTACTTTTAAACAATACATTTATGTTTTGTTCGAAAATGTGCATATTTATAGCTACAAATCCTGATTATACATTGTGAATACGTAGCATCGATTCACCAGAATCTCCAGAGATATTTTGGACACTCACCTAATCTGACCAAAGAACTCATCATAAACTTTATATAAAAATACTTGTTGTATGGCAAATGAAAGATACACTGGTTCTTAATGCAACCGCCGTGTTAGATTTAAAAAAATAACTTTACCATAACAAACAGCTTGCGTTATTGCGAGACAGCGCTCGCCAAAACGGCAGAGAATAGGAATCAACATTTTCCACAGAAATACGAAATAACATCATAAATTGTTCTTACTTTTGCTGAGCTTTTGCTGATCCATCAGAATCTTGTACAAGGAGTCCTAGGTCCAGAATAAATCGTTGTTTGGTTTTAGAATGTCCTTTTTTCCTGTCGAATTCGTGCCACAATGCTAGCCAATGTTGATGACATTCCCAGTTTCTCTCGACGCAAAGAACGGAAAACTYCAAAAGTCCCAATAAACGTTGAATAATCTGATAAAACTCGGTTGAAAAAACATACTTTACGAAGTTATTATCACATGTATCAAATAAAATCAGAGCCGGAGATATTAGCCGTGTATACCGAACGCTTATCAGAAGACAATGTCGACGTACTTCGCGCGCCAGAGAAGACAAAGACATTTCCAGACCTGTCACTCCAAAAGCTCTTGTTCGGCCTCAGATCAAGCTAGACACCCCATTCCACCTTCCACTGCCTGTTGACATCTAGTGGAAGGCGTATGAAGTGCATGCATATCGATAAATATTAGGCAATTGAATAGGCAGACCCTGGAACAGAGCATCGTTTTCAGATTTTTCACTTCCTGTATGGAAGTTTGCTGCAAAATGAGTTCTGTTTTACTCACAGATATAATTCAAACAGTTTTAGAAACTTGAGAGTGTTTTCTATCCAGTACTACTAATAATATGCATATTGTACGATCTAGAATAGAGTACGAGGCAGTTTAACTTGGGCACGATTTTTTTCCAAAGTGAAAACAGCGCCCCCCTATTGACAAGAAGTTTTAATGACTTCAACTGTACATGTCAGTACATATACACAACAACTAGTTCAACAGTCACATCATTCATTACCAGATTCATCTGAGGTTTTTGAACTCAGGGAATGACATGTACCACTGAGTGTCTTAGAAACACTAAAAGGCGTTAAATAAGTAGGTTTTACAGGAGACTGGCTAGGCCTAGTACTGGTGGGACAGAATCCTACAGAAACACTTGATTTATCAAATGAGGTACAATATCTCAAAACACTCATGAATATTATTCAGTTATGGTATAATTTTCTTTTGGTCACTTTGATCGGGACGGTTTTGCAATGTGCTGAGAGAAAAACATGGGTGTTTAGTTATAATTTAGACCCCCGTGTTCTTCTCTTTTCAGAGAGCTTTGTTCTATAAGGTAAGTTTGTGCCGACTTGACACTAGACATTCCACAGCTGCTTAGAATTCAAATTATGATGTGTGTGTTTTTGTGTGTGTGTACATTTATATGCATGTGCTTGTGTATGTGTGACAGGGCTGATGCAGATGAGGATGACTGCGAGATGACAGAGAAGGGTCATCCAACATTAATTGAGATCCACTCCAGACAGATAGCGATCAATGGATGGTTTTCAGTGAACAGCTTTTCTCGGTCTGTCCCGCCATGTTCAACACAGCTAATTAATGTGCCAATCTCCTCATGGCAGGGCGGCTGCGTCAACCTAATCTGCCTCTTCAACTCCCAACTGGATGCACACTTCAGCTGTCAACGGATACAGACCGACATGAAGGGATGAAATGACATGTGCCGGGTGGTTTTCATGTTTTTATTGCAATATTATACACTGAACAAAAATATAAACAGTCCTATGTTTCATGAGCTGAAATAAAAGATCCCAGATATTTTCCATATGCACAAAAAGCTTATTTCTCTCAAATTATGTTCACAAATTTGTTTACATCCCTGTTAGTGAGCATTTCTCCTTTAACAAAAGAATCTATCCACCTGACAGGTGTGGCATATCAAGAAGCGGATTAAACAGTATGATCATTATACAGGTACACCTTGTGCTGGTGACAATAAAAGGCCACTCTAAAATGTGCAGTTTTGTCGCACAATACAATGCCTCAGATGTCTCAAGTTTTGATGTAGTTGGCATGCTGACTGCAGGAATGTCTTCCAGAGCTGTTGCCAGAGAATTTATTGCCAATTTCTCTATAATAAGCCGCCTCCGACGTCGTTTTAAAGAATTTGTCGGGACGTCCAACCGGCCTCCCAACCACAGACCACGTGTAACCACACCAGCCCAGGACCTTCACATCTGGCTTCTTCACCTGCGGGATTGTTTGAGACCAGGAACCCGGACTGCTGATGAAACTGTGGGTTTGCACAGCTGAAGAAATTCTGCACAAACTATCTCAGGGAAGCTCTTCTGCATGCTYGTCATCCTCACCAGGGTCTTGACCTGCCTGCAGTTCGGAGTCGTAMCTGGCTTCAGTGGGCAAATGCTCACCTTTGATGGCCACTAGCACGCTAAAGAAGTGTACTCTATACGGATGAATCCCAGTTTCAACTGTACCGGGGAGATGGCAGACAGCTTGTATGGCGTCATGTGGGCAGGCAGTTTGCTGATATCAACGTTGTGAACAGAGTGCCCCATGGTGGCGGTGGGGTTATGGTATAGGCAGGCATAAGCTATGGACTACGAACTCAATTRCATTTTATCAATGGCAATTTGAATGCACAGAGATTGCGTGACGAGATCCTGATGCCATGCCATTCATCCGCCTCCATCACCTCATGTTTCAGCATTATAATGCACTGCACCATGTCGCAAGGGTCTGTACACAATTCCTTGAAGCCAAAAATGTCCCAGTTCTTCCATGGCCTGCATACTCACTAGACATGTCATCCATTGAGCATATTTGGGATGATGTGGGTTGACGTGTACAACCGCGGGTTTCAATTCCCGCCAATATCTTAACTTCGCACAGCCATTAAAGAGGAGTGGGACAACATTGGCCACAGGCCACAGTCAACAGCCCGATCAACCCTATGCAAAAGAGATGTGTCGCGCTCCATGAGGCAAATGGTGTTCAGACCAGATCACATGCGCTGAATACAACAGGTGTAGACTGTGAAATGCTTACTTACAAGCCCTTAACCAACAATGCAGTTCAAGAAATAGAGTTCAGAAAATATTAACTAAATAAACTAATGTAAAATATTAAAAGTAACACAATAAATGTAAATAGTCCGGGTGGCCATTTGATTAATTGTTCAGCAGTCTAGAAGCTGTTAAGGAGCCTTTTGGACCTAGACTTGGCACTCCAGTACTGCTTGCTGTGCGATAGCAGAGAGAGTGGTCTATGACTTCGGTGACTGGAGTCTTTGAACATTTTGGGGCCTTCTTCTGACACCGCCTAGTATATAGGTCCTGGATGGTAGGAAGCTTGGCCCCAGTGATGTACTGGGCCGTTCACACATCACACACTCTGTTGCGCCTTACGGTCGGATGCCGAGCAGTTGCCATACCAGGCGGTATGCAACTGGTCAGGATGCTCTCGATGGTGCAGCTGTATAACGTTTTGAGGATCTGGGGACCCATGCCAAATCTTTTCAGTCTCCTTAGGGGGGAAAAGATGTTGTCGTGCCCTCTTCTGACTGATACTGACTGGTTTTCTGATCCACGCCCCTACCTTTTTTTAAAGGTATCTGTGACCAACAGATGCATATCTGTATTCCCAGTCATGTGAAATCCATAGATTAGGGCCTAATGAATTTATTTAAATTGCCTGATTTCYTTATATGAACTGTAACTCAGTAAAATCTTTGAAATTGTTGCATGTTGTGTTTATATTTTTCTTCAGTGTTTTTTCAAGCATTTATTTTTCATGCTGAAACAGCAACAGAGATATTTGATGGACAGAAAGTGCTCATTGATTTGGCCTTCTCCTTTACATACTTCTCAAATCATAATTATTTTCAGTCCATTATTTATTTAAAGCTGACTTAAAGCTGACAGACATGGAGTTGGTTGGAAATGTCGTGTCTGTGACTATCAATAAATGTGAAGACTCTTATTTCATCAAATTAATTCTCTGTGTTATTATTATTACGTGATTAAACTCATCATGTAAACTTTAATTAACTAGGAAGTTGGGGCACAACGGGAAAATGTTTATAGCGTCTCTATTTCCCAAATCAACTCTTCGGATATTTTCATATCTTATCGAGTACAGTCTTGTATTAATGTATTATTATTACCTCATCAGTTCTCATTGCTGAACGTCGCAAACCCTTGGATATCTGCATGAACCCTAGCCTAAATCATGAATCAGCGATATACAAATTGGTTAAATTATCTATTTACTAACTAACTAATCAAGTCACAGAAATACATGAAAACACACACAATTTGTTCATATATGGGGTATTACATGATACAAAGAAAAAGTCCCTAGCGAACGAAACCGATATGACGGCTTGGTAGACAAAGTAAAGGGGGTGTGGACCACTCAAGGGCAGGAAACTGATAGTTACATATTTACGAGTGTATGTCGTGTTGTCTCTCTCTGTGGTCGCCGGTCCGTCTGCTGGAGAGAGTTGACAGAAAAGTCTCTGGTTGCATTCCTAGTTGATAYGCCATGTTGTCGCATAGAATAGAGGTTTCGGCTGTTGTCGGTATTCTTCGTCCTAGGCTACGTACATTTCCAGCTGCAGACTGAAAGTTCGACAGCCTAGGATTTCTTACTTCTGTAGGGAATCGATAGTCTCAGAGTTGAACCGTATGTAGCCGTGTACCTCACACATACAATACCCCATAAGGTCAAAGTGGAATTATGTTTTTAGAAATTTGTACAAATTAATAAAAAATGAAAAGCTGAAATGTCTTGAGTCAGTAAGTTTTCAACCCCTTTGTTATGGCAAGCCTAAATAAATTGAGGAGTAAACATTTGCTTAATAAGTCATAATAAGTTGCATGGACTTACTCTGCGTGCAATAAGAGTGTTTAACATGCTGTACGGTCTTGTCCTTTGGAAGAGTTGTAGTGCCAACTATTTCAACATGTAGCTCTTCATATTTTATGAAATTACACCGTGGTTTGCATGGTCTAATGTGAATTGCATCACGAGGGCTTTTATACTAGAAAAGTGTCCGTCTCTGTCACGCCCTSGCCTAACCAAAATAGAGAATAAAAGCCTCTATGGCCAGGGCGTGACAGAGACGGACCCTTTTCTAGTATAAAAGCCCTCGTGATGCAATTGTGACTAGGGTGGGCATTCTAGTTTCTTTATTTCTATGTTTTCTGTTTCTATGTTTTGGCCGGGTGTGGTTCTCAATCAGGGACAGCTGTCTATCGTTGTCTCTGATTGGGAATCATACTTAGGCAGCCTGTTTTTCCACCTTAGTTGTGGGTAGTTGTCTGTGTTAGTGGCCTGTATAGCCCTAGTCAGCTTCACGTTCGTTTCTGTTGTTTCTTGTTTTTGTTGGCGACATTTAAAATAAAAAGAAATGTACGCTCACCACGCTGCACCTTGGTCCGGTCTCATCATACAGTCTCATCATATTTGTGCCCACCTGGGCGTGGCTACTGACTGTGCATAAGTTACCATAAAACAACCAATTCTCATTTGGAAGACTAAATCACATTGTTATCTTTTCAAAGGTCTTCTTATACTTATTTATCCATCTTATGCAACGTTCAGAAGTAAACCTGACAGCTGGGAAATGTACACTTTAACAGATATAGTTATGTGTGTTTCCTGTCCTTCATGAGATCACCAAATGAAACACACTCAACATGACTGTCCCTTAAGTGTCCACGGACCATTCCCACATTCTCAAAAATAAATATTGTTTAATTCTCCCATTTTGGGGATTAGGAGTTTCTAAAGAGAAGCTATTTGTTCTCCATAGACTCTCTCCCCAAATACTGCCTGGCAGTTTCTACCAGGAATTTATGACCGTTGTAAAACCTGATGTGGGAGAGCGAGTGAGAGAGGGGGAGCCACAATATACACCCAAAAGGCCATGTCGTGACAGAAACCAGTCACAAAAATACCCAAGTCTCTCCATGATTATAGTAAAAGGGAAAGTTAGAACTAGGTTTTAATTTCCCATTAATAAGAATATTGAGAGTATGTACTGCCCAGAGCATCTACTGTGTCATTCAAATAATGAGTAAAATATCTCCATCCATGTAGATGTGTAATTGATATAGTAGTTATTTCTTTGTTTCATGTTAAAATTGCCATTTCACATAGTTATTTTCATTGCAAATCACAACTAATGATATATTTCCCATTGTTATGAATACCCTGAGGATCAATACTGCATCAAAGTATCAGTGTACATTACTAATAAATGCCCAATGCTCCTCTTCTCCCCTGCCTCCGATGCTTTATATCTTTGCTTTCATCTTTGTTTTAAGATGCTCTCTTCTCCTCTCTAGTATGCTGAATCCAATTCCAATCCCTTCAAATGTCATGATTCATCTCCAGTCTCCAAAACCCCAGTCCTCTGAAAGCTATCAGTGCCCAACTAAACATTAGAAACGTATGTTCCTCAAATGCCAATCTGAAAAATGAAGTGGAGTTTGGGAGAAAGTGTGTGGTCCTAAAATAGTCCTGGTGCACAGACCATCTGTCATTCTTCGGGGGAAAATGTCAGACATCAAGTGTCCTTAAAAATTATTGGAGAAGTCATCCTTCTCCTTGTGATAAGAGGCAGTCGGAAGGAGGGTTCTTCCAATGCACTTTTCCTCCTCTTTGAGTGGCTTAAAATGTCAAGTTCTATTTGTCAAATTGTCACGGATCCCCACGGTACTGCTGCTCATTCCGTTTACCAGCTCTGGAGGTCTACGTCACCAGCCTTCTAGGCGTCACTGAACTGGATTCATTACCACCAACCCCAGACTGTCTTGTCTCATTACACACACCTGATTCCCCATTGTCCTTGTCAGTTATTGTTACCATGTCTGTTGGTCCTGTGAGTACCAGTGCTGTTGTATCGGCTTCCATGCTACGTGTTATTGTGCACTTGTTTTACGKGTCTCGTCCCGTGTATTTTTAATCAGTTTACACCTCGCTAGTTTTGTTTGGGTGGAGAAAATAAAAACCCCTATTACGTATTCCTGCGCTTGTCTCCTATCATTATACAACGTGACAGACTAACCGACCACCTAAATGGAGACAGTAGGAAAGACCGAGCTGTCGACGAGACAATCCAGCATCAGGAGGACTGTCTCTCCAGACTCGGCAGAATTCTCCTGCTCCAACCGAGGTAGGATGCTCAATCTCCCCTCCTTTTCTGAAAACTCAACCAGTGTGTTTTCCCATTTATTGAATACCCTAGCCCCTCACTCCCGTTAGCTCTGATTGAATCCGGAGCCGCCAGGAATCTTTTAGATAGCGCACTGGCCACTGCATTACACATTCCTTTGGTTCCCCGACAGTCACCCATTCCGGTTCGAGCCCTGGATAATAGGGACAGGGCTTGTACATCACATCACTGTTCCCGTTTTTCTGCTGACCCATGACACTCAGTTAGAACAGATCACCTTTTTGATTATAGACACCCCCACGTACCCCATTGTTTTAGGTCTGACCTGGTTGTGTTGGCATAACCCTGTTATTTCCTGGTCCAAGGGGAGACTGCTGGGTTGGTCGCAGGAGTGTCTGGGGAGGTGTCTCGCTGTGTCTGTCAACACCACTACGGTGTAAAGTCCGGACCACGCCCCTCAAGTGGAGTTACCAGAGGAATAGCAGGATCTGCATCGGGTTATCTCAAAGACTCAGGCTACACACCTGCCTCCTCATCGCCCCTGGGACTGTGCCATTGACCTGCTGTCTGACGCAGCCCTCCCGCGAGAACACGTCTATCCCCTCTTCTATGTGGAGACCAAGGCCATGGAGACCCTATGTACAGGAGAGCCTCCAGCAGAGTTATCCGCCCCTCTACGTCACCAGCCTACTCTAGATAACTTTTTGATAAAAAGAAAGATGGCGGACTGCACCCCTGCATTGATTATCGAACTCTGAATAAATCCACCATCAAGTTCAGCTATCCTTTACCCTTCATCCGAACCATCATCGAACAAATGCACGGGGCGCAGTACTTCATGAAACTGGACTTGAGGAGCGCCTACAATCTGGTGCGCATTCGTGCAAGAGAGGAATGGAAAACTGCCTTTTCCACGACCGTACTCTTAATGCCTTTTGACCTTTCTAATGCTCTTTCAGTCTTCCAGGCCTTTATTAACTTCTTTGGGGTAGGGGGCAGTATTTTCACGTCCGGATGAAAAGCGTGCCCAGAGTAAACTGCCTGCTACTCAGGCCCAGATGCTAGGATATGCATATTATTAGTAGATTTGGATATAAAACACTCTGAAGTTTCTAAAACTGTTTGAATGATGTCTGTGAGTATTAACAGAACTCATATGGCAGGCAAAAACCATAGAAGAAATCCAACCAGGAAGTGGGAAATCTGAGGTTTGTAGTTTTCAATTCTTTGCTTATCCAAGATACAGTGGAAATGGGGTCATATTGCACTTCCTAAGGCTTCCACTAGATGTCAACAGTCTTTAGAACCTTGTTTGAGGCTTCTACTGTGAGGTGGGGGCGAATGAGAGGGGAATGAGTCAGAGGTCTGCCAGAGAGCCACGAGCTGACCAGGCGCGTTCACGTGAGAGAGTTAGCTTGCGTTCCATTACATTTCTGAAGACAAAGGAATTATCCGGTTGGAACATTATTGAAGATTTATGTTAAAAACATCATAAAGATTGATTCTATACATCGTTTGACATGTTTCTACGGACTGTAACGGAACTTTTTGACTTTTCGTCTGCACCTAGTGATCGCGCGTCATGAATTTTGATTACTGGGCTAAACACGCGAACAAAAAGGATGTATTTGGATATAAATGATGGACTTCATTGAACAAAACAAACATTTATTGTGGAACTGGGATTCCTGGGAGTGCATTCTGATGAAGATCATCAAAGGTAAGTGAATATTTATAATGCTATTCTGATTTATAATGCTATTCTGTTTTGAATTTGGCGCCCTGCAGTTTCACTGGCTGTTGATGAGGTGGGACGCTACCTTCCCACATACCCTAGAGAGGTTAACCAAGTGTTTTGGGACATGCTGGGAAGGGGTGTAGTGGTTTATATAGACAACATTTTGTTCTATTCTGCTGACTGCGCCCAGCATGTCTCGTTAGTCAGGTCTGTGCTGGGAAGACTGTTGGAGCATGATCTATATGTTAAACAAGAGAAGTGTTTGTTTTTCCAGTGGTCCGTGTCCTTTTTTGGGCTACCTCATATCCACGGAGGGATTGGAGAGGAAGGAGCAACGTGTCAGCGCAGTTAGGTCGTGGCCCATCCCCCAACTCCGTGAAAGCAGTCCAGCAATTCCTGGGGTTCACCAACTATTTCCGGAGGTTCATCTGGAGCTTCAGCATGGTGGTCGCGTCTCTTACCTCCCTGCTGAGAGGAGGTCCCCAGTGGCTTCGTTGGACGGCAAAGGCGGAGAGGGCGTTCGAGACACTGAAGGCACGCTTCACAACTGCTCCCGTGCTGGCACATCCCGACCCCTCACTTCCCTTCATTGTCGAGTCGGGGCAGTACTGTCCCTCTGCACCGGAACCCCTCCAAAGCTGCGGCCCTGTGCCTTCTACTCCAAGCAGCTGACCCCAGCACAGAGGAACTACGACATCGGTGACCGGGAATTCTTGGCGGTCGAGTAGGCTCTGAAGGCGTGGAGGCACTGGCTGGAGGGGTCCAAACACCCTTTCTTGGTGTGGATGGACCACCGGAACCTGGAGAAAATCAGGGCAGCATAGAGGCTAAACCCGATGCAGGCCACGTGGGCTCTATTCTTCGCCAGGTTCCAATTTACGCTTTCTTATAGGCCAGGCTCGAGGAATGTGAAGACAGATGCCCTGTCTCGCCTCTATGATGCAGAGGAGAAAGAGAGAGGGAGAGGAGACCCCCCCATCATCTCTCCATCCCGTATCATCGCACCAGTGGTGTGGGACGTGGACGTCAACATACGGCAGGCCCTGCACATGGAACCCACACCTGCACAGTGCCCGGAGAACCGCGCCTACGTGCCCACGGTTGTGCGGGACCGCCTCCTTACCTGGGTGCACATGGCGCCTGTGTYGGGTCATCATGGGATAAGCCGTACCATCGCCTGCCTGACTGAGAAGTACTGGTTGCCCACCTTGGCTAGGGATGCCCGGGTTTTCTCTTCCTGCTCCATCTGTGCCCAGTCTAAGACACCCAGACATCTCCCTTATCGAAAGCTCCTTCCCCTACCGGTTCCACAACGACCCTGGTCTCACCTCTTGGTGGACTTTGTCACTGACCTTCCCCCCGTCCCAGGGGAACACCACCATTCTCGTCCTTGTGGACCGGTTTTCCAAAGCTTGTCACCTCCTTCCTCTGCCTGGGCTCCCGTCGGCCATGCAAACCGCAGAGGCTCTTTTTACCCACGTCTTCCGGCACTACGGGATCCCAGAGGAAAATTGTGTCAGACCGTGGCCCTCAGTTCACCTCACGTGTATGGAAAGCGTTCATGGAAAGCCTGGGGGTCATGGTCAGTCTCACCTCCAGGTACCATACTCAAACTAATGGGCAGGTGGAGAGGGTCAATCAGGAGGTGGGCAGGTTCCTGAGGTGTTACTGTCAGGACTGGCTGGGGGAGTGGCAGATTTTCGACCATGGGCTGAGTACACTCAGAATTCCCTCCGCCACTCCGCCACTCCTCCACTAACCTCACTCCTTTCCAGTGAGTGTTGGGGTATCAGCCGGCCCTGGCACCTTGGCATCCGAGCCAGACCGAGGCCCCTGCGGTGGACGGGCGGTGCTGGGTTTCTGCGGTGGACATGCTGAACGCTTCGCTGACCAGGGATTTTCACCGTCGGCGCCCTGACCGATCCGCACCGCGTCTCTGTGGTCGTCCCCGAGGCTGGTGTCATCCCGCTGCTAGTGCAGCACGTCTGGGGTGGGTACTGTCACGGATCCCCCCGGTACTGCTGCTCATTCCGTTCACCAGCTCCGGAGGTCTACGTCACCAGCCTTCTAGGCGTCACTGAACTGGATTAATTTCCACCAACCCCAGACTGTCTTGTCTCATTTCACACACCTGGTTCCCATTCCCCCTGATTAGAAGGTTATACATGTGCCCTCTGTACCCAATTGTCCTTGTTGGTTATTGCTACCATGTCCATTGGTCCTGTGAGTACCTGTGCTGTTGTATCGACTTCCATGCTATGTGTTATTGTGCACTTGTTTCGCGGGTCTCGTCCAGTGAATTATTTAGAGGTTTACACCTTGCTCTTTTGTTTGGGTGGAGAAAATAAAAAACCCTATTACGTGTTCCTGCGTTTGTCTCCTATCATTATACAATGTGACACAAATGCACAAGCATAGTGAAATGCTTAACTATCAAGCCCTACCAACAGTGCAGTATTCAATATCAAAATATATGTAAAAAATAATTATATAAGAAAGAGGACGCTATTCAGGGTCAGTGCCAGTACCAAATGTACAATGTGCAGGGATACTGGAACATTTGAGTATGTACATGTAGGCAGGGATTAGGAGAAAGTGATTGGTGGCAGAATAAGTCATAATAGTATACAGTATGCAAGCAGCATAAGTGTGGTGGTGAGTGTGCATATATATTTAAGTGTATGTGTGTACAAGAGTGTCAGTGTAGGCAAGATAGGCGAATATTCACTATATATACAAAAGTGTGTGGACACCCCTTCAAATTAGTGGATTTGGCCATTTCAGCCACATACGGTGATGACAGGTGTATACAATCGAACACATTACCATGCAATCTCCATAGACAATTGGCAGTAGAATGGCCTTACTGAAGAGCTCAGTGACTTTCCTCATAGGAGGCCACCTTTCCAACAAGTCAGTTCGTCAAATTTGTTGCATGCTAGAGCTTCCCCGGTTAACTGTAAGTGTTATTGTGAAGTGTAAATGTCTAGGAGCAACAACAGCCCAGCCGTGAAGTGATAGGCCACACAAGCTTACAGGACAGGACAGCCGAGTGCTGAATCGCTAAGCACGTACAAATTGTCTTTCCTCGGTTGGAACACTCACTACTGAGTTCCAAACTGCTTCTGGAAGCAACATCAGCACAAAAACTGTTAGTCTAGCCAGCTATCATGAAATTGGTTTCCGTGGCCGAGCAGCTACACACAAGCCTAAGATCACCCTACGCAATGCCAAATGTCAGCTGGAGTGATGTATAGCTTTCTGCCATTGGACTCTGGAGCAGTGGAAATGCGTTCTCTGGAGTGATGAATCACGCTTCACCATCTAACAGTCCGACGGCCGAATCTGGGTTTGGCGGATGCCAGGAGAACGCTACCTGCTCGAATGAATGGTGCCAACTGTAAAGTTTGGTGGAGGAGGAGTAATGGTCTGGGGCTATTTTTCATGGTTCGGGCTTGGCCCCTTAGTTCCAGTGAAGGGGAATCTTAAAGCTACAGCACATAATGACATTCATGACGATTCTGTGCTTCCAATTTTGTGGCAACAGTTTGGGGAATGCCCTTTCCTGTTTCAGCATGACAATGCCCCCGTGCACAAAGCGAGTGCCATACAGAAATGGTTTGTCGAGATCGGTGTGGAAGAACTTGACTGGCCTGCACAGAGCCCTGACCTCAACCACAACGAACACCTTTRGGATGAATTAGAACGCCAACTGCGAGCCAAGCCTAATCGCCCAACATCAGTGCCATGTCAGCTGACAATTTTTAGATTGGACGTTAGTCTACCCAGCTATCAAACATGACAGAATACAGACCTGTCATGCAGGGCACAGGGGCCCTCACGTCAAGGAGGCCCCCATTCATTTTGTTAGTAATTTTCACTCAGATATCACATTAACTTGGCACAAGTCATTACAAAATATGTAGAATTGTAGGAAATTTGCTTTAAAACTGCAAACATTTCTTTCCACATACTTTTGGTCATGTAGTGTACATTTAAACAGGGGATGAAAGTGACTGATAGCAGGAATATACAAATACTTATGTTAATATGCTAACGGTAATATGTACACATGAACAGGATTAATAGTGACCAGTAGCAGCATAACTATACAGATACTAATGGTGATGGCAATCAATAATCAATGAACAGTAGCGTAGTGGTAGTAATAAATCTAATTAATGATCATTTTAGCAGCAGAGTAGGTGTGAGTGGGAGCTGTAGTTGTTAGCCATTTAAGTCTTATGGCCAGGGGAGGATAGAAGCTCATTAGATTAGCATCTCCTAGGACCATCCTTCTCTCAAGGTCTCCTCTCACAGTCTCTGCCTTGGCTTTGAATAAAGTAATATTGCAATGGCTTTTAATTCTGTGGCCTTAAGTCTATCTATTTCCACTGCCGGCACAAAGCCCATATTCAACCCAAGTTAACCCTGATTATTAAATCTGCTTAAAGGTTCAATGCAGTCATTTTTATTTCAATATCAAATCATTGCTGGGTAACAATGTATCTTACTGAGATTGTTTTCAATTAAAATGGTCAAAAAGGAACAAAAATAGCTTCTAAGCAAAAAGCAATTTCTCATGCAAGAATTTTGCTAAGACTGTCTGGGAGTGGTCTAAGTTGGGAGGGGAAAACTGAAAACAAGCTGTTATTGGCAGAGAGGTTTGGAACGCTCTTTGTTATTGGTCCAGTAACTAAATTACCAGCTGGTAGTGTCATCAGGCAGGTCAAAACTCAATCCCAGCAAAACAGTATTTTCAAACACCTCTTACACTAAAAGGGCATTATCATCATTTTCACTATTTCACAATATTATTAAAACCTCATAGTGTGAAAATATATATAAAACATAGGAAAATCACGTTTTGACTGCACTGGGCCTTTAAGTTGTCAGGCAGATATGTTCATACAGAGTTTATATGATCATGTCAGCTCCCTCGGTTGAGGAGCATATACAGTATAAGCAGAGGGGATAGAAGGAGGAACGAAGGGAGGGAGGAAAGGAGGGCGTTGATTCTTAAAGGAACTCAGCTTCTTCTCTGTATGAATTCTTCAGGGGAATAAATTGAGTCTTATTRAGCTCAACAGCCTTTGAGTTGCCTGGAGATGACGACAGGGTTTTAAAGCATTAAAGAAGGATCTCAAGGCCCCTGAAAAGAAAGAGGGAGAAAGGGATCTTTACTAAGCTGCCGGCAGTGGCAATAGAGAACACTGCCGCGGAGGAGAGGAGGGAAAGGAGGAGAGGAGGACTGGATCGGGAGGAGAGGAGGAGGTAGGATTAGGGATCAATATAGGAAGCCTAATCAGCCAACCCTTGTGCCAATGACATTTGTACAAAGACAATTTATTGCAATATCCAGACTTAAATCTCCTAGGAGACAATTCGACCCAACATAAGTAAAGGCAATTTAATGTGTGGAGGGTAGGGGGCATGAAAATTGTATTTAGAACCACTGAGCGGCGGTCGCAGAGTATTTCCTTTCTTTATTACAAAGGGAATCACGGCAGCATCTAACAGTCATAGTGTCAAGAGTTATATTTTCATTACTAATCCCCTCCCTCCCTCTTTCTTTCTCTATCTCTCCTTTCTATTTCCCTCTCTCTCTTGCTCCTCCCTCTTGAAACCTGTATTGATAAGGTACTTTTGTACTCTCCTCCTTCTCATGTTGGCTTTGCTGAGCTCTAGTCATTTCTCAGTGGTTTAATATGTCTCTTTGACTCTCTCTAGGTGCCGATAACCCTGCTGAGCCGCTGATGGGGAGTCATCTCTAAGTCACAATGATCATCCTCATTTGCAGGTCCTCATCACCTCTTTCTCGCTCTCTTGTTCTCTCTCTCTCTCTCTCTCTATATATATATATATATATATATATATATATATATATCTATCTCTGTACTTGTAACTTTACTCTGTAATGAGAGAGTTAAGTCAGCCTCAATGAAACATGAAGATTTAAAACACATAACTTTCAGTCATGTCTCCTTTTACCATACATCTAGGGTATTAACAGAGTGGGCCCACTGACAGATAAGAAATGCTAGAGCATTTCCATAAACTCAAACATCTCCCACTGCCCCATGGTCAAGAAGAATACCAGTCTTTGTGGTAGTTTGAGTTGAAATTAGGTCAGATGTCTCAGTGTTAATCCATTGCCTTCCAATACAATTTCACAGTATCTTTATACAAGGTGTTGCGTTGTCTCCGCTTTCTTGTGTTTTCTTCATCTCTGTTTTGTCCGTTGTTAAGGAAATCATTTGCTTATGCAGTAAAGCCTGGTTTAGGTTGCAAACAGCCCGGAAGAATATATAATACCCGTCCTCCTGGTCGATACCAGATTTGCAACAAAACCTGGGAAGGAAATGAAAACAGTAAAACAGAACCTCAAGTATCCTCAGAGGGAAGATTGTATAGTCTATAGTGTCTCAGTGTCTTTTATTAGAAAATCAAGGAAAAGATACAGACACAGTCCTATAGCTAATGTGATTGGCATCTCCTTTGACGGCTGCTGAAGTGTCCTGGTGTCCTCTTATCTAATTCTCTGTTTGGCTGGGAGGCTGGAGTCAGTTATTGAAGCCTGTTTCATTCATTATGAAAGGCGAGGGTGTTGGATGGTGTAGCAGCAGCCCAGAGAACAGAAGCTGGGTTATTATGACACTCTGTTCACAGAATGGACTCACCAGGGGGAATGAATGGTGTTTCTGCCTGACTTTCATTAGGCTACACCATAACACATTGGTTAACACCAAGCATTTAGATCGCTCTGAATGTTATTGTGCAGTGCACTTCTGTCCTTTTCTGTTCTGTCCGCTGTGCGTGCTCTAACCTCAGATTGTTGCCCTCAGATTGGTGCCGGGGAGGAGCGGTTTTGAAGAGAGATTTTGCTTTGGAGAGAGACTTCTTTTTGGCTTGTGAGGTAATTTTCTGTACTGTGGGATATATTGTAGATGTTCCTCTCTGTACACCCGGCCCTTTTTTCTCCATCCGGTTGGTTTGTTCTGGATGATTGTGGCTTGCCTTTGACAGTCTGACTGTAGTACATCATTGAAGCATCCAGACAAACATCACAAGCCTTAATAGAATGCATTGAAAGTTTGGCCCATGATGGTACTTCTCCATCAGCATAGATATAGGAACATCACATCCGACCACAAAAAATACTCTCAAAAAATATTTGTAACACATATCATATCACGGAATACATCCTGTACTGAAGTTCCCATTCACAATCAATGCATAAATGATCACGTTTCCAGCTAGATTTTTCTGATGGCATCAAATTTTCCTTTACAGAAAGTATGCTAACAGAAGATTCAATTTGACAACCAAATATTCTGTCCCTGTCTCATTAGCATTGCTTGTTGTCAATCGTATGTCACACATGTTCCTCATCATACTGTGACTGCAATACAGGTAATACAAAAACCTACTTTTACCCAATTATCATTGGGTCAGTCTCCTGCTGCTTTTATGGATTCCAATCTCTTGATATTGTCATACAGTATACATATTCTCTCTTTACTCACCCTCTTCTGAAACATGATGATGTAGCCATTGTCTCTGCCTCACATTTCTGAACAGCTGAAATAAATATCCTGCGGGGATTTGAACAAACATTCCCAAAAATATATAGCTATATTATGAAGGGTACAACCTTCTCTGTATGTTGTAACGGATATTGCAGTTGCACAAGCAGGACAAAGTCCCTACACATTTCATTGGAGCAAAAACAATCGGCGTCTTGTGTGGTGATGTAGGCTAGTCGTTATAGATGCTACCATATCGAAGCCAGTAGCCAGTTGCTGAAAAAGAACACTACTGCTTGGACTGCCTATCTGCTTCCTGCTACAGCCAATGTTTGCAATGATGATGAAAAAAGAACATTACATCGCTAATAAGACTGCGTCTGTCTGTGACTTGCTTCTGTTTGATAGGCTGTCTAGATAACTACATGTAACTCCCCACTTCAGTTATGCACTGGGGCAAATACTATCTGCGTTTTAACCACACACAGGCCCTATAACTGCTTTTTGTATCTGCGTTTTATTCACACACAGGCCCTATAACTACTATTTGTATCTGCGTTTTAACAACACACAGGCCCTATAACTGCTATTTGTATCTGCGTTTTAACCACACACAGGCCCTATATGTCACGTTCTGACCTTAGTTTCTTTGTTATGTCTTTATTTTAGTTTGGTCAGGGCGTGAGTTGGGGTGGGCATTCTATGTTGTTTTTTCTATGTTTTTTTCTATTGTCCTTTTCTATGTGTTTGGCCTAGTATGGTTCTCAATCAGAGGCAGGTGTCAGTCGTTGTCTCTGATTGGGAGCCATATTTAGGTAACCTGTTTTTCATTGTGGTTTGTGGGTGATTGTATTTTCTKTTTTCACCGTACAGGAGTGTTCGTTTGTCGTTGTATTGTTTTTGTTCAGTGTTCATTTTTGCGTATTAAACAATATGGACACTTACCACGCTGCGCATTGGTCCTCCTCTTCTTCCAACCACGACAAGCGTTATACTATAACTGCTATTTGTATCTGCGTTTTATTCACACACAGGCCCTATAACTGCTCTTTGTATCTGCGTTTTATTCACACACAGGCCCTATAACTGCTATTTGTATCTGCGTTTTAACCACACACAGTGTCACGACTTCCACCGAAGTCAGTTTCCTCTCCTTGTTAGGGCGGTGTTCAGCGGTCGGCGTCACYGGTCTTCTAGCCATCGTCGATCCACTTTTCATTTTCCATTTGTTTTGTTTTCTTACACACCTGGTTTCCATTTCCATCATTCATTTTTGTGCATTTAACCCTCTGTTCCCCCCATGCCCTTGTGTGGAATTGTTTGTTTGTAAGTGCTTGTACGCTATGTTACTGTGCGCGTCGGGTTTTGTACCCATGTAGGTTCTTTTTGTATTGCYGTGGGTTTTTGTAATTAAACTGCTCCGGCTATTACCTATTTCTGCTCTCCTGCGTCTGACTTCACTGCCAYCGCAACCCTTACACACAGGCCCTGTAACTGCTATTTTGCCTCTCAATGACCATCCTATTGAAGCTAAATCTGTCTGAAAACTAGACAGATGGCGATATTAATCCTTACGTCGTTTGCCAACTAATGCTTTAGACTGTCTACTATTTGTGATATTAATCTTTATAGTTATGCTGCCATACTGTAGCGAGAGTTGCTAAAAATGATAAAATAACATTAAATCACTATTTTGACTGCTTTTCTGTGTCTTGCTTATGTTTGCAATACTGTTACAACAGTCACCAAAGTTTGTACGAGCATGTTGAACAACTTTATTTGTTACATCCGCCGAATACAACATGTGTAGACCTTACCATGAAATGCTTACTTACAAGCCTTTAACCAAGAGTGCAGTTCAAGAAAGARTTAAGAAAATATTTACCAAATAAACTAAAGTAAAAAATCAAGTCTTCTGTGTACAACATGTAAATAGATGCATGTAGCCTTACTAACATGAAATTGTGCTTAATAGCATACTGAGGCATGGAATGCAATAGTTGGAACATGTTGACAATGTGTTTTGTGTACATTCATCTCCAATTAAGGAGGGGGATGAAGTGGTAGCGGAGCACGAGCAGCAGCCAATCAAGGAGGCGGGAGCGGCAGCGAGTGGAGCACTGAGAAACAGCTAAGTATGTAGCGGAATAAGCASCAGCTTTGTAAATGTTTTATTGTGCACATAAACAGAAATCTCTATSTATTTAGCCACGGAACACAAGGTATTGTTTTTTAAATAACATCTGTATTACACATAGGCCCATGCTGTGAAATTGCAACATGATCACCACAGTAAATAAGCAATGGAAACATCAACTCGGTTGGAAGTATTTTCAGATCTGAAGCTGTAAATTATATGCAAAACAAATGTGTATGTTTATTTCTTTCCCAGCAGAGATGGTGTTGGTATTTTTTCCTATAGAGCAGGTCTTGTAATTGCAGTATAGTTCTCCTTGGGACTAGAGAGCAGAGGTGAGAGTGAAGGTGTATATTTCTTTCCGACACATCCCATTTTTCATCCTCTCCTCCTCACTGGCATTCTGCTCCCTCTTTTAATTACTGCTGCTCTGTGCAGTGAGTGTGAATATGAGTGTGTAGGTGTAGGCAGAGGCCAAACATGTTCTCCTACCACACATAAACACTCAGATATAAGGGCAAAAACACAGCAGTGACAAAACAAGTAAATACACTCTTTTGTCCTCACGGTTAACTCTACAAAACAGAGCCTTTGAACCCTGCGTTATCAAAACTAGGCAGAGAGACTAGGAAGGTTTGGTGAGAGAGTGGGAGCATCTCCCGCCGGACCCTCCTACTGAGGCGTTGAACTTCCCTGCCTCTGTGGAGGAGTCATTTTAGCTTAGATAACCCCCCTCCTAAATGGAAGCAACCTTTTGGAGAGGCTAAGGGGCTCTGAGGGGACAGAATGTTTTATCTACCTGGAGTGCATTGCACTGATCGAGCCAAGCTATTTTGTCTACAGTGGAAAAAGAAAGGAGAGAGTAGAAAAATGATGTAAGTATATAAAGTACATTCGAAAAGTATTCAGACCCCTTGACTTTTTCCACATTTTGTTACGTTACAGCCTTATTCTAAAATGGGTTAAATAGTTTTCCCCCCTCATCAATCTACACACAATACCCATAATGACAAAGCAAAAACAGGTTTCAAWTTTTTTTTGCACATGTATTAAAAATGGAAACTGAAATATCACATTTACATAAGTATTCAGACCCTTTGCTACGAGACTCGAAATTGAGCTCAGGTGCATAAGGTCCCACAGTTGACAGTGCATGTCAGAACAAAAACCAAGCCATGAGGTCGAAGGAATTGTCCGTAGAGCTCCGAGACAGGATTGTGTCGAGGCACAGATCTGGGGAAGGGTACCAAAAAGTTTGGAACCACCAAGACTATTCCTAGAGCTGGCCGCACGGCCAAACTGAGCAATTTGGGGAGAAGGGCCTTGGTCAGGAAGGTGACCAAGAATCCGATGGTCACGCTGACAGAGCTCCAGAGTTCCTCTCTGGAGATGGGAGAACCTTCCAGAAGGACAACCATCTCTGCAGCACACCACCAATCAGGCCTTTATAGTAGAGTGGCCAGAGAGAAGCCACTCCTCAGGAAAAGGCACATGAAGGACTCTCAGACCATGAGAAACAAGATTCTTTGGTCTGATGAAAACAAGATTGAACTCTTTGGCCTGTCATGTCTGGAGGAAACCTGTCACCATCCCTACAGTGAAGCATGGTGGTGGCAGCATCATGCTGTGGGGATGTTTTTCAGGGACAGGGACTGGTAGACTATGCTGAAAGATAAGTAATTTCCTGACATCCGATTGGTTACTGGCATTTAAAGGCCCTTTCCGGCAACCTGATTGGTTAAAATGCCTCACGTGCCGCGCAGCACCTCTTTGTCTCTCGCGAAGAATCCACGTAAAGAGAGACAAAGCGAGAAAATCTCTGAGAATATACCTACAGTATGTGAATAAAAATAGGTGATCTCAGTTAGCTAATGCGAGAAAAGCAATGAATGAAAGAAAAATGTGCCTGATGGTTGGGGTCTATGGTGATTTTTTGTCCAGTGTTTAGACACTTACGACAATTCATGTACAAGTTGGTTTATTTGTGAAATGTGGATAAAAGCCACTGTTGGTTGGCTGCTGTCTGGTTGATCGCTGCCAGCTGTCATTTTCATCTCAACTAATTTGCGTCTCGACACGCTGCTGCCGGCTACCTCCTTTTCCTCCTCTACCTGTACTGCCACATTGCCTCGATCAGCTGATCCCACCAACCAGGGTTTCTGTAATTCTGTCATGATAGAATGTGCACACTGTGAAATTGATCGTGATGCATTTAGGAGTGTTTACACTTCCTCCAGGCTGCAGGAGTGCTCTAGGGGAGATGTGGCATTTTATATAAATATGAGGATGGTTCTTCTAGCCCACAAACTTGGACTTGGTTATGCAACTCTAAAGAAAATAAGCAAAGGGATTCCTTCCTTGCATCTCAGCTCATATCAGAGACATGGCAGGAGAATGACAGGTAAATAAAAAGGGAGAGTAGCCCATTTTTGTCAGGTGACTTGCTGTGCATAAATAGTATTTATTTACTTGCTCTAGCAAATGTATTTAGAGTGAATAAAACAGAGTGATAAGAAAACATAACTATACAATGAGACTGTCACATAGGCCTACAGCGTCATAGGGCTGTAGCCTAATGTGATGATTGAGAAATTAGCTTTACATAAAGTAAATACATGCTGATATGCAAATATTTACATAGGGTAACATGCTGATATTTAGTCCTGCAGTTATGACTTGTATGTCGACAGACATCTTAAGTACTYYCCCCCCCCACTTTAGTTGCAGAGATTCAGAGAGGGCTACAGTCAATGGAGAGTGCTGCAAAGATAATTAGAAGAGCAGGTGCAGATATAGACCCAGACATAGCAGAGTAGAGAAGGAGGATGAGGATGCCATTATAGACATTCATGTATCCTTCGATGGCACTTGGCACAAGAGGATTCACTTCAAACTAYGGGATAGGTGTATGCATTGGTGCTGGTACCAGCGAGCCCTAGAAAATGGTGAAGATCCACCCAGTCACAAAAACCATGGAGGCCATACACGTTTTATTAGAGAGGTTGCACAGAAAATTGTACTTGTATATCATAGGATGTCAAATGATAACCTCCTCAAAAGAACGAAGCACGGAGGAAGCCAGAATGCAAATGAATGCCTGATCTCTGTAATATGGTCGCAATGCCCCAAAACTGTCTTTGTGGGCCAAAGCTGTTTTGCTATATCAAATGTGATGCGCAAATTGTGTCTTGACAGCACTYTGGTGACACTGGAAGCAATCAGAGAGGAGTTGTGAGAGCTGATGGTGCTTCAATGGAGTGTGCCAAGCGTAGGCGCAGGTCCCATGACACAGTCAAGAAAATAAAGTGGCACCAGCAACAACTCAAAGAGGGCCTTACATATGGGCAGGCATAACTGATACATTTTCTGCACATTTCAACACCCATACAAAATCCTTATATGCGGAWAATTGAGCAAAGTGATATGAGAATTTGCCCAAAACTGTATATTTTCCCAACAGACCACTAATCAAAGCATATGCTCTATTGCTTGAAACAAATGTATTAAACATGCTAATGTGTTTGTAAAAGGTATATTTTATGTTTATTTGTCAATTTAGAAGTAATATATGAATAAGAGTTTAGTTAATGTGACATAAATGGTCTTATTTATGGAAAGTACATTTTGATTTCATTAGCCTATTTTTTCGGCCATTTTCTCAAAATGACATGTTCCCATGCGCCAAATCAGTTTTCTCAGTCTTCATTCAGACATTCACATTATTCCACACACTGCGCCACTCGGGAGGCCCTGAACTTCATATGTTGGCGCTCATGAGTCCTTTTACATGGAAATTACCTTCAACCACCCAATGGAGAAACAATTAGCGAGATGCTATCTTAAAAAAATATAAATGAACGGAAATGGGTAAGCCTTTCTGAATTATATCGAGCTAGGCTTGAACGTTTGTAGACAACATCCTGTGTCTCCAATCAAAGATTTACACATTTTTTTATGTAACTCATAATGCTGTACAGTACAGTGCAGTATACTGTAAGATCATTATTTCAATACTCTCTCTGCTTGACAATTCCCTATGCTTTGTTATGACTATGTTTTGTGATCTTAGTGTACTTAATGCACTCTGATGTTTACCTTTTTCCTTTGTTATTATGGCCAACAAAAGCAAATGGCCCTTCATGAATTTCCTCATTCAGAAAAGTGACTTTGAGGGTTTAGAGAATGGCTGTCTGCATYATCTTGGTCATCTATAAATAAAACCAGGGTGTCTGGACTGACCAGAGGACACATTAACATGACTGATTAATGGACAACCACTGCAGTACTGTACATCCTTGTCAGTTCATAGTGGACTAGAGGCTATTTTGGAACCACAGCTGCTTCAGGGAAGGAGATTTTGACTCTCAAATGGTACAGATTTGAAAAACTGTGAAATAAATATGATTGATTGTACAATATTAGAAGTTAGAAAGAGTTTGTAGAGGGGAATGTAAAGTATTAGATGGTTAAATAAATGTATTGTTTTTGAGAATATATACAAGTTGCATAGGCAGGTTTGAATAAAAAAGACCAGAACCTACAGTGCCTTGCAAAAGTATTCATCCCCCTTGGCATTTTTCCTATTTTGTTTCATTACAACCTGTAATTTGAATTATTTTTATTTGGATTTCATGTAATGGACATACACAAAATAGTCCAAATTGGTGAAGTAAAATAAAAATAAATTACAAACGGAAAAGTGGTGTGTGCATATGTATTCACCCCTAAATATGTATTCAGCCCCTAAATAAGATCTGGTGCAATCAATTACCTTSAGATGTCACATAATTTGTTAAATAAAGTCCATCTTTGTGCAATCTAAGTGTCACATGATCTGTCACATGATCTCAGTATATTTACACCTGTTCTGAAAGGCCCCAGAGTCTACAACACCACTAAGCAAGAGGCACCACCAAGCAAGCAGCACCATGAAGACCAAGGAACTCTCCAAACAGGTCAGGTACAAAGTTGTGGAGAAGTACAGATCAGGGTTGGGTTATAAAAAATATCTGCAACTTTGAACATCCCACGGAGCACCATTAAATCTATTATAAAAAATTGAAAGAATATGGCAACAGAACAAACGTGCCAAGATGGAACGTATGGAAGAAGGTACTCTGGTCAGATGAAACTAAAATTGAGCTTTTTGGACATCAAGGAAAACACTATGTCGGGCGCAAACCCAACACCTCTCAAGCACCATCCCCACAGTGAAGCATGGTGGTGGCAGCATCATGCTGTGGGGAYGTTTTCCATCGGTAGGGACTGAGAAACTGGTCAGAATAGAAGGAATTATGGATGGCACTAAATACAGGGAAATTCTTGAGGGAAACCTATTTCAGTCTTCCAGAGATTTGAGACTGGGACGGAGGTTCACCTTCCAGCAGGACAATGACCCTAAGCATACTGTTAAAGCAACACTTGACTGGTTTAAGGGGAAACATTTAAATGTCTTGGAATGGCCTAGTCAAAGCCCAGACCTCAATCCAATTGAGAATCTGTGGTAGGACTTAAAGATTGCTGTACACCAGCGGAACCCATCCAACTTGAAGGAGCAAGAGCAGTTTTACCTTGAAGAATGGGCAACAATCTCAGTGGCTAGATGTGCCAACCTTATAGAGTCATACCTCAAGAGACTTGCAGCTGTAATTACTGCAAAAGGTGGCTCTACAAAGTATTGACTTTAGGGGGGGGTGAATAGTTATGTTCAGTTTTTTTGTCTTATTTCTTGTTTGTTTCACAATAAAACATATTTTGCATCTTCAAAGTGGTAGGCATGTTGTGTAAATAAAATGATACAACCCCCCCCCCAAAATCTTTTTAAATTCCAGGTTGTAAGGCAACAAAATAGGAACAATGCCAAGGGGGGTGAATACTTTCGCAAGCCACTGTAAATCATAAAAAGGAGTCTGAGCTCTTACTGAAAGATAACAGCAGCGGTGAACTATTGTCCTTGCACAGAATACAACTCTTAAAGAGCCTCCGTCTTGCTCAAAGACCCCTGCCTTCAGATTAAATGTGTATGGGAGCCTCACACAAATATACACAACAAAGTCTTCAGGTCTCCCCCATTCGAAGCAAACATATATACCAGTATGAAGTGTACTGTCCCCCACCTTCAGGAGAAGAGTCAGTAGGGACGCAATGTATCCACTAACACATATTTCATTGCTCTGTCATTAAYTCATGTGTTGTGCATTTCCTGACTTCTGTATCCTAGCAGCCATTCCGGGGCAGGTAGGTAGCACTTTTAGTGAGGATGGCAATTCAATTCAATAAGTGATGCAAGGAGAGAAACAATTTTATTAAACTCTCACCCACTCCATCTTTGGAACRCAGTATAATGGAATAGCTTCTATGTGTTGTCAACGCAAGGCATTCCTCATTCACTGTTCTGTTGGCATTGCCTACCTGAATAATTGTCCCTTGCATACTCTAGCGTACATCAGTTAAGAACAGAATATAAAGTTAATAACTCTGTCAAGTAAAGAAAAAATTGACGCATTTTGAGGGTYACCTGCTTAACTTMTCTAGGGTAGGGGGCAGCATTCGGAATTTTGGATGAAAAGCATGCCCAAATTAAACTGCCAGCTACTCATCCCCAAAAGATAAGATATGCATATTATTAGTAGATTTGGATAGAAAACACTCTGAAGTGTCTAAAAGTGCTTGAATCATGTCTGTGAGTATAACAGAACTTATTTAGCAGGCGAAACCCAGAGGACACTTTGAGGTCACTCTCTTTTCAMTGAGATTTCATTGGGAATCCAGATTTCTAAGGGACCTTCTTGCAGTTCCTACCGCTTCCACTGGATGTCAACAGTCTTTAGAAATTGGTTGAGGTTTTTTCCTTTGTGTAATGAAGAAGTACGGCCATCTTGAACGAGGGTCACTTGAAGTGTACTGTTTGTTAGAGGCGCGTGACCAGAAGGCTAGCTACAGTTTGTTTTAATCCTGCATTGAACACAGATCATCCCGTCTTCAATTTTATCGATTATTTATGTTAAAAAATACCTAAAGTTGTACTACAAAAGTAGTTTGAAATGTTTTGGCAAAGTTTACAGGTAACCTTTGAGATATTTTGTAGTCACGTTGCACAAGTTGGAACCGGTGTTTTTCTGGATCAAACGCGCCAAATAAATGGACATTTTGGATATATATAGACGGAATTAATCGAACAAAAGGACCATTTGTGATGTTTATGGGACATATTGGAGTGCCAACAACAGAAGCTTGTCAAAGGCATGAATTATATTTTTAATTCTGCGTTTTGTGTCGCGCCTGCAGGGTTGAAATATGCTTCTCTCTCTTTGTTTACTATGGTGCTATCCTTGGATAATAGCATCGTTTGCTTTCGCCAAAAAGCCTATTTGAATTCTGACATTGCTGGATTCACAACCAGTGTAGCTTTAATTTGGTATCTTTCATGTGTGATTTAATGAAAGTTTGATTTTTATAGTAATTTATTTGAATTTGGTGCTCTGCATTTTCTCTGGCTTTTGGCCAAGTGAGACAGTAGCGTCCCGCCTAAACTCAGATTTTTGGATATAAATATGAACTTCACCGAACAAAACATACAGTGGGGCAAAAAAGTATTTAGTCAGCCACCAATTGTGCAAGTTCTCCCACTTAAAAAGATGAGAGAGGCCTTGTAATTTTCATCATAGGTACACTTCAACTATGACAGACAAAATGAGGAAAAAAATCCAGAAAATCACATTGTAGGATTTTTTATGAATTTATTTGCAAATTATGGTGGAAAATAAGTATTTGGTCACCTACAAACAAGCAAGATTTCTGGCTCTCACAGACCTGTAACTTCTTCTTTAAGAGGCTCCTCTGTCCTCCACTCGTTACCTGTATTAATGGCACCTGTTTGAACTTTTATCATATATAAAAGACACCTGTCCACAACCTCAAACAGTCACACTCCAAACTCCACTATGGCCAAGACCAAAGAGCGCAAAGGACACCAGAAACAAAATTGTAGACCTGCACCAGGCTGGGAAGACTGAATCTGCAATAGGTAAGCAGCTTGGTTTGAAGAAATCAACTGTGGGAGCAATTATTAGGAAATGGAAGACATATAAGACCACTGATAATCCCCCTCAAATTGGGGCTCCACGCAAGATCTCACCCCGTGGGGTCAAAATGATCACAAGAACGGTGAGCAAAAATCCCAGAACCACACGGGGGACCTAGTGAATGACCTGCAGAGAGCTGGGACCAAAGTAACAAAGCCTACCATCAGTAACACACTACGCCGCCAGGGACTCAAATCCTGCAGTGCCAGACGTGTCCCCCTGCTTAAGCAGTACATGTCCAGACCCGTCTGAAGTTTGCTAGAGAGCAATTGGATGATCCAGAAGAAGATTGGGAGAATGTCATATGTCAGATGAAATCAAAATATAACTTTGGTAAAAACTCAACTCGTCGTGTTTGGAGGACAAAGAATGCTAAGTTGCATCCAAAGAACACCATACCTACTGTGAAGCATGGGGTGGAAACATCATGCTTTGGCTGTTTTCTGCAAAGGGACCAGGACGACTGATCCGTGTAAAGGAAAGAATGAATGGGGCCATGTATCGTGAGATTTTGAGTGAAAACCTCCTTCCATCAGCAAGGGCATTTAAGATGAAACGTGGCTGGGTCTTTCAGCATGACAATGATCCCAAACACACCGCCCGGGCAACGAAGGAGTGGCTTCGTAAGAAGCATTTCAAGGTCCTGGAGTGGCCTAGCCAGTCTCCAGATCTCAACCCCATAGAAAATCTTTGGAGGGAGTTGAAAGTCCGTGTTGCGCACAACAGCCCCAAAACATCACTGCTCTAAAGGAGATCTGCATGGAGGAATGGGCCAAAATACCAGAAACAGTGTGTGAAAACCTTGTGAAGACTTACAGAAAACGTTTGACCTCTGTCATTGCCAACAAAGGGTATATAACAAAGTATTGAGATAAACTTTTGTTATTGACCAAATACTTATTTTCCACCATAATTTGCTAATAAATTAATAAAAAATCCTACAATGTGATTTTCTGGATTTTTTTCCCTCATTTTGTCTGTCATAGTTGAAGTGTACCTATGATGAAAATTACAGGCCTCTCTCATCTTTTTAAGTGGGAGAACTTGCACAATTGGTGGCTGACTAAATACTTTTTTTCCCCACTGTACATGTATTGTGTAACATGAAGTCCTATGAGTGTCATCTGATGAAGATCATCAAAGGTTAGTGATTAATTGTATCTTTATTTCGCTTTTTGTTACTCCTCTCTTTGGCTGGAAAAATGGCTGTTTTTCTGTGACTTGGCTCTGACCTAACATAATCGTTTGGTGTGCTTTCGTCGTAAAACCTTTTTGAAATCGGACACAGTGGCTGGATTTACAAACAAGTGTATCTTTAAAATGGTGTAAAATACTTGTATGTTTGAGGAATTTAAATTATTGGATTTCTGTTGTTTTGAATTTGGCGCCCTGCAGTTTCACTGGCTGTTGACGAGGTAAGACGCTACCGTCCCACATACCCTAGAGAGGTTAATGACAAATTAACATACAATTATCTGGAGTTGGCTCAGGATGTTTGTATAGAAACTCAATACAACATGCACCTAAGAGAGCCAAAGGTTGATTTGAAATCAAATGTCAAGTCAACATTTAGACAAGGTATTATTATCTTATTAACCCCTAGTGTTTCATCATCCTTCCTATCAAAAGATGTAATGGCCTTCACTTAGTTTTATTTTCATTATTTTCTTTAAACGATTCAGCAGCTATTCGATTAACTAAGAGGAGACAAGAGGCAGATTTTGGTATCTTAGTTAATTAAAGCCTGTAGGTATGGGTGATGGGTTTTCTCCACTGCTCATAATGTCGCTGTCGACATTATGAGTCCCTGTCCAACTCCCTTAGAATGTAATGTTTAATCAGCAGATTACATCATGATAAAGAGGCTGCATGGTGCTTACGTAAGGCAAATGGAGCTTGTTCAACTTCATCCTTCCTCCGTGGATGGAACAGCACTTGAGACCGTTCTGCTATCTTTTCTACCGCTGTAAACAGAATTATGCCAAGCCTTTTGTTTTCAGGGGTAAAGTGACTGACAATCTATCTGATTATATGTTTCAAACAAAGACCCGCTTGGTGACAGTACTTGCTATGACAGCCATATGTGACTCACCACCTGGATTTGGTCTTATGTAACAGCATTTGAAATTGTGTTTTTTTATATTGGATAAAAGTAGAAACTCAAAGCTACAAAATGATATATCATACACTGAATATTTGAGRAACAATGGGAAAGTAATTCTGCTTTGAAAGTTGATAAACTTGTTAACTCACTTTTGGGAAAATGGCCTTTGAATATTTTGGTATCTAGTGAAGAGCTCTTCTTTGTCTACACCCATTCAGCATCTATCATACCCTCTTAAGCTTTGGCCCCACCCATCTTATTTCACTCTCGGAGCGTTCAGAGCGCACACTTGACGCTCTGGCTGATGATTTGTTTACCTCTGGATAACATGAACCAGCTGTGCTAGCAACAATTTCATTACTCTTTTTTTGCCAATGTTTACTGACACCGGCCATATTCAACGGGTGTTGTACACTTTAGCTTAAGACATGTAGCTAGCTAGCTAGGTAAACAATGAACCTGGCTAGTTAAACAGCGTTATCTAACGAGCTAGACAGCTAACGTTAGCTAGCTAAGCAACAATGAACATAGTGCCAAATAATGTTGTTATTACCCTGCATGAATCTGCTGGGAGTTAACCAACCAAGTTCAATGTTATGTAGCTTAGGCTCTAACTAGCGAAGCTCTGGGATATGAAGGCTCTTGGATACGAATAACAACATCATATTTGTAACATTAGCTAGGGGAGCCAGCCAGCTAATGTTAGCTAGCTAGCTAACAGTGCACTTTAGCTTTAGACATGTAGCTAGCTAGCTAGGTAAACAATGAACCTNAGCTAGGGGAGCCAGCCAGCTAATGTTAGCTAGCTAGCTAACAGTGCACTTTAGCTTTAGACATGTAGCTAGCTAGCTAGGTAAACAATGAACCTAGCTAGTTAAACAACGTGTAAGATCACACACGTCACATAACGTTAGCTAATGGGCCAGCCAGCTAACTTTAGCTAGCTAACTGTACACTTTAGCTTGAAATGAAACCACTTTCTGTCAAATTAGAAATGTGTAATATCTGAAAATGTAGCTAGCTAGACTATCTTACCCGTATACATCATCATGCATGATGGACGCATCTCCCTGTCACGGATGCCATGCCACGGTTGCCCTTAGTTGGTAATGATGTAAGATGAAGATATCATCCGAAGACAGGTGTTTTCTCTATCTCTTTAGCTATCATACTCTAATTCCACTGATTTCAAAACTCGATCCTCCAGAAAGTGGAGAGCAACACTTAATGCAGCTCCACTACACGATAMATTTTTTWAAATCCTCATTCGACAGGATAACCAACACAGACTGACCAGCTCAACTAGACAGAAGCCCTCTTTACGGCAGACCAATCCAAACTCCTTTCTCTGCATTTCCAGCCCACTATCTCAGCCAATCATGGCTAGTGGCTTAACCATCAAGGCTTGTAATTAACAATTTTATTCGTATTTACAGATGGCAGACAAGTATGTTATTAAGGCACATGAAAGTTCACATGTTCCAGAAGGCATTTCTGCCCAAACCCCCCCATAAAAAAAATAAAAATGGCTGTCCTGTGAAGTCGTGAGTTGCGAGATATGCCTAGTTTCCTGAAACAGGTCACATATTGCATAACCAATAAAGCTTTTCTATGAAACATTTTTACTTCACCATAAACTTGTATTTTTTTGCCATAGCACACTAAATGGAGAAAGAAGTTCAGCCTTTGTGTTTAAAAAGAGAGACATTTAAATGTGGAACTCTTGGAAGCCAATATTGTTATATTAATTTAAAAGTAAGTAAACTCAAAACTCATGAATAGATTGCATGGATGAGTAGGAATTCATTAGACTATCTAATAACCATAGAAATATATAATAACTGTATCACATGCCCGTTTAAATAAAGTACCTGTCACATACGTGATTTATTACAGTTTTTCCCAATTGCTAAAACACAATTTTGCAAACTAGGCTGGTTTTATCAAAATACTTAACACAATTGACAAAATTACATACCCAAACTGCAAAATACCTCATATATCCTGCAAAATGAAGCACTGCAACCAAAACTACATATAGCATTATCAAAATCAAACATTTGCACGAAATTGCACAAACTTCATTCATTGTACCAGATTTTTGTCTTACCAACTACACACTGTTGGGCATAATGAAAAGCACTCTCATCTTTAGTATGCTTTGCCATAATACTAAAATAGTTCAAATTGTAGAAAATTCTTCAGATGCACAGAAATATTTGCAGACACACACACACATGCTGTTGAAACATTTTTTTTATTTTTCACCAAACAAGTCAGTGCAACATATGCACAGCAGATATATTTACATTGGACTGAACAAAAATAAGGTCACAAAAAAACAGTAAACTGAAAAAGAAAAAATATCGAAAAAAAGAGTAAAGAAAAATAATTAGGCAGCATCTTGCCGCACAGCTGGGTCTGGCCACAACAGCTGGGTCTGGCCACAACGCCTCTTCCACATCACAGGCATTATCTTCCCCCATCGAGGGAAGAAGCGCCTTGAGTGCCTTATCCATCCCTGAATCGCACCCACATCAATCTCATCACATGCCACGAGAAATGGTGGGTAGTCAGCAAACCAGTTTTGGACTGGGGCTGCACGATGAAAGCTCACGTTGTCCCATACTACAACGTACCGGGTTCTTTGATGGTCTGCATCATTCATACGCTCTGGTGGTATGAGAATGTTGTGGAGTCTGTCCAGAAATGTGAGAATATGGGCTGTGTTGTATGTTCCAAGGTTGGCATGACGGTGGAGGGCACCATGCGTATTGGAGATGGCAGCGCACATTGTGATGTTCCCACCACGTTGGCCAGGAACATCTATAATGGCTCTGTGGCCAATGACGTTTCTCCCCCTTCTTTTGGTCTTTGCTAGGTTGAACCCAGCCTCATCTATAAAGATGAACTCATGTGGGATTGCATGAGCATCCATTTCCAGTACTCCCTGAAAACAAAGAACAAAAGCAGTCAATATGGTGTTATCCAGTACACTGGGAAACAATGTTGCGTGTAGTGTACTGCAGTCAATATTGTACTTACATCCACATATGCTCGTCTGACCTCTTTGTTTCTTTGAGAGTTTCTCTCAAACAGCACCTTATAAAGTTGTTTCATTCTGATTTGGTTTCGCTTGAGAATGCGAGCCAATGTGGACAGACTGACTCGTTGAATGTTGTTGAATATGGTGTTGTCTTGGATGATGTGGCTTTGAATTTCTCGTAATCTGATTTCATTATTTTCCAAAACCAGGTTTACAATGGCAGCTTCCTGTACCCCGGTTAACATTTGGCCCCTTCCTCCACCATGGTTGCGTCTCTCAGTCCTTTAGAAAAACAAAAAAACTAAAATATAGGGCTTGGACAATGCAGCCTAAAGATATTTCCCCCACAGTAGAGTAAATTCTACAGGAAATGTGTGCAGTTAATGTATGACATCAGCCATTCATGAAGTAAACAGGTGTCACCCAACTGATACACTATGACATGGGGTGTACTACATAGTGTGAAAGAAATGTTGGTTACATACCTGTACTCCAGTCTAAATGTCCGGATGACACAGGCGACAGTAAAACGGCTCAAGTTGGGCTGCACTCTCTGTCCAGCCTTTCGCATTGTCAGCCCATGGTTGATGACATGATCAACTAAGGTTGCTCTGTCCAGCCTCTCTCATTGTCAGCCCATGGTTGATGACATGATCAACTAAGGTTGCTCTGATTTCATTTGAAAGTTGTTGTCTTCTTTGGCCATGAACTTCTCTACCAGCTCTACCCCTACCTCTCACTCTTCCCCCCCTCTTATTCTCACCCTCCCTCTTCCTCTTCCTCACCCTCCCTCTTCCTCTTCCTCTCTCTGCAACGGCTTCCATTGTTGTTGTAAAACAAAAGGTGCTCACCTGTGGTCTTTTCAGTGCTTACTTCCTGATTGAAGTGGTAACAATTAACCATTGAGGTGTTTGGCCAGGTGGCACATGTATTGGCCAATTAGCTCACGTAGTGTCATTTTGAACGGCAGTGTTTTGAAATGGCAAACATGTGACTTTATGTCAGATTGTTGTGTCTTATGCAGAGAACCGTGTGCAGTGCATTTAAAAAGTGCCATTTTGAATTGCAAAATGTGTGTAAAGCAGAAAATGTGTTTAGACTTTAGGAGACTTGAGGAGAGGTTTTGCTCTCTGTGTGTCAGTTTAAATAATTGTGCTGTGCATGTCATTTTAGTGTGTTAGCAATTGGAGAAAAAAAATAATTTATTTTAACACCGAAGAATCAAAGTGATTGCATAGTTAAATGTGCCAAGGTACACAAGAAGATTATTGTACGATTATTATTTTTTACAAAACATACACATACAAAACACAACATACAGATGCACACAAACATTAACGACATCACACCTGCCCAGACCCACCTGTTCTCACCCCTATCTCCAGTGCCTGCACTACTCTCCGCCACATGTCTTCAAATTGCACCATTTTGTTCCTCTTCGCAGTAGCGGTGCGTGGGTAAAAATCACTGGGGAAGCCAAGCCAAGCAAGTAAAAAAGTCATATTACMACCAATGTTGTGATAATTGCATTGTTTGCTCTATAACCCATTTGTTCATATGCCACCATGATATACAATAAGGCCGAGACAACAAAAAGACAACAGTCACACAGTGGCAGAATAAATTCAACTACACATCAGTTTGTTTCATCACAAAACCGGAGAGCAACATCTATCCGGTAAAGTCCACAAAGTAAATATTGCATGTAACTGTCACGCCCTGWCCTTAGTTATCTATGTTTTCTTTATTATTTTGGTCAGGTCAGAGTGTGACGAGGGTGGGTATGCTTGTTTTTGTCTTKTCTAGGGTTTTTGTAGATCTAGGGTTTTTTGAAAGTCTAGGTAATTGTAGGTCTATGGTGACTTGAATTGTTTCCCAATCAGAGGCATCTGTTTATCGTTGTCTCTGATTGGGGATCCTATTTAGGTTGCCATTTTCCCTTTTGGTTTCATGGGTTCTATTCTATGTTTAGTTGCCTGTCTGCACTTCTCATATATGCTTCACGGTTCGTTTYYTTTGGTTTGTTTTGTTAGGTGTTCGTTCTTTCATTAAAAGAAGTATGTACGCTTACCACGCTGCACCTTGGTCTCATCGTTACGACGACCGTGACAGTAACAAACAGTTAAATGACCTGCAGCATGGTCAAGCAAGTTAATGTTTTTGACAGTTTTCTAAACAACTACTGATTTAGAACCACAGAGTTTCCGCAAATCAGCACAAAGACAACACTGCCTCCGCTATGCCAGCACCAGTTCAACTTAAACATTTAAACATCATCAAATCAACAAGGCTTAGTTTAATACACTGAAAACAAACTTAATGATACCAAAAACAATTTAGTCCAATCAGTGTTGCTAAATATCATGTGGCTGTACATGGTACTGATTTCTGTCTGTGTGTGTTTATGTGTGTATGTGTGTGCGTGCGCACAAATAAAATATTAAAGTTGACTCACCCTACTTGTTGTAGACTAGTTGCACGGCAATGCCATCCTCCTCTCTTTCATGTTGGCAAAACAGTCTATAGTTCTGTCATACAGTACACTTTTAGTTTTTGTTGTCATAGGCTACCTAACTAAAATGCTTGCTAGCCTAATTTCCTCGCATGGGCAATAATGAAGCAGCTAAGTTAGCTAGCTAGTTAACATGAGCCTACTAGGCTACATATTGAACTTCAATTATCTCAGGCCAGTGCCATGATATGTTAATTCATGGTTAGATCTGAATCGCCGTCATAATCATTGGCCTGTACAGAGAATTAAGTCCWWATCCCCGTCTCCATCCATGGCTTAGGAAAGGGCCAATTTAGCAAGCTAGCTACTGCAGGACATCAACACAAGCAGACCAGAAACAGCCACGATATTCTGACATTGACGCTTTGTGTAGGATGTGATCCAAGCTGGCCTCCCTCGGGGGGAGTGTTGCTGAACCAGGACAACCCACAGTTGAGCTCAGCTTTTTTTATTGGACAAATATTTGGGGAAGCCTGGCTTCCCTTAGCATCCATGAATACATTCCACTGCCGCCTTCACTTTTTCAATATTTAGATAATGAAGCATATGATTATTCCATTGTTGGTTGATTTTCAGTTTTTAAGTAGACATTTTTTCAAGATAATTGACAAGAAGAGTTTGGTCTAACCCATCGGGTATCTCACTGCACCCT
This sequence comes from Salvelinus sp. IW2-2015, assembly GCF_002910315.2. Taxonomy (NCBI): domain Eukaryota; kingdom Metazoa; phylum Chordata; class Actinopteri; order Salmoniformes; family Salmonidae; genus Salvelinus; species Salvelinus sp. IW2-2015. The sequence goes on from NC_036871.1 coordinate 25,294,058, forward strand.
CAAATGGGGTGGCATGTAGCCTAGTGGTTAGAGTGTTAGGCCAGTAACCGAAAGCTTATTGAATCGAATCCCCTATCTGACAAGGTCAAAATCTGTCGTTCCTGAACAAGGCAGTTAAAACTTAAGGCTAGGGGGCAGTATTTGGAAGTTCGGTTGACTGACGTGCCCAAAGTAAACTGCCTGTTACTCAGGCCCAGAAGTTAGGATATGCATATAACTGGTAGCATTGGAGAGAAAACACTCTAAAGTTTCTAAAACTGTTAAAATAATGTCTGTGAGAATAAAATAACTGATATGTCAGGCGAAAACCCGAGGAGAATCCATCCCCAAATATATTTTTTGAGGTCACAGTCCATTCAAATGCTTGTCTATGGGATATTCAAAGGAATTCCTCCCAGATTGCAGTTCCTATGGCTTCCACTAGATGTCAACAGTCTTTAGAAAGGGTTTCAGGCTTGTTTTTTGAAAAATGTATTAGTAGTTGTAGTTTTCCAAAGTGGCTCTCATTTTGACTGTAGTCTTGTGGCGCGCACCTYGTTATTTATCTCCGGTATTGAACATACTACATTCCGTCTTAAATTTGATTGTTTATTTACGTATTAGGGTACCTGAGGATTGATTAGAAACGTTGTTTGACTTGTTTGGACGAAGTTTATTGGTAACTTTTAGGATTCCTTTGTATGTACGTTGAACGAGTGGAACGGGTGGATTACTGAATCAAACGCGCCAACTAAACTGACTTTTTTGGGATATAAAGAAGGACTTTATCGAACAAAACGGCCATTTGTTGTGTAGCTCGGACCCTTGGGATTGCAAACATAGGAAGATCTTCAAAAGGTAAGTGATTTATTTTAATCGCTATTTCTGTTTTTTGTGACGCCTCTGCTGGTTTGGAAAATGTTTTTAAYGCTGGTGTATGTGGGGCGCTGCCCTCAGATAATCACATGGTATGCTTTCGCCGTAAAGCCTTTTTGAAATTTGACAAAGYGGTTAGATTAACAAGAAGTTAAGCTTTTAAACGACGTAAGACACTTGTATTTTCATGCATGTTTAATATTACGATTTCTGTATTTTGAATTTCGCGCTCTGCAATTTCACCAGATGTTGTTGAGGTGGGTCACTAGCGCCTCACCTAGCCCGAAGAGGTTTTAACCCACTGTTCCCCGGTAGAACGTCATTTCAAATAAGAGTTTGTTCTTAACATACATGCCTAGTTAAATAAAGGTTAAATTTAAAATATGCCATGTCTTGAAATATGCAGACAGATGGATTAAAATGTACATTGTAATACTTCTGACAGCTAATTTTCTAACTCCGCCCATAACTTTGGTCTTTATAGCATTGCCAGAAGGCATGGATTATTCAGTCATGGTTAGTTTTACACTTTAAAGACATGACTCTGGTGTTCTCTAGAATTTGTGAATTGTGTCTCTTGTTTAATTCATTCTATACAATAGTTTATTCTGGATTAAGCGTACATTTTCCTTAACTGTAATTTCAGTAGTTATATTCAAACATTTCTCCATATTGTGTCAATATCAGGTAATTTTAAGTCTTGGTCCCAATAGTTAATATTTTTTCTAAGAGGTTGTCAGTTGTATTGGCTCTCTGCAAGTTTTTGTATACAGTATCTTAGCTATCATATGAACATGTCACACCTTGATCTGTTTCACTTGTCTTTATGCTTGTCTCCACCCCCTCCAGGTGTCGCCCATCTTCCCCATTATCGCCAGTGCATTTATACCTGTGTTCTCTGTTTGTCTTTTGCCAGTTTGTCTCGTCAAGACTCCCGGCGTGTTTTTTCCATGCTCCTTTTCCTAGTCTCTGTTTTCTAGTCCTCCCGGTTCTGACCTTTTCAGCCTGCCCTGCCCTCGATCCTGCCTGCCGCCCTGTACCTTTTCGGACTCTGACCTGGTTTATGAACTTCTGCTTGTCCTCGACCTGCCAATTGCCTGCCCCTTGTATTTTAATAAATATCAGAGACTCAAACCATCTGCCTCCTGCATCTGGGTCTCGCCCTGTGTCGTTACAGTATATATTTTTCTGACTCAAATAGGATTCCCTGAAGATTGCTCTGATGTCCAAAAGATTTCTAATCCGTATTTCTTCATATGAAACTTTTGTATTTGAAAATATCTACATTGGTCAGTCCAAAATTGCTTTTTAATTCTGTCATGGAAATTTATTTATAAGTCATTTGTAGTTTCTATGCCTTTAGTTTTCCATGTGGACCAATTTATCAGTGAATTCTGAAAAGCTATCTGTCACGCCCTGACCTTAGTTTGCGTTGTATGTTTCTATGTTTTGTTTGGTCAGGGTGTGATATGAGTGGGCATTCTATGTTGTATGTCTAGTTTGTCTGTTTCTATGTATTTGGCCTGATATGGTTCTCAATCAGAGGCAGGTGTTAGTCGTTGTCTCTGATTGGGAGCCATATTTAGGTAGCCTGTTTGGTCATTGTGGGTTGTGGGTGATTGTTCCTGTTCCTGTGTTCCTGTGTTTCTGTTCACTATACGGGACTGTTACGTTTTCGTTCGTTTGTCAGTTTATTGTTTTGTTCGTTGTTTAAGTATTCTTATTAAAATGAATACTCACCACGCTGCATCTTGGTCCTCCTCTCTTTTGCCCGACGAAGAACGTTACACTATCCAAAGATTGTTCGATTGGGTGTGTTTTTTTAGGGAGTGATGTTGGTTCTTGTAGAATCCGTTTCATTTTCTTCCATAATGTTATAGTGTTCTTAAGTACAAAGTTGTTAATGTTCTTAGCGTTATCCTTTGAAAATAGACTCTGAAAGATTCTGAGGGTGAGCATGAGCATCTTTAATAATTATCCATTTTGGTGCATTTAACTATACATCGCAAATAAAAGCTTTGGTTGGCAAGTTGATACATGTCACGGCTGTCTTCGTCCTCCTCATCTGACGAGGAGAGGCGAGAAGGATCGGAGGACCAATACGCAGCGAGGTAAGTGTTCGTCATTATTTAATGAAAGAAACTGACTACAAAAACAACAAAGTGACAACCGTGAAGCTAAATAACAATAGTGCTGAGACAAACACTACACATAGACAATCACCCACAAAACAGGCTACCTAAATATGGTTCCCAATCAGAGACAATGAATGACAGCTGCCTCTGATTGAGAACCATATCAGGCCAAACAAGAAAACCCCACATAGAAACAGACAACATAGATAATACCCACCCAACTCACGTCCTGACCAACTAAATAAAGACTAAACAAAGGAAATAAGGTCAGAAACGTGACAGTACCCCCCCCCCCCCCCAAGGTGCGGACTCCGGCCGCAAAACCTGAACCTATAGGGGAGGGTCTGGGTGGGCATCTGGGTGGGCATCCAGCTCTGGCGCTGGACGTGGCCCCACTCCACCATAGTCAATACCCGCTTCCGTGCCTCCTGGTACGGCGACCCTCCTAAATGGCCCCACTGGACTGAGGGGCGCCTCTGGACTAAGGGCAGCTCCGGACTGAGGGGTAGCTCAGGACTGAGGGGTAGCTCAGACTGAAGGGCAGCTCAGGACTGAAGGGCAGCTCATGACTGAAGGGCAGCTCATGACTGAAGGGCAGCTCATGACTGAATGGCAGCTCATGACTGAATGGCAGCTCCGGACTGAGGGGTAGCTCCGACTGAGGGGCAGCTCGGACTGAGGGTAGCTCCGGACTGAAGGCAGCTCCGGACTGAAGGGCAGCTGGTGGTACCGGGCTGGGAACACGCACTTCGGGCTAGTGCGGGGAGAAGGAACAGGATGTACTGGGCTGTGGAGGCGTACTGGAGGTCTGGTGCGTGGTGTTGGATGGTGGTACTGGATAGACCGGACCGTGAAGACGCACTGGAGGTCTCAGCTAATGGCCTGCACAACCCGTCTGGCTGGATGGTAATCTAGCTCGGACGCGTGCGGGGCGCAGGACAGGACGCACTGGGCTGGTGGCAGACATACGGGAGACACAGTGCAGAACGCCGGCACAGGATATCCTGGCCGAGTTGACCCACTGGCTGTCTGGAGAGCAGGGCTGGCACCATCTTACCTGGCTGGATCCTCACCCTAGCTCGGCAGATGCGGGGAGCTGGGATGTAGCGCACCGGGCTAAGCACGCGTACTGGAGACACCGTGCGTTCTACCGCATAACACGGTGCCTGACCAGTACGACGCTCTCTCTCTCTCCATAGTAAGCACGGGGAGTTGGCGCAGGTCTCCTACCTGGCTTCGCCACACTCCCCTGCCACCCCCCCCAAGAAAGTTTTGGGGCTGTGTCTCTCGGGCTTCCTACCGCGCCGCCGTGCTGCCTCCATTCGCCGGTATCCCTCCTCACATTGCTCCAGAGAATCCCAGGCGGGCTCCGGCACTCTCCTGGGTCGACCGCGCCACCTGTCTATCTCCTCCCAAGTATTAACCTCTAATTCCTCCCAAACCCGGATCCGGGAGCACCCCCCCACAGTAAAAAAGCTGACTAGCATAGCCTAGCATAGCGTCACAAGTAAATACTAGCATCTAAATATCATTAAATCACAAGTCCAAGACACCAGATGAAAGATACACATCTGTGAATCCAGCCATCATTTCTGATTTTTTTAATGTTTTACAGGGAAGACAAATATGTAAATCTATTAGCTAACCACGTTAGCAAAAGACACCACTTTTTTACTCCACCAGTTTTTACTCCATCAGTAGCTATCACAAATTCGACCAAATAAAGATATATATAGCCATAACCAAGAAACAACTTCATAAGATGACAGTCTGATAACATATTTATTGTATAGCATATGTTAAAAAAAAAAAAAGGTGCATATTTCAGGTATAAATCACAGTTCTACATTGCAGCTGCAATCTGAAATAGTGCCGAAGCTGCCAGAATAATTACAGAGACCAACGTCAAATACCTAATTACTCATCTTAAAACATTTCTGAAAAATACACAGCGTACAGCAAATGAAAGCCCAACATCAAGTCGCTCTGGATAAGAGCGTCTGCTAAATGACTTAAATGTAAATGTAAATCTTGTGAATCCAGCCAATATGTCAGATTTTTTAAGTGTTTTACAGCGAAAACACATATAGCATTATATTAGCGTACCACAATAGCCAGAAACACAACCGCATTTACCAGCAGCAAAGGTTAGCGATCGTAACAATCCAGCAAAAGATATATAATTGGACTAACCTTGATATACTTCATCAGATGACAGTCCTGTAACATCATATTACACAATGCATATAGGTTTTGTTCGAAAATTTGCATATTTAGCAGCACAAACGTGGTTATACAATGTGATCAGTGGCAACAGGTCATGCATTCTGGCCGGCGCCATCTTGGAAAGGCACCTAATCTAATCATAAATAATCGTAAACTTGACTAAAAAATACAGGTTGGACAGCAAATGAAAGATGCATTAGTTATTAATGCAACCGCTGAGTTAGATTTTTAAAATTAACGTTACTAGACATACAGTGTGCGTTCAGCCAGACTAGTGCCGCAATAATGGCGGACAAATGCGTTTACATTTTTCCACATAAATACGGAATAACATCATAAATAGCTCTTACTTTTGGACGAGCTTCCATCAGAACTTGGGCAAGTGGTCTTTGTCCAAAAGAATCGTTGCTTGGTTGTAAAACGTCGTCTTCAACTTCGGAATTAGCAGCTAACATTAGCTATGTGGCCACAACATGCCCAAATGTTCAAAGCGCAATACTAAGGAAATTCCGAAAATAGCAATATACTCGCATAAACTGATATAACTCGGTTTAAAATAACTTCGTTATGATGTTTCTAACACCTATATCGAATTAAATTACAGACGGATATAGCTAAGGCCGATAACTGAGCGTTTCAAAATGCCATCCTGAGGTCTTGCTTTGCGCAATGACGAACGTCGAAAGAAGAGCTCCTTCGTTCCTTGGCCTTTTATAAGCTCTGAGAACTACGTAGAAACTCCATTCACTTCTCATGGTTACTGACATCCAGGGGAAGGCGGGTGCAGTTCATGTCGACCCATAGGATACATACAGAGCTTTAAACTGATCTGAGAAACAGAGCCTCGTTTTCAGACCTTCGCAGTTCCTGTCATGAATTTCGCTGCAGAAAGGTTCTGGTTCACCCACAGACACAATTCAAACGGTTTTAGAAACTAGAGATTGTTTTCTATCAATAGTAATAATAATATGCATATTGTACGAGCAAGAATTGAGTACGAGGCAGTTTAATTTGGGAACGATAAATGTCCAAGTTGAAACAGCACCCCCTGTAGTGTCAAGAGGTTTTAACACAGTTCAGATCACGCTCCATGTCCAGAAATCCTGACATCGCTGCCGCTCCTGTTGCTGCTGCCTGTTACCACGCTGCTTGGTCCGGTTTTGGTGGGTGATTCTGTCACGGCTGTCTTCGTCCTCCTCATCTGACGAGGAGAGGTGAGAAGGATCGGAGGACCAAGTACGCAGTGAGATAAGTGTTCGTCATTATTTAATGAAAGAAACTGAACACTACAAAAACAACAAAGTGACAACCGTGAAGCTAAATAACAATAGTGCTGACACAAACACTACACATAGCCAATCACCCACAAACCCCAACAGAAAACAGGCTACCTAAATATGGTTCCCAATCAGAGACAATGAATGACAGCTGCCTCTGATTGAGAACCATATCAGGCCAAATGAGAAAACCTCACATAGAAACAGACAACATAGATAATACCCACCCAACTCACGTCCTGACCAACTAAATAAAGACTAAACAAAGGAAATAAGGTCAGAAACGTGACAATACAAGTTGATACAATTYCAARTCTGGAAGGTTAAAACCACCCTCAGATTTAGGGACAAGTAAAACTTTCCTTCTTATTCTGAGGTTTATTTGACCATATAAAGTCTGTTATGGCTGAGTATACTTTTTTAAAGAATGTCTTTGGTGGGTTAATATTAATAATATGGTTAATATGGTATTACCGAGAAAAATTATAAACTTTGGGAGCCATGCCATTCTGAAGAGGTTTATTCTACCTGTAAGATTTATGGGAAGATTGTTCCATTTAAATAGATCTGCTTTCATATTGTTGAGTAATGGGATGAAGTTATCTTTATACACTGTGTACAAAACATTAGGAACACCTGCTCTTTCCATGACATAGACTGACCAGGTGAATCCAGGTAAAAGCTATGATCCCTTATTGATGTCACTTGTTAAATCCACTTCAATCAGACTAGATGAAGGGGAGAAGACAGGTTAAAGGAGGATTTTTAAGCCTTGAGACAATTGAGACATGGATTGTGTATATGTGCCTTTCAGAGGGTGAATGGGCAAGACAAAATATTTAAGTGCCTTTGAACAGGGTATGGTAGTAGGTGCCAGGCGTACCGGTTTGAGTATGTCAAGTACTGCAATGCTGCTGGGTTTTTCACGCTCAACAGTTCCTCGTATATATCAAGAATTTTCCACCATCCAAAGGACATCCAGCCAACTTGACACAACTGTGGGAAGCATTAGAGTCAACATAGGCCAGCATCTCTGTGGAAAGCTTTTCACACCTTGTAGAGTAGATGCCTCGACGAAGTGAGGCTGTTCTGAGAGAAAAAGGGGGGTTGGGGGGAGGGGGTTCCTCATGTTTTGTATATTTGTTGTTTATTGTCACTTAATAAGCATCCTACATTTTTATATTTTTTGTGGCCCACTGAAAGGAAAATTATATTTTCTAAATACTTAAAACTAATTAACATGGGAAAAACTGAAATGATGGCAATAGGAAAAATAATAATAATTACCTTTATAGTCAATCCTTTCATAAAATGTCATAACTATGTGACGAAAATATTCTTATACAGTCAGTATCGCAGTGGACGTATAGGGAAGAACTGAGCTCTCTAACAAGCCATCTCTTCCAGTTAAGCTCTCCTCTCCTCCTCTATTCTCCTCCTCTATCCCTCCTGTCATTTGAGTTTCCAGTTTCTCCAGAGCACTTTATGCCCATTCTGACAAAGTTGATTAATTTATTTAGAATGCCTTTCCATTTGTCAGGATCCTCGACAGGCGAACATCTGCATGGCCATAAATGCTGTAGGACCGAAAGAGAAACAGAGACACAAACACTGCAGCTTCATCAATATGCATGAGGCTAGTAGCAGTTTTGACAAGAGGCCATGTTGGTTCTGGACAGACATCGTATTAAAGTAGATACATGGAGAGATGGGGAGTCAGACTAAATGCCAGACAACTATTTGTCACGACTTCCGCCGAAGTCGGTCCCTCTCCTTGTTCGGGCGATGTTCGGTGGTCGACATCATCGGCCTTCTAGCCACCGCTTTTCATTTTCCATTTGTTTTGTCTTACACACCTGGTTTCACTCACCCAATTACCTATTTATTATTTAACCCTCTGTTCCCCATGTTTGTTTGTGAGTGATTGTTCTTTGTAAATCCGTCTGTTATTGTGGGCTCGTAATGTTTTCAGTGTATTTTTGTATTTTGAGTAAAAGTACGTTTACTCATATTTGCTGTCCTGCGCCTGACTCTCTACACCAGCTACACACAGGACCCTTACACTATTTCATTTTTTCATAGAGCCTATTCAGGATCATTCCCTGATTTGTTAAGATGATTATTGTTGGTAATTTACTTATTGCTTCAACTACATTGACAGCCTTGTTGAAATGTAACATAGACCTCAAGAGACTGGATAGGAGTTGAACTGTGATTTGAAGCAGCCTTTTTTTTGCTGTGAAGTCCGCATATTGAGTTTAACCAATGATATTGCACTTCTCTTAATATTTCATTTCTTGAGTCAAAATGCTTCTGTGAATTCAAAGGAAGGCTGTCWGATTTTTTTTTAGGTACAGTGGCAAACCCCATGTGTATTCACCAGCCTCGGAATGCCTTTATTACAAGCTGCCAATACAATACCAATTATTACTTAAACAAAGATTTAAAAAAGACTGCCTTAGCTGAGAATCACCCTGTTATTACTGATATGGAAATAGCAAAGTTTGAAACTTGAGTCCCAAGGCAGTAACTGGTAATACAGTCACTAGAGTTGGTCCACATTCCCTCAGAGAGAAAAGAAAGGAAACTTTTGGGCATGTCAGTAGGAGAGGGGTGTAGCCTACTAGCTCTTACAGAAATCAATTACTATCTGAATCAATACACATTTAATGAGCCTGCTTCTGCAGGATGGTGTGAACTGAGAACATTGTCCCTATTTGCTTTGTCTTGTACACATGCCCAAGAGGGTTAACCATGAGCAATGGTGGACACACAAGCATCAGTCTCATTATCAGGAAATTACACTGACTAAAGTTTAGGGAAGGTTTGTATTATTTTAAAACGTTTTTTTAAATGAGCAATTAGTACTAAAAAAGGATATTGATTCGTGTTAATTCAACTTAACAATTCCTAAAGAACACAGTCCTGTTGAAAGGCAATATGTATGTTACATCCCTCAATACAACACAACTGTCACGCCCTGACCTTAGTTCCTTTTTTATGTCTCTATTTTGGTTTGGTCAGGGCGTGAGTTGGGGTGGGCATTCTATGTTTTGTGTTCTATGTTTTCTATTTCTGTTTGTTTGGCCGGGTGTGGTTCTCAATCAGAGGCAGCTGTCTATCGTTGTCTCTGATTGAGAACCATACTTAGGTAGCATTTTCCCACCTGTGTTTTGTGGGTAGTTGTTTTCTGTCTTTGTGTCTGTACCAGACAGAACTGTTTCGATTCGTTGCATTCTCTTTGTTATTTTGTTTAGTGTTCTGTTTTTAATAAATTAACATGAACACTTACCACGCTGCGCTTTGGTCCGATGATTCCTCATCCTCAGACGACGAACGTGACAACAACTCCTGATAAAATGTAAACTACGATCAAGAAACAGTGTCGGAAAAACATATGAGATGATGACTGAAGCACCATTCTTGCTCTCCCTTACTTTCCTACAAAGGGGGTGAAAGCTTTGCAGCTTTGCACAAAGTGCTGCTATTTAAATCAATACATCCCTCATTAGTGAATAATGAATATTTCATCACAAAGACTATTAGCTACTTCAACTGAATAATTTAGCTGTGTTATATCAGTCAGGGATGGGGGGATTCAGCATTACCTCTGGTCCCGCCTGACCACACTGTTCTAAAACCCACTGACACTTTTAACCTCTGCAACATTCACACTAAAACGTTCGGGAATAGGTTTCACGGGTTGTCCGTTTGCAAATGCGATGCGGGGTCACAGTTCAGTCCTATGACTGAACTGCGGAACTGGATCCTTACATCCAATTAGTGATGATACACACATTATAAGCGTTTTCGTTATTATAATTAGTAATTTGCCATGGTCAAATCCACCGGTGGATGAATAGGTTTTGTGCTCATTATGAAAATCATAAACCCTAGTCACCTCATAATAATATACATCAGGCTGTTACTCAAAGAGCTGCAAAGAACCAATAGAACCAATGGATAATATGGGGTCAATTCAGCAGTGAAAACAGCCAACTATAACTGTTTGCGATCTGATTGGTGTTAAAAGGACACAAGCAAATGAATCAATGACATTTAATTGGGGGATATCAAGTGATGGTGCTTTCATCATCCACGTGAAAGGCATATGAATGTGTTTCACCCTTTATGAACTCAACCACAGTGGAGATAGGAGTCTTTTCAGCACAGAGCTGTACTTTGGTTTAAATGACACGCGGGCGGTCCCGTCATTCCTGCAAGATTATGGAAATGTCAGCAACTCCCCAGCCTCTCAGCTTTCAATGGGTGGCAGTAGAATGAGTGACACTAAAGGCACAGTGGATAAGGACTATGTCAGCCTAGGCAAAGAGATATGGTGATTGTGATGAGCGCCTATTTCAATCAGATCTCTATTCATCCTCACTCTCTCTGTCAGTCAGGCACAATATAATTTCTGTGTAATTGCTTCCCATTACAGGGAATTACTTTTTAGGCATCATATTTTTTTACATGTATTTTCTACAAATTCCATACGGCTTGTGTGTTAGTTTAGTTTCAGTTGAGGCGCTAAACATGTCCACAGATCATCACGATCCATAACCTTGGCCTTCAGACCCTCCCATGGTGGCAGTCAGGCAGGACTGAGACTGTTACTGTTACTTAACGTCTGGTAGTGATTCATCCATATCTCCTCTAACAGACTAAGCAGACCCCACAGGACTCAGGGACCACATTGATAAGATACTAGTCTAGCGATTGACTTCTCTCATCTCTGCACCATATCCATCTCTCTGTCTGTGTCCCAAACAGCACCCTGTCCCCTATATATAGTGCACTACTTTTCACCAGGGCCTATAGGGCTCTGGTCAAAAGTAGTTCACTATATCGGAAATAAGGTGCCGTCTGGGATGCAGCCAGGACCATCTCTCTGGCTGCTTCAGTGCCTCCATCTCTCAGTTCACTGTCCATCAGAAGAACCATGATGAGCAACTATACTGCTCTATGTGGATCAATGTCTCTCATTTCCTTTACAAACAGTTTGCTGGGGGAGAATTGAAGAGACAGACTCCCTATGAAGGCCCTAGGCCACAAGCTGTGCTGTCTTTTACTGTTCATCATGCTTGGTTTGTTGTTAGAGCATTAGCATTAGCATAGTATCGCTGCATAGACCACCCAGCCATGCAAATATACAATTAACATATACACTGTTATAATAGTGTTATTAACACATACTCATAAGTGTCAAGAAGAAAAGTATGATGTCCTACCTGCATTTCTTTCTCCAACCTGCAGCAGTGCCCATGGTGTGATGGTCACATGTGATGAGGCCAGATCTGAATGAATTTAAAGGCGAGAGAGACTGTAGCCTAATTATGTATTGACTGCCAGAAAATAAGAAGAGAGATGCAGAGATAGAGGGATACACTAGCCCCAGGGGGACTGCCTGCCTGGCTGGCTTGTTGTGTTTGAGGAAGACTCTATAGATTTACCATGTGAGGCTTTTTCATGTTTGAGCTGCTCATTATACCCTTTTTTGTGTCAGTGTAACTCCTAAAAAACCCTCACCATTACAGTGGAAAACTGCATAACCAAGTTCAGAAAAATAACACCATTGTATGAAACACGTTATTCATTTATATCCATTCATTGTGATATTTGAACAGAAAACATCACAACATCAGCTAGTTTTGTTTATTTTTAAAAGTTGGATTAGAAGCCCCTGGTGATCTTGTAGGTCTGTGCTCTGCTGCCCTCCACAGGTGATGGCTGGAAGTGCAGCGCTGATCCAAACCAAATCACAGTCACAGAGCGCTTTTGATGTGCTGGAAGAGCCGTTTTCTCAGACCCTCCTACTTAATGTGTTGACACTGCTATCCATGTAAACGATCGCCGTGAGCCTAGGAATACTAAGTGCTCTGGTGTGTGTTGGAAAGAGATAACAAAATATGCCCACCAAATGTTACACTCAAACAAATTATAAAATAGGTATATTTTTCATGACCAGTTACCACCATATACATTTTTATATTACATTAGTGAGAGATAGAGAGAGAGAGAGACACGTGGGAACCTTAAAGCATAATAGATGACCAAAGTGCTGGTAGGGAGAGAGAGAGAGAGTTAGAGTTAGAGAGAGAGAAAGAGAGCTTTGCTGCAATAGACAAGTAGAATTAATGTTTTTTACAAAAGTGGTATTTGACACAGCAGAGGTTATCCAAAGACAATACCAGCATGGACAAAGACTGTGGTTTCTAAATGGAGCATTATGTACAGTATGTAGAAGGGCATCATTTCATCCTCTTCACTTCTTTAAAACATGTCCTTAATCTCTGTCTGTCCTGATCTCTTTCTCTTTCTCACAACTCAAAGGATTAACTTAATGGACTGACATTGGACAGATAAGAATGTATTTATGTAGCTGAACTATGACACTTGTTCTTTAGATTCATTCTGCATTAGAACCTGGATCTTTCCTTACTGAGCTTCACACACGCTAATGGAGAAAAAGCATGTTGTGCTGCATTTCTTTAGAGTAAAGGAGAGTGAGGTAGAGCGAGAGAGAGAGACAGAAGGAAAAAGAAAGATAGGAGAAGGAGAAAGAAAGATAAAGACAAAGAGAGGCATAAGAGACAGAGCTTTACAGCTCAATTCATGCTCTGAACCATCTGAGCTGTGCATGGTCAATGATCCATTTCAAATGGATCCTCAAAACCTACGTATAGCTCCTTCATTATCTCCTCATCATTAGTACTACCCACCTATAAGTACCCACCTTCCTTTGAGAGATATCTCTTTGAGAGATATCTCTTTGTCCCAACTACTGCTGAGATGGCGTGATCGAAGGCCAGATGTTCCATAGAATCCCTAATGATACTACAGCCGCAACAGAGTCCATATCCGGGGTGACCACACCACACTCTGTTACTGCTAGAGGTCAGGGCAGGTTCCTGCCCTGTTTCCAGTAACGCAAAGCCTTTTATCTTCAGAGCAAATATTAAACCACAATCCTCCTCTGGCAACTGTTTACAGGAAGTAATAATTTAAGATCTTTTGTAATAATAAGATGTTCTTTCTTCTGAGGATTTTGAAGTGGTTAGAACATTTATTGGAAAAGTTCATTCCTGAGCAAAAACTGATATTGTTATATCCTTGGATACTCTTCATCCTTCTATAACTCACACAGTATTTATTTGCTGCACATCCTTATTCAAGGTTGTCCACAGGTGACATTTGTTTCCTTTCAGTTACTTTTCCACAGTAGTACAGGGACACCATAAGGCTCAAATCATCAGCAGCTTCACTAGAATCAGCACAACATGACACAATGTTGTCATGGGCACCACTGTACAGCCGCGACAAGATCTGAAGCCTATACAAGGTGGGTGCACACGCTCAAAGTCTGAAATCACAAGTTGCGGCGGACACTCTAACTCAAATTTTAGATTGGCATTTTAGTCATTTAGCAGACGCTCTTTTCCAGAGCGACTTACATTTAGTGCATTTATCTTAAGATAGCTAGGTGAGACAACCACATATCACAGTAAGTACATTTTCCTCAATAAAGTAGCTATCAGCAAAGTCAGAGCCAGTAAGAAAACAATAAATATAAAAAAATCACGAAAGGCAAAAAAAAAATTGTTGATGACTCCATTTCTGCCGTTAGTGCAGGCACTTGCTCAGCCTCAGCACTGACATATCTGAGATGATTTCTTCTTCCTCTCAGCCTCTGCAAGGACAGCCACTGGCCTGTGAAAAATATGACATGTAAGGGCACTTAAGGTAGTCTAGTAAGAGAGGGAAAGAAAATAGATAAATATAGAGGCTCAACTTGGATATGCTGTAGAAAATAACTTACTATTATGTGCAATAACATATATATAATTATCCTGTGCACACCCTATTGGAAATACATTATGGCAAATCAGAAAATGTTTCATATAAGGAACAAACCAGGTTGCCACTTCTCTTTTGACAGATACTCCTATCTCGAAGAAAGTATGTTATATTGTGACAACAACTGATAATTACCTTTGGGTGAGTTACACCAGTTAGTCAGCTCTCTTTCCATGCAGTGAAAAAGCACCTTCATTGGCACATTCATTCTCCCTCCTGGTTACATGGCAAGAGAATGAACACCCTTGTTGAGGCCACTATAAAGCTGCACTACTGTGACTGTTGACCTTTGTTGACCTTTGCTGAACTTGCAGGCAACAGCTATTTTCTCATCATCGTAGAGTTAATTGAGGTAGTTCCTGAGCTGCTTGTGATTTCATTGAGCGCCACGTTTGTGTTGATTCATGTCAAGTCATGTCTTGCATTACAGAATCAGCTTTTAGTGATATTTATATATATATATWTTTTTTACCTTGACCCTGAATTAATTAATATCATATTCAATGGGACTGCTTTGAAGATTTTTGCTGTAAATACATGGACAGTTATTTACATTTGAAGCTCATTACTACTTGTGACAATACGGGCCAGTGAGTTTTAACCTGACATTTTTCATATTTCTTGGACATATGAGCTGTCTTTCATTTCATTGGAGTGAATGATTATTCATTGGTGAAATTGATCACATTCACTGAAATGTCTTTCTTTTTTACTCTAGCCTTCTGGGCCGGCATGCTTTGCATTTGCCAGAGATGTAAATGTTTGTTTTAATTTGATTTGTTCGCTTAATAATAGCTTATAATAATAATAATCACAATGAAAGTTTGACCTATAGTGATCTTTGTAAATTATATAATATGAAGGCCTTGCATGTGGATAAAAGTAAAAACATGTATTATGACAACAGGTTCATTGTTTACCTAGCTAGTTAGCTATATGTTTAAGCTAAAGTTTACTGTTAGCTAGCTAGCTCCCTAGCTGACGTTATTATTTGTTTCCCAGAGCCGTTTGCTTTTGTAGTTAGAGCCTAATGTTAGCTAGCTAACATTGAACTTGGTTGGTTAGCTCCCAGCACTGTGGCATTGTTGGCACTGTCCATTGTTGTTTAACTAGCTAACGTTAGCTGGCTGGCTCATTAGCTAACGTTACGTGACGTGTGTACAACACCCGTTGAATATGGCTAGTGTAAGTAAACGTCTGCAAAAAAGAGTAATGAAAATGTTGCCAGCACAGCTGGTTAGGCTGTTTTCATGTTATCCAGGGGTAAACACATCATCGGCCAGAGCATCAAGTGCGCGCTCTGAGACCGAATAGAGATGGGTGGGGCTAAACCTTAAGAGGGTGTGAATGACGCTGAATGGGTGTAGACAAAGAACAGCTTTTCACTAGACACCAAATCATTCAAAGGCCATTTTGTTGATCAACTTTCAAAGTGGAATTACTTTCCCATTGTTCATCAAATGCAGTGAATGATATACCATTTTGTAGCTCTGAGTCTCTTCTTGTATCCAATGTATAAAACATAATTTCAAATTTTGCTACATAAGACCGAATCCAGGTTGTGAGTCACAAAAACGTAGCGCCAAATTCAAATATATTACTATAAAACTATCTTTTATGAAATCATACATGAAAGACACCAAATTAAAGCTACACATGTTGTGAATCCAGCCAACATGTCTGATTTCAAAAAGGATTTACGGGGAAAGCACACCAAACAATTATGTTCGCTCAGTATATAGCCACAGAAAAACACAGCCATTTTCCCAGCAAAAGATAGTAGTCACAAAAAGCAGAAATAGAGATAAAATGTATCACTAACCTTTGATGATCTTCATCAGGTTACACAATACATTTATGTTTTGTTCGATAATGTGCATATTTATATCCACAAATCTCGGTTTACATTGGCGACATGTTCAGAAATGCCTCCAAAATATCCAGAGTAATTGTAGAGAGCCACGTCAAATAACAGAAATACTCATCATAAACCTTGATGAAAGATACATGTTTTACACAGAATTAAAGATACACTTGTTCTTAATGCAACCGCTGTGTCAGATTTAAAAAAAACTTTACGTAAAAAGCACACCATGCAATAATCTGAGACGGCGCTCAGATTTAACAAAATTTCTCCGCCATGTTGGAGTCAACAGAAATACGAAATTACCTCATAAATATTCCCTTACCTTTGATTATGTTCATCAGAATGCACTGCCAGGAATCCCAGTTCCACAATAAATCGTTGTTTTGTTCGATAATGTCCATTATTTATGTCCAATTAGCTACTTTTGCTAGCATGTGTAGTACACATGTCCAAACGCTCGCGCAGATGCAGGCAAACGTCAGACGAAAACTTGAAAAAGTTATATTACAAGTCGAATAAACTGGTCAAACTTAGTAGAGAATCAATCTTCAGGATGTTGTGATCATATATATCGAATAACGTTCCAACCGGAGCATTTCTTCACGTCTGTATAAGTAATGGAACACAAGGCGATATCATGAGGAAAGCGCATGAGCAAGAACTGGCAATCTGCCAGACCAATGACTGAAACACCTCCCATCCGGCCCCACATCACACTAAAGGCTTCATTCAGCGTTCCACAGACTGTTGACATCTAGTGGAAGGCGTAGGAAGTGCAAACAGATCCATATATTACAGGGAATTGAATAGGCGATGACTTTAACATCGACCAGTCTCAGAATTCTCACTTCCTGTTTGGATTTTTTCTCAGGTTTTTGCCTGCCATATGAATTCTGTTATACTCACAGACATCATTCAAACAGTTTTAGAAACTTCAGAGTGTTTTCTATCCAATAGCAGTAATAATATGCATATATTAGTATCTGGGACAGAGTAGGAGGCAGTTCACTATGGGCACGCAAGACTGAGCTCGTGGCTCTCTGGCAGACCTCTGACTCATTCCCCTCTCATTGTCCCCCACTTCACAGTAGAAGCATCAAACAAGGTTCTAAAGACTGTTGACATCTAGTGGAAGCCTTAGGAAGTGCAATTTGACCCCGTAGACACTGTGTATTCGATAGGCCAAGAGTTGAAAAACTACAAACGTCAGATTTCCCACTTCCTGGTTGGATATCTTCACAGCTTTTTGTCTACCATATAAGTTATGTTATACTCACAGACATCATTCAAACTGTTTTAGAAACTTCAGAGTGTTTTCTATCCAAATCTACTAATTATATGCATATTCTAGCTTTCATGGCTGAGTATCAGGCAGTTTAATTTGGGTACGCTTTCATCCAAAATTCCCAATGCTGCCCCCTACCCTAGAGAAGTTAATCAGATTCTTGATTCTGCTATCCAGTCCGTCAACAAGCACTTTACACAGCTTGAAGAGCACAGCAGTGCTTTCAGCATCCTGTACAACATCTCCACCATCAAGGACATGGACACTGCAGCACCTACCAGGGACTGCGCAACATTGGAGAGGGCCCTTACATACAGGGATTCCAGACACACACACGTACACGCACACCAATTTATTAATGGACTGCTGAATGTATATTTTTTTATCTTGCTTTGTCTGCTCTTTTCAGTGTTATGTCTGTCTCTGATAAGCTACCCAGGAAAGGCCTGAAAATAGCCCATTTTAATATATGTATCCTTAGAAATAAGGTTCATGAAATCAATAACTTGCTAAAATAAGAAAACATTCATATTAGCCATTTCTGAGACTCACTTAGATAATTCATTTGATGATACATTAGTAGCAATACAAGGATATAACATTTATAGAAGAGACAGAAATGCTTATGGGAGAGGTGTTGCTGTATATATTCAGAGCCATATCCCTGTAATGCTTAGAGAAGATCTTWKGTCAAGTGTTATTGAAGTGTTGTGGTTGSAGGTTCACTTGGCACATCTAAAGCCTTTTCTTTTGGGGTGTTGCTATAGGCCACCAAGTGCTAACAGTCAGTATCTAAATAATATGTGTGAAATGCTTGATAGTGTATGTGTTGTAAACACAGAGGTCTACTTTCTTGGGGACCTGTTCGCTCAAGAGGAAGCTTCTTACTGTAACCAGTGCCTGTAATCTGGTTCAGGTTATTAATCAACCTACCAGGGTGTTTACAAACACTACATGAACAAGATCAATCCCATTTTTACTAATGCTGTAGAACTTTGTTCTAAAGCTATATCCGTACCCATTGGATGCAGTGATCACAATATAGTGGCTATATCCAGGAAAGCCAAAGTTCCAAAAGTTGGGCCTAAAATAATATATAAGAGTTCATACAAAAGATTTTGCTGTGATGATGTTATGTGGATGATGATGTTAAAAATATTTGTTGATTAATGAGGAGCATCCAGACATTGCACTTGATGAATTTATGAAATTGCTTCTTCCAATTATTGATAAACATGCACCTGTTAACTTCTTTAAAATAGGGGGCAGCATTTTCACTTTTGGATGAATTACATGCCCATAGTGAACTGCCTCTTACTCTGTCCCAGATGCTAATATATGCATGTTATTATTACTATTGGATAGGAAACACTCTGAAGTTTCTAAAACAGTTTGAATGATGTCTGTGAGTATAACAGAACTCATATGGCAGGCAAAAAAACGGAGAAAAGATCCAAACAGGAAGTGAGAATTCTGAGAGTGGTCGATGTTAAAGTCATCACCTATTCAATTCCCTGTAATATATGGATCTGTTTGCACTTCCTACGCCTTCCACTAGATGTCAACAGTCTGTGGAACGCTGAATGAAGCCTTTAGTGTGATGTGGGGCCGGATGGGAGGTGTTTCAGTCAGTGGTCTGGCAGAGGGCCAGTTCTTGGTCACGCACTTTCCTCATGATATCGTCATGCGTTCCATTACTTATAGAGACTGAAAAGAATGCTCCGGTTGGAACGTTATTCGATATATATGATAACAACATCCTGAAGATTGATTCTCWACTAAGTTTGACCAGTTTATTTGACTTGTAATATAACTTTTTGAAGTTTTAGTCCGACGTTTGCCTGCATCTGCGCGAGCGTTTGGACATGTGTACTACACATGCTAGCAAAATTAGATAATTGGACATAATTAATGGACATTATCGAACAAAACAACGATTTATTGTGGAACTAGGATTCCTGGCACTGCATTCTGATGAAGATAATCAAAGGTAAGGGAATATTTATGATGTAATTTCGTATTTCTGTTGACTCCAACATGGCGGAGAAATGTTGTTAAATCTGAGMGCCGTCTCAGATTATTGCATGGTGTGCTTTTTACGTAAAGTTTTTTTTAAATCTGACACAGTGGTTGCATTAAGAACAAGTGTTTCTTTAATTATATGTAAAACATGTATCTTTCATCAAGGTTTATGATGAGTATTTCTGTTATTTGACGTGGCTCTCTGTAATTACTCCGGATATTTTGGAGGCATTTCTGAACATGGTTTCAATGTACACGAGATTTGTGGATATAAATATGCACATTATCGAACAAAACATAAATGTATTGTGTAACATGATGTCCTATGAGTGTCATCTGATGAAGATGTTCAAAGGTTAGTGATTAATTTAAAGTTAAAGTGCGCCAAGAGGTTAATAGTTCTAACAGTCCGTTTCTTAAGTGCTAGACCTAAGCTGAATCTGGTAATGAATGGTGTGGCTGTTGAACAAGTTGAGGGGACAAAATTACTTGGCGTTACCTTAGAATGTAAACTGTCATGGTCAAAACATACACAGTTGAAGTCGGAAGTTTACATACACCTTAGCCAAATACCTTTAAACTCAGTTTTTCACAATTCCTGACATTTAAACCTAGTAAAAAGTCCCTGGTTTAGGTCAGTTAGGATCACCACTTTATTTTAAAAATGTGAAATGTCAGAATAATAGTAGTGAGAAGGATTTATTTCATCACATTCCCAGTGAGTCAGAAGTTTACATACACTCAATTAGTGTTTGGTAGCAATGGCATTAAATTGTTTAACTTTGGTCAAACGTTTCGGGGGTGGCCTTCCACAAGCTTCCCACAATAAGTTGGGTGAATTTTGGCCCATTCCTCTTGACAGAGCTGGTGTAACTGAGTCAGGTTTGTAGGCCCTCCTTGCTCGCACACGCTTTTTCAGTTCTGCCCACAAATTTCTATAGGATTGAGGTCAGGGCTTTGTAATGGCCACTCCAATACCTTGACTTTGTCGTCCTTAAGCCATTTTGCCATAACTTTGGAAGTATGCTTGGGGTCATTGTCCATTTGGAAGACCCATTTGCGATCAAGCTTTAACTTCCTGACTCATGTCTTGAGATGTTGCTTCAATATATCCACAAAATGTTCCTTCCTCATGATGCCATCTATTTTGTGAAGTGCACCAGTCCCTCCTGCAGCAAAGCATCCCCACAACATGATGCTGCCACCCCCGTGCTTCACGGTTGGGATGGTGTTCTTTGGCTTGCAAGCCTCCCCCTTTTTCCTCCAAACACAACACTAGTCATTATGGACAAACAGTTCTATTTTTGTTTCATCAGACCAGAGGACATTTCTCCAAAAAGTACGATCGTTGTCCCAATGTGCAGTTGCAAACCATAGTCTTTTTATGGCGGTTTTGGAGTAGTGGCTTCTTCCTTGCTGAGCGGCCTTTCAAGTTATATCGATATAGGACTCTTTTTACAGTTGATATAGATACTTTTGTACCTGTTTCCTCCAGCATATTCACAAGGTCCTTTGCTTATGTTCTGGGATTGATTTGCACTTTTCGAATCAAAGTACGTTCATCTCTAGGAGACAGAACGCATCTCCTTCCTGAGCGGTTTGACGGCTGCATGGTCCCGTGGTGTTTATACTTGCGTACTATTGTTTCTACAAATTAACGTGGTACCTTCAGGCTTTTGGAAATTACTCCCAAGGATGAACCAGACTTGTGGAGGTCTACAACTTTTTTTCTGAGGTCTTGGCTGATTTCTTTAGATTTTCCCATGATGTCAAGCAAAGAGGCACTGGGTTTGAAGGTAGGACTTGAAGTACATGCACAGGTACACCTCCAATTGGCTCAAATTATGTCATTTAGCAGAAGCTTCTGAAGCCATGAATTTTCCAAGCTGTTTTTACTTCTTATGGCTGCAATCCCGGTAACGGGATCGATATGACAACAGCCAGTTAAAGTGCAGGGCGCCAAATTCAAAAAACAGAAATCTCATAATAAAAATTCCTCAGACATACATGTGTCTTATACCATTTTAAAGGTAATCTTGTTGTTAATCCCACCAAAGTGTCCGATTTCAAATATGCTTTTCAGCGAAAGCACTACAAACGATTATGTTAGGTCACACCAAACCACAATAAGCACAGCCATTTTTCCAGCGAAAGATAGCAGTCACAAAAAGCAGAAATATAGCTAAATTAATCACTAACCTTTGATGATCTTCATCAGATGACACTCATAGGACTTCATGTTACACAATACATGCATGTTTTGTTTGATAAAGTTCATATTTATATAAAAGAATCAGAGTTTACATTGGCGCGTTACATTCACTAGTTCCAAAAACATCCAGTGATAGTGCATAGCCACATCGTTTCAACAGAAATACTCATCATAAATGTAGATGATAATACAAGCTATACACATGAAATTATAGATATACCTCTCCTTAACTTCTTTGGGCTGCAAGCACAATATGACAACAGCCACTTCAAGTGCAGGGCGCGAAATTCAAAATGTATTTTTTAGAAATATTTAACTTTCACACATTAACAAGTCCAATACAGCATATGAAAGATAAACATCTTGTGAATCCAGCCAACATGTCCGATTTTTAAAATGTTTTACAGCGAAAACACCACGTATATTTATGTTAGCTCACCACCAAATACAAAAAAGGACAGACATTTTTCACAGCACAGGTAGCATGCACAAAACCAACCTAACTAACCAAGAACCAACCAAACTAACCAAGAAACAACTTCATCAGATGACAGTCTTACAACATGTTATTCAATAAATCTATGTTTTGTTCGAAAAATTTGCATATTTTAGCTATAAATCAGTTTTACATTGCAGCTACCATCACAGCTACCGTCAGAAATAGCACCGAAGCAGCCAGAGTAATTACAGACACCAACGTCAAATACCTAAATACTCATCATAAAACATTTCTGAAAAATACATGGTGTACAGCAAATGAAAGACCGGCATCTTGTGATTCCAGCCAATATTTCCGATTTATTAAGTGTTTTACAGCGAAAACACAATATAGCATTATATTAACTTACCACAATAGCCAGAAACACAAGCCATTTACCAGCAGCAAAAGTTAGCRATCGTAACAAACCAGCAAAAKATATATAATTTTTGACTAACCTTGATAAGCTTCATCAGATGACAGTCCTATAACATCAGGTTATACATACACTTATGTTTTGTTCGAAAATGTGCATATTTAGAGCTGAAATCAGTGGTTATACATTGTGCTAACGTAGCATMTTTTTCCCACAACGTCCGGATATTTTTCTGACACTCACATATTCTGACCAAATAACTATTCATAAACATTACTAAAAAAKACATGTTGTATAGGAAATGATAGATACACTAGTTCTTAATGCAATCGCCGTGTTAGAATTCATTACGACATGCAGTTTACGTTATGGCGAGAGCGTGCCAAAAATCTGGCCGCAAACTACTAGTTCACATGTTCGACAGATATATGAAATAGCATCATAAAATGGGTCCTACTTTTGATGATCTTCCATCAGAATGTTGTACAAGGGGTCCTTTGTCCAGAACAATCGTTGTTTGGATTTAGAATGTCCTCTTCTCCAGTCAATTAGCACGGAAAGCTAGCAAAGTGGCGCGAAGCTCTCCTTCCTGAACATACGCAGACAAAGCAACACACCTAACGTCCTGAAAAAAATTCAATAATCKAATAAAACTATATTGAAAAAACATACTTTACGATGATATTGTCACATGTATCAAATAAAATCAAAGCCGGAGATATTAGTCGTCTATAACGACAGCTTTACAGAAGGCAATACCAGGTCCCTTCTCGAGCGTTCCAGGAAACAGGAAATTGGGGTCATGCCAAGAGCTTTTATTCGACCCCAGATCAAGTAATACACTCCATTTCTTCTCTCACTCCCTGTTGACATCTAGTGGAAGGTGTATGAAGTGCATGTATACTGATATATATGAAGGCCATTTATAGGCAGGCCCTAGAACAGAGCATCGATTTCAGATTTTCCACTTCCTGTCAGGAAGTTTGCTGCAAAATGAGTTCTGTTTTACTCACAGATATAATTCAAACGGTTTTGGAAACTAGAGAGTGTTTTCTATCCAATAGTAATAATAATATGCATATTGTACGAGCAAGAATTGAGTACGAGGCCGTTTGAAATGGGCACCTTTTTCCAAGTTACTCAATACTGCCCCTGTAGCCATAAGAAGTTAATGCAACCACTGTGTTAGATTTCAAAAAAACTTTACGGAAAAAGCAAACCATGCAATAATCTGAGACGGAGCTCAGAACAAGAGTCAAATTAGCCGCCATGTTGGAGTCAACAGAAACCAGAAATTACATGATAAATATTCCCTTACCTTTGATGATCTTCATCACAATGCACTCCCAGGAATCCCAGGTCCACAATAAATGCTTGATTTGTTCGATAATGTCCGTTATTTATGTTCAATTAGCTACTTTGGTTAGCGCGTTTGGTAAACAATTCCAAAGTCACAAAGCGCGTTCACTAAAACATGACAAAATGTCCAAAAGTTCCGTAACAGTCAGTAGAAACATGTCAAACGATGTATTGTATCAATCTTTAGAATGTTGTTAACATACATCTTGAATAACGTTCCAACCGGAGAATTACATTGACTTCAGTTGAGCGATGGAACGGAGCTGCCTCTCACGTGAACGCGCGTGGTTAAAGCGTGGTCACTTCATGGCAGTGGTTACTCATTCCTGTCTCCTTCGGCCCCCATTCACAGTAGAGTCATCAGACAAAGTTCTATTGATTGTTGACATCTAGTGGAAGCCGAAGGAAGTGAAAACTCATCCATATCTCGCTGTAATTTCAATGGGAGCTTGGTTGAAAATCTACCAGCCTCAGAAAAAATCCAAACAGGAAGTGGAACTTCTCAGGTTTTTGCCTGCCATATGAGTTCTGTTATCCTCAYAGACATAATTCAAACAGTTTTAGAAACTTCAGAGTGTTTTCTATCCAATACTAATAATAATATGCATATATTAGCAACTATGACTGAGGAGCAGGCCGTTTACTCTGGGCACCTCTGTGCACCTTTCATCCAAGCTACTCAATACTGCCCCTGCAACCATAAGAAGTTAAAGGCACAGTCAACTTAGTGTATGTAAACTTCTGACCCACTGAAATTGTGATACATAAGTGAAATAATCTGTCTGTACACAATTGTTGGAAAAATTGCTTGTGTCACACACAAAGTAAATGTCCTAACCGACTTGCCAAAACTATAGTTTGTTAACAAGAAATGTGTGGAGTGGTTGAAAAATTTGTTTTAATGACGCCAACCTAAGTGTATGTAAACTTCCGACTTCAACTGTATAATTGGAACCTATACTGATTAAATAGCTCCGTGTCTGGGAAGGGCTTGGTGTGTTTGGTAAATCCAGGTATCGAATTGAGTGAGGAAAGGGCAAAAAGGATGTCTGTTGTTTTTTTAATATTTTGAAATAAATACATGAAACATCCAAAGTATATCAAATGTTCTGTAACAATGCAAAACTTYTTCGGGATTGGTGTCCCTTCCACGGGATGGTTGCGCTAACATAGGCTAATGCGATTAGCATGCGTTTGCAAGTAACAAGAAAACTTGCCCATGCACTGCTACCATCTAGTGGCCAAAATAAATATTGCACCTGGGCTGGAATAATACATTATAGCCTTTCTCTTGTATTTCAAAGATGATGGTACAAAAAAATATAAAATAACGGTTGGTTTTTAATTCGTATTATCTTTTACCAGTTCTATTGTGTTATATTCTCCTACATTGCTTTCACATGTCTACAAACGTCAACGTGTTTCCTTTCAAATGGTACCAAGAATATGCATATCCTTGCTTCAGGGCCTGAGCTACAGGCAGTTAGATTTGAGTTTGTCATTTCAGGCGAAAATTTCAAAAAAGGGGCGGATCCTTAACTCGGTGACGCCTTATGGTAGAAACAAGCTCTAAAATGCTTGCGAAAGACGTGACTCCAAAGCATATTGGGGATATATTGATCCCTCTTTATGACATTCTGAAGCTGAGCTGCAGCCTATAATATTCGAGGAGATTTAAAAATTAAAAATAAATAAAATAAAAATAAAACTTTGCTATTCTGTCCTTATTAATTGAGCTTTTCTCTTTCTGAGAAGAGAAGATGTTTGTTTAAACCCAGGCAGCTTTTAGAGGGAAGCACTTCTGTTGTTGGGTTGACATTTTTATTTTGCATTGCTAGAGCCTCTGTCTGGGTGGAAAGGTAACTTTTGAAAAATTCTGAAGGATGTCTAAGATGTAATTATTTGCAAACAAGACACTCTGGTTTGACATTGAGAATATGGTAAAGCACACACATCCCTGTGTCGCTCATCTTTTCAGTTCGCTGCAGCTAGCCTCTGGAACGAGCTACAACAAACACTCAAACTGGACAGTTTTATCTCAATCTCTTCATTCAAAGACTCAATCATGGACACTCTTACTGACAGTTGTGGCGGCTTTGCATGATATATTGTTGTCTCTACCTGCTTGCCCTTTGTGGTGTTGTCTGTGCCCAATAATGTTTGTACCATGTTTTGTGCTGCTACCATGTTGTGCTGCTGCCATGTTGTGTTGCAACCATGTTGTCATGTTGTGTTGCTGCCATGCTATGTTGTTGTCTTAGGTCTGTCTTTATGTAGTGTTGTGTTGTCTCTCTTGTTGTGATGCATGTTTTGTCCAATATATATATATACTTATTAGTATTATTTTTATCCCAGCCCCCATCCCCGCAGGAGGCCTTTTGCCTTTTGGTAGGCCGTCATTGTAAATAAGAATTTATTCTTAACTGACTTACCTAGTTAAATAAAGGTTAAATAAATAAATAAAAATAAGATACTATGGTTATGACTTGAGGTGTTTCTGAAGAGGAGTTTCAAAGAGACAGAGATGAGCAGGACAGAGATGACAGAGCCTCCGTGCCTGGGCTAGCTGTCACTATATGTGAACAAACTGTGCAGTGAGGAAAGGAAAGAGGACACAGCAGGCGTTTAGGTGAAGGGTGCACTCGTAATACACCCTCAGGGGACCAGTGTAAGGCAGGCAGGCAGGCCAGCAGCTCAGCTCAACGCCGAGCTGAGGCTGAGCCAGGGTCACTGAGCAATTAAGATCGGTAGGAGAACCCTGTGACTTAATCCTGGTGGATCTGTTGGTCGCTGAGTGCCTGGTGAGAGCAGAGGGTCACTTTCAACCCATATCAATCCAACCGGTGTGTCTGTGTGTGTTAATGCACCCATCCACACTGGACTGGCAGAACCGCAGCAGGAGAAGCTAAATCAGAGAGATAGCCCGGAGCCCAGAGAACCAAAGGGACAAGGGCCTCAGCAGCAGTGTGTATAGGGGGAATTATTCTCTCCTTCCCCTATAATTGTGTCTGATGGATCCTTTGGCCCTCCTCCCAGATCACAAGGCAATATACTGCAGTGCCTTAAAGTATTCACACCCCTTGACATTTTCCACATTTTGTTGAGTTATAGCCTGAGATTGAGTGTCACTGGACGACAGACAATACCTGATAACGTCCAAGTGGAATTAGGTTTTTAGACATTTTTACATGTTAATAAAAAATGAAAATCTGAAATGTCTTGAGTCATTAAGTATTCAACCCCTTTGTTATGGCAAGCCTTAATAAGTTCAGGAGTAAAAATATGCTTAACAAGTCACATAATAATTTTCATGGACTCCGTGTGCAATACTAGTTTTAATTACCTCATCTCTGTACCCCACACATACAATTATCTGTAAAGTCCCTCAGTCGAGCAGTGAATTTCAAACACAGATTCAACCACAAAGACCAGGAAGGTATTCCAATGCCTCAAAAAGAAGGGCACCTATTGGTAGTTGGGTAAAAAAAAAGCAGACATTGAATATCCCTTTGAGCATGGTGAAGTTAGATGGTATATCAATACACCCAGTCACAACAAATTTACAGGCATCCTTCCTAATTCAGTTTGCCGGAGAGGAAGGTAACCGCTTAGGGATTTCAAAATGAGGCCAAATATGACTTTAAAACAGTTACAGACTTCAATGGCTGTGATAGGAGAAAACTGAGGATGAATCAATAACATTGCTGTTACTCCACAATACTAACCTACATGACAGAGTGAAAAGATGGAATAATGTACAGAATACAAATATTCCAAAACATGCATCATGTTTATAATAAGCACAAAAGTAAAACTGAAAAAAGGTGTAAAAGCAATTAAATTTATGTCCTGAATAAAAAGCGTTATGTTTGGGGCAAATCCAAACCAACACATCACTGAGTACCACTCTTCATATTTTCAAGCATGGTGGTAGCTGCGTCATGTTATAGGTATTGCCATCGGGAAGGACTAGGGATTTTTTTATTTAGGATGAAAATAAACTAAATAGAGCAAACAGACTCTGTGAGACAAATTCACCTTTCAGCAGGACAATAAACAAAAACAAAAAAGCCAATAGTTGCTTATCAAGACGACATTTGAATGTTCCTGAGTGGCCTAATTACAGTTTGATTTAAATCGGCTTGGAAATCTATGGCAAGACTTGAAAATGGCTGTCTAGCAATGATCAACAATATCTCAACGGAGCTTGAATAATTTTTTAAAGAATAATGAACAAATATTTTACAATGCAGGTGTGCAAAGCTCATAGAGACTTACCCAGAAAGACCTACAGCTGTAATCATTACCAAAAGTGATTCTTACATGTATTAACTCAGGGGTGTGAATAGATACAGTACCAGTCAAAAGTTGGACACTCCTACTCATTCAAGGATTTTTCTTTATTTGTATCATTTTCTACATTTTAGAATAATAGTGAAGACATAAAAACTATGAAATAACACATATGGAATCATGTAGTAAACAAAATATTGTTAAACAAATCAAAATATATTTTATATTTGAGATTCTTCAAAGTAGCCACCCTTTGCMTTGATGACAGCTTTGCACACTCTTGGCATTCTCTCTACCAGCTTCACCTGAAATGCTTTTCCAACAGTCTTGAAGGAGTTCCCACATATGCAGAGCACTTTTTGGCTGCTTTTCCTTCACTCTGCGGTCCAACTCATCCCAAACCATCTCAATTGGGTTGAGGTCAGGTGATTGTGGAGAACTGGTCATCTGAGGCAGCACTCCATCACTCTCCTTCTTGGTCATTGTCCTGTTGAAAAGCAAATGATAATCCCACTAAGCGCAAACCAGAAGGGTTTGCTGCATAATGCTGTGGTAGCCATGCTGGACAAGTGTGCCTTGAATTCTAAATATATCACCGACAGTGTCACCAGCAAAGCCCCCCAAACCATCACATCTCCTCCTCCATGCTTCACAGTGGAAACACACATGCGGAGATCATCCTTTCACTAAAATCTCTAATTTGGACTCACCAGACCAAAGGATAGATTTCCACCGGTCTAATGTCCATTGCTCATGTTTCTTGGCCCAAGCAAGTCTCTTCTTATTATTGGTGTCCTTTAGTAGTGGTTTATTTGCAGCAATTCGACCATGAAGGCCTGATTCACACAGTCTCCTCTGAACAGTTGGTAAATGGTAAATTGGTTGTTGAAGATATCCCTCTAGTGGTGTGGGGGCTGTGCTTTGGCAAAGTGGGTGGGGTTATATCCTTCCTGTTTGGCCCTGTCAGGGGGTATCATCGGATGGGGCCACAGTGTCTCCTGACCCCTCCTGTCTCAGCCTCCAGTATTTATGCTGCAGTAGTTTGTGTCGGGGGGCTAGGGTCAGTTTGTTATATCTGGAGTACTTTTCCTGTCTTATCCGGTGTCCTGTGTGAATTTAAGTATGCTCTCTCTAATTCTCTCTTTCTCTTTCTTTCTCTCTCTCGGAGGACCTGAGCCTGGCATGATGCTCAGGACTCAGGACTGCCTGGCATGATGACTCCTTGCTGTCCCCAGTCCACCTGGCCGTGCTGCTTCTCCAGTTTCAACTGTTCTGCCTGCTTCTATGGAACCCTGACCTGTACACCGGACGTGCTACCTGTCCCAGACCTGCTGTTTTCAACTCTCTAGAGACAGCAGGAGCGGTAGAGATACTYTTAATGATCGGCTATGAAAAGCCAACTGACATTTACTCCTGAGGTGCTGACTTGCTGCACCCTCGACAACTACTGTGATTATTATTATTTGACCATGCTGGTCATTTATGAACATTTGAACATCTTGGCCATGTTCTGTTATAATCTCCACCCGGCACAGCCAGAAGAGGACTGGCCACCCCTCATAGCCTGGTTCCTCTCTAGGTTTCTTCCTAGGTTTTGGCCTTTCTAGGGAGTTTTCCCTAGCCACCGTGCTTCTACACCTGCATTGCTTGCTGTTTGGGGTTTTAGGCTGGGTTTCTGTACAGCACTTTGAGATATCAGCTGATGTACGAAGGGCTATATAAATAAATTTGATTTGAACAGTTGAATTTGAGATGTGTCTGTTACTTGAACTCTGTGAAGCATTTATTTGGCCTGCAATTTCTGAGGCTGGTAACTCTAATGAACTTATCCTCTGCAGCAGAAGTAACTCTTGGTCTTCCTTTCCTGTGGCGGTCCTCATGTGAGCCAGATTCATCATAGCGCTTGATGGTTTTTGCGACTGCAAAAGTTCTTGACATTTCCCAGATTGACTGACTTAAAGTATCTTAAAGTAAATTCTGTTTGCTTATTCGAGCTGTTCTTGCCATAACATGGACTTGGTCTTTTACCAAATAGGTCTATCTTCTGTATACCCCCCTACCTTGTCACMAGACAACTGATTTGCTCAAATGCACTAAGAAGGAAAGAATATCCACACATTTACTTTTAACAAGTCACACCTGTTAATTGAAATGCACTCCAGGTAACTACCTCATGAAGCTGGTTGAGAGAATGCCAAGAGTGTGCAAAGCTGTCAACAAGGCAAAGGGTGGCTACAATGAAGAACCTCAAATATAAAATATATTTTGATTTGTTTTACACTTTTTTGGTTACTACATGATTCCATATGCATTATTTCATAGTTTGATGTCTTCACTACTATTCTACAATGTAGAAAATAGTAACAATAAAGAAATACCCTGGAATGAGTAGATGTGTCCAACGAGTCACAAACCCGGATCCGGGATCCCCCCCATCAAAAAAGCTGACTAGCATAGCCTAGCCTAAAGCCACAGGGATATCATATAATAAAATGTTCATGAAATCACAAGTCCAAGTAACCAAATGAAAGATACACATCTTGTGAATCCAGCCATAATTTCTGATTTTTAAAATGTTTTACAGGGAAGACACAATATGTATTTCTATTAGCTAACCACCATAGCAAAAGACACAACTTTTTTTTCCCACCATTTTTTTCCTGCATAGGTAGCTATCACAAATTCGACCAAATAAAGATATAAATAGTCACTAACCAAGAAACAACTTCATCAGATGACAGTCTGATAACATATTTATTGTATAGCATATGTTTTGTTCGAAAAATGTGCATATTTCAGGTATAAATCATAGTTTTACATTGCAGCCACCATCACAACTCTCACCAAAGCAACTAGAATAACTACAGAGAGCAATGTGAATTACCTAAATACTCATCATAAAACATTTATGAAAAATACACCGCGTACCAAATGAAAGACAAAGATCTTGTGAATCCAGCCAATATTTCAGATTCTTTAAGTGTTTTACAGCGAAAAACACAATTTAGCATTATATTAGCTTACTACAATAGCCAACCAAACAGCAGCATGATTCAGCACGTTAGCGATAGCGAATAAACCAGCAAAAGATATTACTTTTTCACTAACCTTCTCAAAACTTCATCAGATGACAGTCCTATAACATCATATTACACAATACATATATTGTTTGTTCGAAAATGTGCATATTTAGCGGCACAAACCGTGGTTATACAATGAGAATAGTAGCAAGCTGGCCAAACAAAATGTCGGGAGAAATCTTGGGAGAGGCACCTAATCTAATCAATAACTAATCATAAACTTGACTAAAAAATACAGGTTGGACAGCAAATGAAAGATACATTAGTTCTTAATGCAACCGCTGTGTTAGATTTTTTAAATGAACGTTACTACGACATACAGCGTGCGTTAAAGCGAGACCGCACCGAAATTAATGGCGGAATAGTAGTTTTACATTTTTCAACAGAACAACGAATTAACATCATAAATAGTTCTTACTWTTTGATGAGCTTCCATCAGAATCTTGTGCAAGTGGTCCTTTGTCCAGAATCATCGTTGCTCGGTTGTAGATTGMCGTCTTCAACTTAGGAATTAGCAGCAAACATTAGCYATGTGGCSMAGACGTGYCCAACTYWYYATAACGCAGSACAAAGAAATRTCMGAAAATCGCAATATACTGATATAAACTGATATAACTCSGTTTAAAATAACTACATTATGATGTCTTTAACACCTATATCGAATMAAATCAGAGCCGGATATATCTAAGGCCTATWACGAGAGCTTTTCAGAATGCCATCCTGAGGTCTGTCTTGCGCCATGACGAACGTTGAAAAGAGTGCACTCCACGTTCCAAGACCCTTTATATGGCCTCAGATCTGCCTAGCAACACCATTCCAATTCTCACTGCTTACTGACATCTAGGGGAAATCGTATGCAGTGCATGTCGACTTTTAGATTACATGCAAATTAATAAACTGACCCTGGAACAGAGTGCCCGATTTCAGATTTCTCACTTCCTGACAGGAATTTAGCTGCAACTTGAGCTATCTGTTTTACTCACAGATATAATTCAAACGGTTTTAGAAACTAGAGAGTGTTTTCTATCCAATAGTAATAATAATATGCATATTGTACGAGCAAGAATTGAGTACGAGGCAGTTTAATTTGGGAACGACTTTTTACAAAGTCGAAATGGCGCCCCCCTATTGACAAGAACTGGTACTGTATGTAAATGAGAGATTTAAACATTTTATGAAATGTTCAATACATTTGCAATCATTTCTTTAAACAAGTTTTCACTTTGTCATTATTGGGAATTGTGTGTAGAAGGGAGAGACATTTTTATTTCAATCCATTTTGAATTCAGGCTGTAACACAACAAAATGTGGAATAAGTCAAGGTGTGTGAACACATTCTGAAGGCACTGTATATATTTTTCTCCATGTCTTTGTTATCCATTAGCTGCTTAATTAATTATTTATGGGTGATAGAGCATTCCCTGGGAGTAAACATACCTATTAAAGGAGGGATGACTGCAATACAGTTATATGGAAAACATAATTCGGCCTTTATAAAGATGGCCTTCAAAAAACTCCTTAATTAATAAGCCATGCTTTATTTTTAGGCTTTACAAACATTTGCAAGCAGCCAAGACTACACTGACTACATTTGCAGCAAGCGAGCAGTTAGATATGGTCATTTCATAGAATGTTTGGGAATGACATATACTAAGGCTTTTGTGAAAATTCGCCATAGCCAATCAGAGCTACAGTAGGCCTATATTTAAATAAGTAATTTGCCAAACGGCCTGTCATCATTCACTTTGAACTGGACTGTGTGTTTACAGGCAGTAGCAACAGTGTGACTTTAGATCATTAGAGCACATTTGTCAAAAGCCACAAAATACACCTGAATGGATTTCTGCAAATATGTAAATACCATGGAAGTCCTCTAACATTTGGGAACTTCACGGATCTACTGATCAAACAACCATGACAAGGTAGGCTCTCTCCCTCAGTTGCTTATGCACATCAACAACAACAAGATCAACAACTAATGCTAGCCAGAGCGAGATTAACTAAAAGCTATCAAGGGAACACTAGATAAACCCTCTCCAACTTTTTCAGCTAACTTAGTTGACCGTCAAAATTGCACTGATAAAGGATGGGGAATAGTAGCCTGCTCAACCTTCTGCAGCTTGCCTGCCAATGCATGCTTGTCCCAACCCACGTTTTGACAACTGAATGGGAACTTGCCTGCCAAATACATTTGATTGACGAGATATGCTAACTGTGAATAACAGTTGTTAGCTAGCATTGTGATTCACATTTCTTGCTAGCTAACCAAATGACTGTATCTCTAGCTGTAGCCACTGAAAAATTATATGAGGGGGAAAAGTCAGTCACTCACCCACTCCTCCAATGTCCTGACATCTTCCCAGCAGCTATTTAGCTAGCTAACATTAGGCTTTTAGTTACTGCATAGATAGCTAGCTAAATACAATCAATTCTGTAGATATGCTAGCCCAGGTGTGTCAAACTCAATCAGCACATGGGCCGTGTTGAAAAAACACAACGAATTCGCAGGCCAGACATAGCCTATTTCTTTTGTTTCGTTTGACCCCAAAAATATGGCTTTTGGCCTTTATAATGTCCACTTATGTACATAGGATGCGGTATATAGCATAATATGCAGGGACCATAATAAAAAAGTATTTAATAACTCCAAATAACAAAAATGTAGCTATAGGTTGTTGTAACATTTCAGCTTAAAACATATTTTCCTTTTTTTTCACTGCATGGATCACGGGTGTGGTTGAATGATGCATTGCTGTATGGTGCACTCAAAATATCTTGTAGTTGAGTAGCCATCCTAGGCTACTGTGTAATGCCCGGGGTTTAGTGGAGGAAAGAGTCAGACGCAGGAGACAGAGAGTTCAGAGTAGCGTAACTTTTAATCACCACAAAGGTGAAACACGACGCCACTCCAATCAAATGCCCCACCATACAAGGGGAACAAAAAGTTCCGAAAATACAACTAGCACGAACCGTGACATACACGCATGTACAAACAGTACACAAAACAATCCCGCACACCCAACAGGCGGGCCTGCTTGGTAATAAAGCCCTACTAATCACCCTAACTAAAAACAGGTGTAACCAATAAACAAAAAAGGAGGGGGAGGAAAAAGTCAGTGGCAGCTAGTAGGCCGGTGACGACACCCGCCGAGCGCCACCCGAACAGGAAGGGGAGCCACCTTCGGTAGGAGTCGTGACATACTCCTCAAGTATTGTTGGAATAGGCCTACATATTTCTCCTTTGCATGGTATTCTGTTGCAGGTTTTGTTTTTTAGTTATTCATTGTCATGTTTTAAAAACATAGCCTAGCTATGTATATGTACACTTGGCCTCCTCTGTGCACTGTAAATGGGACAAACAAAAGCAGCGCAATTGAAGTGAAATTCACCGATTTGAGCGCATCAGGCTGTAATTTCATAAAGTAGATGACTCAATTGTTGACTAATTTATACTCACTTGTGTCCTATTCAGCACACAGGCCTTGTTTTTGACACGTGCACTAGCCTATTAGCCACATTATGACTGATTTATGATCTTTGCCYTGATTGTATTGACATTCCAAGCATTAGTTACAGTTGTCCGTAATTGTTCAAAATATTGAGTCATTGGCTGTATTCCAAACACGTAAAAGACACACCCACTCCCCTCAGCCCTCAAATTAAGTGGACTTTTCTGATGACGTATCATGACATATGATGAGTTGACAGTTGCAAGGCGAGGGAGAAGAATTCATGAATTTTAAATGGACTGCCCTTGCCCAGGAATTTGTCACTTGTTCGACCCACGGTTGTGTTTTCAGTCATCATGAAACCAACGGTAGCTGTTGATTGTGCTTTATATGCGCTACAGTCAATATAGATTACATTTCATATCTTGGCTAGAAGATAACGCATCCACAGACATCAAATGCTAGCCATCCGACGATATCAGGTAAATCCAAAATTACAATGTATAAGTGTGATGTATGCTCCAGCTAATGTTTCCAAAACTAACCAAACAAAAACAATTACTTTTACGATATGTGTTTTTTCCGTCATGCGCATTCGTAGCACAATTTCTAACTTATTTACATTTGTTTTTACTTACACTTGTATGTTGACTTCTCCATATTGATGTTGGTTTTAATCTGCAGACTTTTCTTAGCAGATGTAGTACAATCATCGCAAATTATTATGGGGCGTTTCAGGCCCCGGAGAGAAAAAAAATGTACACTCGCAAAATCGATCACAAACGAGGGCTGAGGGGCTTATGTTGCCAAATTCCCTTGTTTGGCTAATTGTTTGGACCGACGGCAAAGATGTCCGCAGGGATTCCCCAAAGGGCGAAAGGCGAGGGTAAGTAGAAGAGGGTGTGTCTTTTAAGTGTTTCAACTGACTCTGACAGTTGAACTTGAGGTGAGGAAGTTTGTTTCAGGCCTACCAGAGTTACTCCTATAATCTAACAATATACTGCTTATCTTTATAAAAATGATTCTGGTTGAAAATGTACGATTCATCTATATTTGTATAGCAGACGCAGTAGCCATCTGACATAAAGAAATGCATGTCAGTGTTGTGGCATGCAGCCAGCATGTCTCTATCTCTCTGGGATAGGCCTAAGCTTCCATTCCTTTATATAAGCTACATATATTTACTTATACAAATATTAATATCACACAGTTGAATACATATGGATGTCTGTGAAATTTCTCAAATGTCCGGTAAATTAAAATCTTCCCTGTCATGTTGTCCGGCGACAAATTATCTGAAATTGCATATTGTTTTTAATTCCGATTTTTGAATATTCACAACAAAATCTGTGTCCAATTGGATGGAAATCTAGCTATGCGGTAGACACTCTAAAGACTTTGGCAAGTGCGCAAGTCCAGTGACACTTTGATTATTCCTGCACATCATGGTTTACCTGTAGCCACAAAGATCTAAGGAATAAGCCACCTGCCAAACAAGCTTGTAAGAATTGTACTTAAACTCCCTCCTCATACTCATC
This sequence comes from Salvelinus sp. IW2-2015, assembly GCF_002910315.2. Taxonomy (NCBI): domain Eukaryota; kingdom Metazoa; phylum Chordata; class Actinopteri; order Salmoniformes; family Salmonidae; genus Salvelinus; species Salvelinus sp. IW2-2015. The sequence continues at coordinate 25,330,367 of NC_036871.1, forward strand.
TGTAGGTTAAGCATTTTTTTGTCTCTATATCTGTGTCTGTATCTACAGTATGTAACTGTATTTATGTAAAAAATAGGGACCACAATGGATATAAATCCGAGACTTCACTGTAAAAATCTTTGTATACATATGTATTTTTTTTACTGACAAATAAAATCAATCAATCCAAATTGTGCAGCGGCCAATTGATGAATGGAAAGGGACATCTGTTAAAAAACACCAAAAAGTTGTCAAGTCTTCGATACTGGGTAAGCCTACAAGGTAGAGAGGGATGCATTTTCTGTTTGTCGAGATTGACATAGTCTATTTATTGTGGTATTGAAAACACAAACCATGATATTGAAGTGCCCGAAGTCGCTATGCTTTGTTTATTGGTTGTGTGTTACATTGGTACAGAAACCTATTGGTGGAAAATTCATTGCATATTTTTTATATAATTTTAAATATGGCATCAAAATGTAAAAACTCTGATATCCCCCTAACTGATCATTGTCTGCAGCCGGATCTGATAGTGAAGTAATGAAACAGGCAGGGAGAGTGAGCTCCTCTGTGGTGGTCAGCAAACCCTCACTCATCTGGCCCGTAGCCCTGCGCGGCATCGACTGTGCCATAAAAGCATGCCATAAAAGCATGTGGTAAAGTCCATATTCACATTTATTAACACAGGGTCACTACAATTATTGTTATTTTGGTCGTAAACATTATTTTGAGTTAATTATATGAGGGGGTACAAGGGCAGTGTCATGTGAAAATATTTGTATTGTTGGGTGCATTTTTTTATGACACCTTGAGTTGGACCAGCCCCTCCCCCCAGTAGATTTTGATCTGTCCCTTACAATACGTCATGGAATTTCTGGTCAAATAGAACCTATTTTTAAAACCTCTTATAAATTTGTTTTCTAGCATAAACTAGGAATTGTATATTTTGACAGATGTTAAGATTGCCTGTTTGTTTCATATCTGTAAAGAAGTTAAGTCAGTTCCACTTTAACGTCCACAGAGCAATCTCCACTCCAATTGACAACTTCTAAAGGACTATAGAAAATGACTGGCTTGAAATGGGGGGAAAGAGTTCCTGTGCATTTCATGAATTCGGGGGAGAAGCCATCACCTCCAGAGAATGTCCCTGGAGACCTATGTGAAACAGCAATCATTTCCTTTTCTCTCACACCATGCATAGAGTAAATGCTTTCAGATTACTTACCAAGTCACCATCTGAGCACAGAAAATCCTTTTATTATTTGGTGTAGTTAACACCTTGCTGCATACCATGCACAGTGAATATACAATGTATGATATATAGATACTATACTATTCACCCCCCTTGGATTTCTTTCACATTTTATTGTGTTACAAAGTGGGATTAAAATGTATTTAATTGTAATTTTTTAGCAACGATCTACACAAAATACTCTCATGTCAAAATGGAAGGAAMATTTTTATGAATGAAAAATAAAACACCAATATATCTTGATTAGATAAGTATTCAGGCCCTGAGTCAATACATGTTAGAAACACATTTGACAGTGACTACAGCTGTAAGTTTGGGTAACTTTCTAAGAGCTGTGCACACCTGGATTGTGCAATATTCCCCCATTATTATTTTCAAAATTCTTCAAGCGTCACACCCTGATCTGTTTCACCTGTCTTTCTGCTTGTCTCCAACCCCCCTCCAGGTGTCGCCCATCTTCCCCATTATCCTCAGTATATTTATACCTGTGTTCTCTGTTTGTCTGTTGCCAGTTCGTTTTGTTCGTCAAGCCTACCAGCGGTTTCCCCCTTGAGTCTGCCTGCCGTTCTGTACCTTGTCACACCACCCTGGATTATTGACCTCTGACTGCCCTGACGCCAAGACTGCCTGCTGTTCTGTACCTTATGGACTCTGATCTGGATTACTGACCTCTGCCTGCCCTTGACCTGAGGTTTTGCTTGCCCCCTGTTCTAGTAATAAACGTTTGTTACTTCGACACTGTCTGTATCTGGGTCTTCTCCTGAAACGTGATATCAAGCCCTGTCAAGTTGGTTGTTAATCATTGCTAGATACAGTGGTTAGTCCTTTAACTTCTTATGGCTGCAGAGCAGTATTGAGTAGCTTGGATGAAAGGTGCACAGGGGTGCCCATAGTAAACTGCCTGCTCCTCAGTCCCAGTTGCTAATATATGCATATTATTATTATTACTATTAGATAGAAAACACTCTGAAGTTTCTAAAACTGTTTGAATGATGTCTGTGAGTATAACAGAACTCATATGGCAGGCAAAAACCTGAGAAAAAATCCAAACAGGAAGTGGAAATTCTGAGGCTGGTCGATTTTAATATGCATATCCTAGGATCTGGGCCTGAGTAGCAGGCAGTTTACTCTGGGCATGCTTTTCATCGGACGTGAAAATACTGCCCCCTACCCCAAAGAAGTAAATTTTAATCGCTATTTCTGACTTTAGTGACTGTACTTGGCTGGTAAATGTTTGTATGCTTTTTTACGCGGGGCGCTGTCCTCAGGTAATCGCATGGTTTGCTTTCGCCRTAAAGCCTTTTATAAATCTGACACAGTGGCTGGATTAACAAGAAGTTAATCTTTAAGCCGGTGTATAACACTTGTATATTTTATGAATGCTTATTATGTGTAATTCTGTATTTTGAATTTGGCGCTCTGCAATTTCACCGGATGTTGGCCAGGTGGGACGCTAGCGTCCCACATACCCTAGAGGGATTAAAACATGGGTCTCCTGGTGGCGGCCGTCACGGGTATCGAACCTGCATCTGTAGCAATGCATCTTGCACTGCGGGAGCTCCCATCCACTCGGGAGCCCCCATCCACAAAGTCTCAAAATTCAGAGAGGTGTTTGTAAAGGTATATTGTCCTGCTAATTGCCATAATGGGCTTTCGTAATACTGTACATGGTGTCCAGGTCAGGATAACCAAAACATTTATTTTTTAAAGACTATCAGAAAGAATGTTGGTACTTATGTTGATACTTTTGATCCAAAGCCATGAATGATTGAGTCACTCAGATTTATGCAGGTGCCGGGCTATATGGCTGTGCCATCAACTTSATAATGTACAACGATMTTTTGGAGGTTATTTCTTAAAAAAACGAAAGTGAGAGTTTGTGATCTGAATAGAGGCCAAAATAATATTTGTAAAGGCCAAAAGATTTGTTTTTGTTTTTAGAGGGAGAGAAACACTGGGCCAATTGTGCGCCGCCCATAAAGGCCAAAATATAACCCTGCTAATAGCCATAATGGTGTTGTACAATGTGACCGTATGTGTTTGAAAGAGTATTTTCCAGTAAGCAACTATTTGTTTACCTTCATTAGACAACTTTGTTCCAATATTTCTGTAATTCAGTGATATTTATTTCCATAGTAATTCGTTATGGATCCATAACTAAATAAATAAACTTTGCTAAACTTTGCTAAATCGTATATGCTTTTACTTTTGGATTATAAAGCATTTAAAAAAAAATTAAGATATAAACCACCAGCATTTGTTTATTAGGCTATAACAGAACAGCATAACGGTCCGGACGGCCCTTGCTCTGCTTAGTGAGCAGTTGGTCAAGTTCTGTTGTCAGAAGAGGAATGGAAATGTCAGGGTGAACCRACGACCTGATGAACCCWCCAGGTATGTTGACTCTGCCTGTCGGAGGTGGAGTTCCAGAACTCACAGGTGTGAGGTGCCCTCTTCAACGCGTCATTCTCCGCTTGTCACTCCACCAATGCCGTCTGGCTCTGGACCAATGTCTGTATCTCTGCCCTCCGATAATGTTTCTCTTTCTGCTGGTCTGTCTTCAATGACTCGATCTCAGTCTTCAAAGTTTGAATCTGATCCATATGCACCTTCATCAGATGAGGAGAATGGTACTGCCATGGTACGCCCATGGATTACAGTGGCCTATGATAGAAACGGTAAATCAATTAAGAATTTAAAGTGACTCCAACACACAAATGCTGAGTACACATTTTAAGAATGTAGCAAAAGTAACCGCTTTCTTGGCAACCATGAATTCTTTCTGTGCGGCCCGTTGTCCAGCCCTTTGTCCACTGATCTCCACGGATGGTTGTCGACATGTTTGTATGCTCTGCAAAAACACATTCATGTTTTTAGTACACAATCATTTATTTTTTAATTTTTWAAATGTATTATATATTTTGGAAATTATTTTGTTTTCAAATAACAGAAAAAGGCTGTTCTTGAACATGGGGTGAGATATTGTTACTAATTTGTAAATAAATCCAGTTTGTTATTTAGAATTATTTATTTATGTTTTTAGAGGGAGAGAAACCAAAAACCTACAGTCATCTCTTGGGTCTCCCAATCAAGGCCAGCACAGGTATTGAACCAGCATCTGTAGCAACACAGCTTGCACTGCTACGCAGTGACTTAGACCGTTGCGCCACTCAGGCGCTGTATAATGTGACCTGTTCGGAGGGGCTACAGTACTACAGTAAGAGCAAAATTATCCTAACGAAATAAAATTATAAATTATAAAAACAACAGTTTTAGTAAGTAATGCTGAAATCGTGCACAATTATCTGTTTCTATTTAGATTTATGTAGCCCATTCATTGTCAGTTAGAGACACAGTAGGACCAAAAGCATAATCAGTGCTCTAACTCCCCCTGGTGCTGGTCTGGTGACGCAGGGTACCGTGCTAAACCACAAATTACCTCTAAGTCCTGCAGCATAATCACAAAACTTTTACTGGAGCAACCACTGTAGCCATTTTCAAGTCTTGCCATAGATTTTCAAGCAGATTTAAGTCAATATTGTAAACAGGCTACTCATGAAAATTAACTGTCTTCTTGGTTAACAACTCCAATAAAGATTTGACCTAGAGCAGGGGTACTCAATTCTTACCCTACAAGGTCCGGAGCCTGCTGGTTTTCTGCTCAAGCTAATAATTAATTGCACACACCTGGTGTCCCAGGTCTAAATCAGTCCCGGGGTAGAGGAGAACAATGAAAAAATCCAGTGGAACTGGTATCGAGGTCCAAAGTTGAGTTTGAGGGGCCTAAAGTTTTAGGTTATTTTACTGCTGAAAGGTGAATATATCGCTTAGTGTCTGGTGTAAAACAGACTGAACCAGGTTTTCCTCTAGGATGTTGCCTGTTAGCTCCATTCCGTTTATTTTAATCCTGAAAAACTCCAGTCATTTCCGATAACAAGCATATCCATAACATGATGCAGCCACCGCCATGATAAAACAGATGGAGAGTGGTACTCAGTGATGTGTTGTGTGTGATTTGCCCCAAACATAACACTTTGTATTGAGGACAAACAGGTCCATTCTTTGTCACACTTCTTTACAGTAGGTCATGTACATATAAAAGGACTCATGAGCATCAACGTGAAGTTCATAGGAGCATGTCAAATTGGGTGTCAAATTAAAGCTACAAGACTGTATTACTGAGAAATTAAGGCATACAGTATATACATTTTTCAACAATTTTCCATACTAAAACTTTTAAATAAGCAAAAGATTTCTTGTCAAGCAGATGTATTCTAAGACCCCTTTTCCATCTACCAGAAAAAGTAATGTTATTAGAAATACATCAAAATACAATAATATTGACGTAAAGACCCCTGCCAACTAATAACACATATTTMGTTTTGGAGAAGACTTTCTGCTTTCTGTAAGTGTAGCCCATTCCTGCAGTCGAATGATCTAGAGGCCTCATGGGTGAAATGTTTCTAAAATGTTTCATAATTAATWWAAAAAAAAAAATTAACTCTGAAAATCCAGTGTTTCTATGTCAAACATTTTTGTTATATTTCAGTCTTCTGTGATGTAGATAATGTGTAATACTGGGATGCAAACTCAAAAATGAATACATTTCAATTCTATATCTGAGATGGTATAGGTGTCTTCTTTTTTTTAAGCCCATAACCATGTGCGTGAGGTGTATTATTTTATTTCAAAGTAGATTTGTTGAATACCAAGAAACACTCTGTGTGACCCTGATTTAGCCCACAGCAGTAATTAAGAAATTGCCTTTTATCTTGAAATTACATTACCAAAAACCCACATATCTTTAAGATATTTTCTAATTAAAACTCAAAATTCCATTACCAAATCGATAATGGAATTTGCGAAAAATCGTTAACGCAATCTCTGCAATTGAACTGGCTACAATGGGACATCATAGGGGAACTCAGAGTTGTCACAACCCACAGTTGGATTCACAAGTTTGGAAAGCAAAGTAGAGGACAGTACAGCACAGCAGAGTAGAGTACAGAGTATAGTTCAGTACACTACTGCACAGTATAGTACTGTACTGTAGAGTAGAGTTCTGTATAGTACACAGTATACTGTAGCACACCATAGAGTACTATGTTGTGCTGTACTGAACTATACTGTACTATACTCTACTTTACTATACTCTACTGTACTGTGATGAACTCTACTCTACTGTTTTGTGCTGTACTTTACTGTACTGTACTGAGTTCTACTGTACTTTCATGACCAAACTTGTTAAACATAGATGTCTATGATTGGTTCAGATTTAGACCGGTCCGAACCAACCAAATTCGGTCTTGTTTGGGTGCAGAGGTCATTAAAATAATAGCCAGTGTGTAAAATAATATTCAAATATGCAAAGGAGGATATTGCATATTTATACCGTTGTGTACTTATTTAGGATACATGTACATCATCATGAAGAGAATGACGGTCATATCCATAATTATGGATTTCTGTGTAGTACAGATCAGGTACCCATGAAATTCTGTTACTGCAATTCCTTTACCGGGTGTGAATCCACTTCACTTACTGTAGTTCAAAATACAAGTCAATGTGTCATGTCATAGCTGACACCCCATTTTCTTCTGTGAACATCGTTGAATCTTAATTTGGAGCAGAAATGAAGAGTTTTTGGAAAACGTGGACTCATAAAAAATTATGTTACCAAACTTTGCCTCTGCACAGTTTTCCAGTAAATGTGTTTTTCTACATTTTTCTGTGTAAATTGTTAAAAGTAGTCTTGTTTATAGAGTTGCGCATGTATTTTTTTGTACAATTTTAAGATAAATGTGTATTTATAATCTATGAGCTGAATTACTAGCTTACCTCAATTAGCCACGAAGTACCTAGTTTGAAAGGGACTATTTACTGGAAACTGTGCAGAACAATTTTGCCTACATTTTCCACCACGTGGGCCAGCCCCCTACCAATTTGAGATCCAGCCAATGAGGTTCAGCCGATCACCATTTGAGTGACAGCTAGCAAGATGCACACATAGCAGAGAGAGAGAAAGCAATGACGTGGTGCACATATCTGTACATATGTGACATAGTACACAATTTCCAGGGACCACTTTTGGCTCGTGAGCGGTACTTTCAGAACTACTGGCCAAAAAGTGTACAAAAGTACTGAAGAATCTCTAATATTGTGGATCAACTACAATGTTGTTAATCCAGCCTCAGGTTCTTCTATCACAGCCATTAAACTCTGTAACTGTTTATTTTAAAATCACCATTTGCCTCATAGTGAAATCCCTGAATGGTTTCCTTCCTCTCCAGCAACTCATTTAGTAAGGACGCCTGTATATTTGTAGCTACTGGGTGTATTAATACACCATCCAAAGCCTAATTAGTAATTTTACCTTGCTCAAAGTGATATTCAGTGGCTGCCCTTTTCGAGGATTTGGAAAAACTCCATGGTCTTTGTGGTTGAATCTGTGCTTGAAATACTCTACTCGACTGAGGGAATTTACAGATAATTCTGTGTGTGGGGTAAAGAAAGAGGTAGTCATTAAAAAAATAATGTTTACCCCTATTATTGCACACAGAGTGAGTAAACGCAACTTATTATGTGATTTGTTACGGACATTTTTCCTACTGAACTTAAGACATTTTTGTTTGTCTTTTATTAATATATATAAAACAAAAAAAWAATWATTATCACTTTGACATTATGGAGTGTTTTCTGTAGATCAGTGGCAGAAAAATCACAATTAAAACCATTTAAATCCCGCTTTGTAGCTGAAGGAAATGTGAAAAAATACAAGGGGGGTGAATACTTAAGATAAGTATACATAGCTATATTTCCCTTTTGACCTCATCAGTATTGTATTAGGATTAGCACATGGTTGGTAGTTCACCAGGTGAGATGAGGAAACTGCCAGCCAGAGTAGAAAGGCTGTTAATTGAAGAGCAGCATAATAAAATGAGGGATGAGGGTAGGTGAGGATAGTGGTAGGGTAGGTTGGGGTTTGTGGAATCTGCACTTCAATTATTGATCAAACAGCTGTTAAATGGAAATGTGTTTACATCAATTAATCATCCCCCCATATGCCTCTAATCGGTCCTTTCCACAGAGGTATCAAAGCAATCCCACCGTTGACGCCGGCTACATGGGAGACGCAGCGCTTAGCCCTCCATCATTCATCATGTTTTACTGGGCTCTAAAAGCTGGAACACATTATATGACAAGGTGATTACTACAGCCATAAGACAGCTGCTGGAAACTGTACTCACATACTCCCAGGGCACATGATTCGGTGTGGTACTATGTGACATACTGTATGAGACATTATGATTCAGGGTCTACCTGTTTCTCATTTGAAGGATCGGAAGTTATTGAGACGTTTGTAACACTCCATGGTGACACCATCAAGAACATTTCAAGACTAATCCATAAAATATGGAGTAATGTTATGAGGATGTTGGTGAAAGAAGAAGTGATATCCCTACCAGAGTCAACTGAAGATAAAGACTTGATGATGTGCTTCTGATATGATGCACATCATTGTGTTTCTTTGTCTTTGATGTAATCTCATTACTTTCAGATCGCCTGCTTTCTGTAATTAAAGTGAGAGGACAGTGTTGTCCTCTGCTGTATTCCATATTTACCACGTCACTGAGCATTCAGGTTAATCCAGACAGCTGGGATTAACTAGTGGGATTGAGATTGTGATTGACCACTCAGGTAATAACCTCACAGGTATGGATTATCTGGAAAGTAATTGAGTCAGGGTTGGTTTGGCCTGGAAGGCCTTCTCCTGGTCAGATAGCCAGAGTAGGAGGAAGTTACTACCAGAGGCTGAACATATTCTACATTCTACCACTTCTAGCTGGAACCTAATCCTAACCGTTCATGTTCACATCCTGCTTCAACCCTAACCCTCAACCATAACTCTAACACTGGCTTCATGTCCACATCCTGCTTCATCCCTAACCCTCAACCATAACTCTAACACTGGCTTCATGTCCACATCCTGCTTCATCCCTAACCCTCAACYATAACTCTAACACTGGCTTCATGTCCACATCCTGCTTCATCCCTAACWCAASCYTWGTCYGTAGTTACAGGTATACATAGGAAACACACAAACTGTCATCTTATTGAACCAACACTTATGTTGAACATTTCATTTGACTGTCGGTGTGACTTTATTTGAAGGGTATTGTCTTCAGTCTGTTCCTCATCCTGCAGTCAGACAGCTGACATCCAAATGATCAATGACATCAGATCAACGCCATGGGAACAGGAAGATACATATCTCATGATTAATCACTTATCATGTCCAGCTTTCTTCATCTAGATAGGAACAGTATCCTGACATGATAATGTTTTTGTTTGCTTTATAAAGGTAACTTTTGTTGATCTGTTTCATGAAATCACAAGTCCAATACAGCAAATGAAAGTTAAACATCTTGTGAATCCAGCCATMATTTCCGATTTTTTAAATGTTTTACAGCGAAAACACAATATATATATTAGCTCACCACAATAGCCAAACACACAACGCCATGTTTTCACCATGTTTCCACCACAAAGRTAGCTTTCACWAAACCCACAAATAGAGATAAAATGAATCACTAACCTTGAACAACTTCATCAGATGACAGTCTTATAACATCATGTTATACAATACATTTATGTTTTGTTCGAAAATGTGCATATTTAGAGGTACAAATCCTGGTTTTACATTGTGAATATGTAGCCATGATGCACCAAATTKTCCGGAGATATTTTGGACAGTCACGTAATCTAACCAAAGAACTCATCATAAACTTTACAAAAAAATACATGTTGTGCAGCAAATGAAAGATACACTGGTTCTTAATGCAACCACTGTGTTAGATAAAAAAAATAAAAATAAACTTTAGTACAACATACAGCATGCAATATTGTGAGACAGCGTTCACCTATTCTCCGCCTTGTTGGAGCCAACACAAACCACAAAAATACGAAATAACATCATAAATATTCTCTTACTTTTGATGATCTTCCATCAGAATGTTGTGCAAGGAGTCCTAGTTCCAGAATAAATCGTTGTTTTGTTTTAGAATGTCCATTTCTTCTGTCGAATTAGCAACTTTGGCTAGCCATGTGGAGGGCACATGTCCAAGAAATCTTTGMGCATGGAACGAAAAATTCCAAAATTCCCAATAAACGTTGAATAAACTGGTCAAACTCGGTTGAAAATCCTACTTTATGATGTTTTTCTCATATGTATTCAATAAAATCAGAGCCGGTGCATTTCGTCGTGTATACGTAACGCATTTCAGAAGACAATGTGAGGTTTCCTGGTGCACAGTTGAATACTGACAAAAGAGCGGACCTGTCACTCCAAAGGCTCTTATTCGGTCTCACATCAAGCTAGACACCCCATTCAACATTCTACTGCCTATTGACATCTAGTGGAAGGCGTATGAAGTGCATACAGATCCATAAATATAAGCCAGTTGAATAGGCAGGCCCTGACACAGAGCCCCATTTTCAGAATTTTCACTTCCTGTTTGGAAGTTTGCTGCCAAATGAGTTCTGTTTTACTCACAGATATAATTCAAACAGTTTTAGAAACTTCAGAGTGTTTTCTATCCAATAGTAATAATAATATGCATATTGTATGATCTAGAACAGAGTACGAGGCCGTTTAATTTGAGCACGATTTTTTCCCAAAGTGAAAACAGCGCCCCCWATTAAGAAGAAGTTTTAACTCTTTTGATACGATGAGAGTAGGAGGCGAAAACCGTCAGTAGATGAAAAAAAGAGAGAAATAATCMAAAACAGTCCCTCAAGCAAAATTCCCTCACTTTTACTTTTGCATCTTAGAGTGTCCAACCAAGCGTTGAAATCCATTTCTGAAGCCATCTCTCTTTACCATCTTACATTCACCATCATTTACTTTATACAAGTAGGTGAGTTCAACATCCTCTTGAACTCTCTTCATGCATTCTCCATGAATCTCCCACCAATGATTATCTCTGTGGAAACATCCCTTCCTCCAGCCATTATGATAGCACATGAAGACATTATCCTCCTTATTTCTATATGATTATTAGCATTTCTAAGGCATGGCCATGAATCATTTGGCTGCCATGTGGTCAACGTGATTCTCCTTAATAGCATGACAGGTCACCAGGGTTTCCATCTGGAAATTATTACACAGGCACGTCGCCACACAGGCACACACACACACGCACGCACGCACGCACACACACATACACACACACAGCGAGACAGATAGGTAGAGGTCATTGACACTTGAACTCTATAATGGTATTGTGCAGCACTGAGCGGATCGACAGGAATATTTTAATTAGCCTAATAAAGTACATTTCTCGCTTGCAGGGAATATGAGATGTACACTGAGTGTACAAAACATTAGGAACACCTGCTTGTTCCATGACATAGACTGACCAGGTGAATCCAGTTGAAATCTATGATCCCTTATTGATGTCATCTGTTATATCCACTTCAATCAGTGTAGATGAAGGGGAGGAGACAGGTTAAAGAAACATTTTTAAGACAATTGAGATGGACTGAGAAAATATTTAAGTGCCTTTGAACGGGGTAGTAGGTGCCAGGGGTACCGGTTTGAGTGTGTCAAAAACGGCGATGCTGCTGGGTTTTTACCCTCAACAGTTTCCTGTGTCTATCAAGAATGGTTCACCACCCAAAGAACATCCATCCAAGTTGACAGAATTGTGGGAAGCATTGGAGTCAACATGGGCCAGTACCTTGTAGTCCATGCCGAATTGAGGCTGTTCTGAGGGCAAAAGGGGGTGTCACGCCCTRACCTTAGAGAGCCTTTTTATTTCTCTTTTGGTTAGGTCAGGGTGTGATTTGGGTGGGCATTCTAGTTTGTCTATTTCTTTGTTGGTTCCCAATCAGAGGCAGCTGTCTATCGTTGTCTCTGATTGGGGATCATACTTAGGCAGCCTTTTTCCCCACCTTAGTTTGTGGGATCTTGTTTTTGTCAGTGACTGTGTAGCCTGCAGAACGTTACGTTTGTTTATCTTTTTTGGTGTTCATCTAAAATAAAGAAAGATGTACGCTTACTACGCTGCGCCTTGGTCTCCTTCTATCAACGAGCGTAATAGGGGGGGCTGCAACTCAATATTATGTTCCTAATGTTCCAGAATATGTTCCTAATGTTTCATACACTCAGTGATAATATATACATATCCAAATGAACAGATGTTCAATGTTAAAAATAACTGATATGAAACCTGCAATAGTCATTTATCTTCCCCTGTGAACATACCCTTCTGTTTATATGAGTTATTTAAAATGTGTTGTTTTTAAAGAAAACATATGTATAAAATTAAATGAAGACAATGAGCAACAATCTGTCTGTCATCAGATTCGGCAGGAAGGCACAACAATTGTCACATTCACATCAAACTGAAAAGGAGAGATTTCTATTTGAAACCACACACTCCTTTAGTGAGGATCCCACATCAACACTTAGAATACATCTGATCCGTCTCTCTACCTCTGCTCCAAGTACAACAGTGAATAATTTGTCATTAGATGGAAAAATCGGTGGTGAGAAAGGTTTGATCACACCATTTATTTCCCAATTATTATACTGACTTGAGAAATGATGCATAAACAAGGAGAGAGTACCTTGTTAAAACTTGATAACACCATCCTTGATGAATTAGTAAACACCTAGGGCCTGTACTTTCCAGTGGTAGGGTTTCCATAGCAATGCCCAATGATGTGTTCCACAGCGCAGACTAGCTACTTGATTTACAGTGTGGCATTTGCACTCTTTGTCGGAATCATCCCAAGACTCTTCTCTAGCTTGTGTCTCTGCAGCTGAATGCAGTCTCACATTTCTTAGCAGTGACAGGTCTCGCCTGAGACTCTTGCCTTGTATTGTCTATTCAAGCCAAACAAGGGCCGGCGAGAGTTCTCCATTGCTGCATTTTTAATCATTCATGGCAAGGCCAGAGCACAATTTCTGTAGAGCTCTATTACCCCTGCTGAGAAGGTCGGCCGCCAATCTGCTTTGGCTTTACCCTCAGCAAATACTACTGGACAAAGAATTTATGACTCCTATAGTATTGTACAGCAGACCAAGTGTGAGGGAATCCAAGGTGGACTGCCCAATGTGTTTTAATGACCTGAAAAAGTATGAACGGTTTAATGTAACATTACATTCATCCCAAAAATATATACAGTAACAGTCAAAAGTTTGGACACACTAACTCATTCAAGGGTTTTTTACCAAATATGGCTAGCTTCTGTATACCACCCCTATCTTGTCACAACACAACTGATTTGCTTAAACACATTAGGGAAAGAAATTCCACAAATTAACTTTTAACAAGGCACACCTGTTAATTGAAACGCATTCCCGGTGACTACCTCATGAAGCTGGTTGAGAGAATACCAAGAGTGTGCCAAGCTGTCATCAAGGCAAAGGGGGGCTACTTTGAAGATTCTCAAATATATTTTAATTTGTTTAACACTTTTTTGGTTACTACATGATTCCATATCTGTTATTTCATAGTTTTGATGTCTTCACTATTATTCTACATTGTAGAAAACAGTAAAAATAAAGAAAAACCCTTGAATGAGTAGTTGCATCCAAACTTTTGACAGGTACTGTATTTAAACAAAAAAATACATTATTCCACGTAGACGTATGGTCCACATCAATGTTTAGAATCGTCACTTGATCTTATATCTGATTTTTTTATCCCATTTGTGGTCTCGCACGCACTGTATCAACAACCAACTTCGTTAGGAACATAGGACAAGAAAGAGAGGAGGAATATTTTTTGCAAATGGTTTTCTATTATTGCCATTTAAAATGCAACAACCCCCATTTATGTTGACAGCATGCTTGTAATTGGAATAATTAGAATAATAATTGGAAACAACTTCACCTACACAGTAAATGTGTACAAGGCCAGAGACAGAGTGAGAGATATACTTGAAGCTATTTGTTTCATGAATTCAGCTCTACAGATAAAAAGCCAGCAAGAAACACAGTTTATTTTGTATTACTTGGTAGCAAATGACAGCTTGGCATATCTAGCGTTATTTTCTACAGGAAGAAAAGTACATATTGCCATGGGAATAAGCTCAATGGGGGGTCTGGTGCAGAAATGTTAGTCTTTAAAGTGCTTTCACTGATGCAACAGAACAGTCATCTAGAGAATCTGGATYGACGTCTTGCTATCTCTTCATGTGTTTGTCCGGTCCGTCTTTAGATGACATTTAACCAGTGACACTGTGACTGTCTGTGGGTGTCGAAGGAGACAACATCATTATTAAACTAAATGGTGTCCATCTCTTCCTCCTCCTTATGATTGCCTGTCCTGGCCCTGGTATTACAGTAGAACAGGGGCAAAATCAAACAAAGCTAAGTAAGCAACAAACAACAACCCCGTACCAACCCTCCTCTATCAAGACTTCATGAGGAAACGCAAATCTGCCCCTGGGTACATGCTGGTTTTGATCATATCACATAATTTGTGTCGCTCTGATATCCTCCCAAACAAACACCTAACAAAGAAGATCAGACAGTGTCAGGGAACAAAGACTGACAGGCTGCAGCAGCTTAAACAACAACAACATAATTCCCAAACTAGGGAGGTTCAGAGGAGACAACTGACTTTGACGAAGATGACGCCCATTGTGTTTGATAATGATGTGCTGACTTGAGGGGCCTTTGGAGACACAAATGGTCATGTCACCTTACGGTCTTCATAGGGCAGTGATGCTTTGTGCTAAATTGTCTCTCTTTTCTTCCAAATGACCTATTAGCAATTGCTATCTTCAAAGACGAGGTCACAGACACAAGCTAAGGCACTGACCATGTCACTTTGAATTGGTGCTGTTCACTTCACACCAGGACTTAATAAGTAAGATTCTTTGACATTTCAAACCATAATTTTGCTTAGCTGCTACTAGCCCAACTTGTACATTTAGAATAGATGAAGAACCTTCTACGTCAAGATACAGAGAGAACAAACTTACTCACATATATGAAGCTGTTCAATAGCAGTGCGTTGGATGGCTAATTCAGAGCATCAACAGAGTTCAACTATTCAAAGATATTTGGAAGCAACATTTTAAATATGTAGTGCATTCGGATAGTATTCAGACCCCTTGACTTTTTTCACGTTTTGTTACGTTACAGCCTTATTCTAAAATTGATTAAAATGTTTTTTTCCCCTCATCAATCTACACACAATACCACATAATGACAAATAAAAACAGGTTTCTATAATTTGTTTCCATTTTTTTTTTATAAAAAAAATGTTATCACATTTACCTAAGTATTCAGACCCTTTACTCAGTACTTTGTTGAAGCACCTTTCGCAGCATTTACAGCCTCAAGTCTTCTTGGGTATGATGCTACAAGCTTGGCACACCTGTATTTTGGGAGTTTCTCCCAATCTTCTCTGCAGATCCTCTCAAGCTCCCTGACCAAGGCCCTACTCCCCCGATTGCTCAGTTTGACTAGCCGGCCAGCTCTGGGAACAGTGTTGGTGGTTCCAAACATCTTCCATTTAAGAATGATTCCCTCATCAATCTACAGGAGGCCACTGTGTTCTGGGGACCTTCAATGCTGCAGAAATGTTKTGTTACACTTTCCCAGATATGTGCCTCGACATAATCCTGTCTCGGAGCTCCACGGACAATTCCTTCAACCTCATGGCTTGGTTTCTGCTCTGACATGCACTGTCAACTGTGGGACCTTATACAGACAGGTGTGTGCCTTTCCAAATCATGTCCAATCAATTGAATTTACGACAGGTGGACTCATTTACAAATTTAGAAAAAACTGTTTCTCTCTTTTTCATTATGGGGTATTGTGTGTAGATTGATTAGGAAAAACTTGGATTTAATCCATTTTAGAATACGGCTGTAACATAAAAAMATKTGGAAGTCAAGGGGTCTGAATACTTTCCGAATACACTGTATGTCTGTAGCATTGGTGAAAGATCAAGAATCCCAGAGAGGTAAAAACTGAATCTGATTTCTATCTAATGACTGAGATATTAGCTGATGCTGTTCATAAAAACACATTACTTTGTATCCAAGCTCATGCCCTTGAAAGTGTTGTCTCTGAAAATAATGTATTAAATAGACTAAGAACAGATAAACAWCAAAAGAAGCAGAAATGTTTGTCAATAAAGCCCATTAGCGTTTTCAGCTGTAAATATGAACAATTACATTTTCCATGAAGCAATACCTTGGTTAACACTAGTTAATAGAAATACAGTTATACAAAGGTACAATGTGTATGGAATATAAAATTAGGTGAGAGAAAAAACAACATTATTGTTTCACCTTGGAGGAAAGGATAATTGGTAAGATTTTCTTTCACCATAAGCAACACATTTAATCACTTATATACTGGTTAAAATATGATGAGAAGCTCTCTCGCTCTCTTTCTTAAATTCATAGGTTTCACCTATGATGAATGGTGAATAAACAGAACAATTGTGAGCTTTGAAACCGTTTGATGTGATGTCTCCCAGTATTTCAGCATATTTTGCAGAGGTTACAGAATGTGCACATGTATTATCATTAGTGTTCACTGGGTTATCATGACTAAATATGAATCTATAGATAATTACATTATCTTGAGATGATTGTTTTAGACTTCTCTCTCCTCAAGGGTAACTGTGTGGTGTGCTGTAGTAATTCGCTGCCTCAAAGTTGTAGTGTAGCCTTCCCTTCATTTAATATTCTATCTTTATGTTTTACCATCACTTYGATTATTTACTACAAGACATTAACATTAACAAAAAAGAAATGGGAAAATCCCAAACCACAAACAAAGGGTTTTAGAGTTTGGCTTCGAGGCACTGCGCATGCATTCACCAGCCCCTGCTGTTTTTAATGTCACTTTTCTACTTTGGCAAGAGAAAGAGAAGAGGACCCTTTTCTGAAAAATACCTACATGTTTTGCAGGCATTTCATTATCGTGATACTGACAGCAGGATCATCCATCCAGGGGATGCCCATAGTTGTGTGTAACTTCAAATCGCTGACAGAGAAAGGAAATCAACTTAGCTGGAGAGTTTGTTGCTGCTTCAGTCAGGAATCTGTGGCCACAGATATAATAGAGATCTCTTTCGTCCGGTGTATATAGCAGAGCTAGAAAATAGAAAAACACCAACAAAACAACAAACAAGAAACAATTCTGTAAGGCACTGGAAGCTCCAACTATTTATATCTTGCTTTATCCAACATTTGAAAGCATTGGACAGTATGCTATAAGTGCCAAGGTCATATGAATAAGGGTCAGTCTCATAGTCTGCTAAATGACTAAAACATTTTACTGCCACAGTAGAAGACCAGATGTTTCAGAGGCCTACTCTGAAGCTATTCCGTAAGGAAGATGTATATTATTACAAAAGATATTGCGAAATGTTTACCCTGAGACCAGAAGGAACCACCATTGTCCATTGTCCATCATTGTCCATTTTCAAACTTTTTAAAGAGCGACTGAACGCATCAATTCCGCATGTGTTTCTCTGTTCCACATTAAGAAAAACTATATTTCAGTCTTGGTTCGATGTGGCAGTTACTGATTTTTGTCTCCATGAAACCCAATAGCAACAAAGGCAGTATCATTTCTTCAACATAGTCAGAAGGAATCTAAGATAACTCTATAAAATCTGTTATTAATTTGGATGTTTTTGCAGAGGAGGTTTTAAGATGCGTTGTCTTATGTAAACAAAGTCCGATCTGCTGCGCTGCTGGGCAGGTCTTTCTCAGTGTGTGTGTGTCCCGGATCCCTCCGGAACTTTCATCACGCACACCTGTCCCCTATTCCCACTAATTAGTATTTGTATATATGTTCCCTTTGTTCACCATGGTGCTGTCCATTATTGTTACAATGTCCGTTGGTTTGTGTGAGTACCTGTGCTCTGTGTTTTGGCTTTCGTGTCATTGTGGATTGCGCAGACGATTACGGGTCTCGTCCCRTGTGTTAATCATTGTGCGCGTGTGTTATTTATTCGAGGTACTCCTCGCACTTTTGTTTTGGGTTTCTACCCTGTGTTTTGTTACGTGTTTGTTTGGTCTTTGTCCCGTGCCTTTACACGGCACGCCGTGATTTGGGCTTAAATAAAAACCCTATTACGCATTCCTGCGCCTGTCTCCCGAATCATTTATGCCAGCGTGACAGTGTGTTCTGTGGTATGGTTGGATAGAGCGCAGAAAATACACACCTGAAAATACACCTCAAAAAATATTTYCGAAAATGCAAGCAGAAAGAACATCATAATAAACACACATATTCAAATAAATAAAATAAAATGTTATTTGTCACATGCGCTGAATACAACTGGTGTAGACTTCACTGTGAAATGCTTGCTTACGAGCGCTTCCCAACAATGAAGATAGTAAAGAGGAATAAAATAAAAAGTGTAAAAGTTTGAGTGTGCGTGTGTTTTGTGTTTGTGTAATGTGTATATATGTGTTTGTGTTGTGTCGGTCTGCGAGTGTGTGTGGGTGCGTGTGTGCGCATGTAGTGTATGTGAATGAGTGTGGGTTTTGTGTGGGATTGTCAATGTAGGTTGTGTGAGTGAGTGTGCATGTGGTTTGTATATATAGTCTACGCAGTGTACGTAGGGTCAGTGCAAGATTGATTGTGTTTAACCTCTCTTGGGTACGTGAGACGTTAGCGTCCCACCTCTTCAATACTCATAAAAATTCAGAAAATAAAACATATTTTACATAGGTTTAAAGATGAACTTCTTGTGAATCCAACCACGGTGTCAGATTTTTAAAATGCTTTACGGCGAAAGCATACCTTACGATTATTTGAGAACATAACCCAGCAGACAAATCATTACAAACAGTAACCAGCCAAGTAGAAGAGTTACACAAGTCAGAAATAGAGATAAAATTAATCCCTTACCTTTGATGATCTTCATATGGTTGCACTCAGCAGACATTCATTTACTCAATAAATATTCCTTTTGTTCGATAAAGTCTCTTTATACCCAAAAACCTCAGTTTTGTTCGCGCGTTTTCTTCAGTAATCCACAGGCTCAAACGCAGTCAAAACAGGCAGACAAAAAATCCAAATTGTATCCGTATAGTTCCTAGAAACATGTCAAACGATGTTTATATTCAATCCTCAGGTTGTTTTTAGCCTAAATAATCGATAATATTTCAACCGGACAATAACGTCGTCAGTATAAAAGGTAAGCAAGAAAGGCAATTTCTCGGTCGTGCGCATAAAAAAGCTCTGTGACAGATTTCAAAAAATAACTTTACCATAACATACAGCTTGCGTTATTGTGAGACAGCACTCACCAAAACGGCGGAGAATAGGAGTCAACATTTTACACAGAAATACGAAATAACATCATAAATGTTTTCTTACTTTTGCTGAGCTTCCATCAGAATGTTGTACAAGGAGTCCTTGGTCCAGAATAAATCGTTGTTTGGTTTTAGAATGTCCATGTCTTCTGTCGAATTCGCGCCACAATGCTAGCCAAGGTTGCTAACATTCCCATCCTCTCTCACAACCTACTTTATGATGTTATTATCACATGTATCAAATAAAATCAGAGCCGGAGATATTCGCCGTGTATACCAAACGCTTTTCAGAAGACATTGTGGAGCTCCTTCGCGCGCCGTGGAAAACTGACAAAATGGCTGACCTGTCACTCCAAAAGCTCTAATTCGGCCTCAGATCAAGCTAGACACCCCATTCCACCTTCCACTGCCTGTTGACATCTAGTGGAAGGCGTATGAAGTGCATGCATATSGATAAATAAAAGCCAGTTGAATAGGCAGGCCCTGAAACAGAGCCTCGTTTTCAGATTTTTCACTTCCTGTATGGAAGTTTGCTGCCAAATGAGTTCTGTTTTACTCACAGATATAATTCAAACAGTTTTAGAAACTTCAGAGTGTTTTCTATCCAATAGTAATAATNTGTTTTACTCACAGATATAATTCAAACAGTTTTAGAAACTTCAGAGTGTTTTCTATCCAATAGTAATAATAATATGCATATTGTATGATCTAGAATAGAGTACGAGGCCGTTTAAATTGGGCACGATTTTTTCCAAAGCGAAAACAGCGCCCCCCTATTGACAAGAAGTTTTAAGGAGAAGTGCATCTAAAATTCCATACATAACAGTTGTATCTTTTAGCAATGTTTATTATGTAAATTGATGTGGCTCTCTGCAAAATCAAAGGATRTTTTGGAACTTCTGAACGTATTGCACCAATGTAAACACAGATTTTTGGATATAAATATGAACTTTACCAAAAAAAACATACATCTATTGTGTAACATGAAGTCCTATGAGTGTCATCTGATGAAGATCATCAAAGGTTAGTGATTCATTTTATCCATATTTCTGCTTTTTGTGAATCCTCTCTTTGGCTGGAAAAATGGCTGTGTTATTCTGTGAATAGGCACTCACCTAACATAATTGTTTGGTATGCTTTCGTTGTAAAGCCTTTTTGAAATCGGACACTGTGGCTGGATTTACAACAAGTGTATCTTTCTTCTAAACGAGTTGGAAAAAGTGGGTTTGGTGTCAGATTTGATCAGTTTGGTGTCAGAATGATATCTAATTGACTGATGGACACTGACTTGCTGGCTGACTTTTGTCCATTTGCAATATGTTTAAATAGTGAGGTACCATCACCAAAGTGACATTCTGAAACAAATACCAACGAGCGATGGAGAGGAACCAGAATCACTGGCCTGCCATCCCGAGTTCATCGGGCCAGTGAATTTCGCATTCCTCTGCAGTATTTTTGAGCATGTCAAATTCGTGACGGTAAATGCCCATTGAAACATATTGCAAATGGACAGCCGTGCGCCTGGTGATTGGAACGGGTTACCAGGATAACATTTTAAAAATGATTTTTAATGCCTTTAGGGGGTGCAAGGAGTCCACGGTTGGTTAGGGAACACCCCCCACCCGTGCCCATCCAATAATCCCAATAATCCCCTGGTCATTTTKGACATTTTTCAAAAAACGACAGAGTCCCACTTCTCCCATGTCACCATCGAGCAATGGAGAGGAACCACTAGCACTGTCCGGCCATCCCGAGTTCATCAGGCCAGTCAATTTTGCATTTCTGCAGTATTTTTGAGCATGTCAAATTCGTGATGGTAAATGYCCATTGAAACATATTGCAAATGGACAGCCATGCACCTGGTGATTGGAATGTGTTACCAGAAGCACATTTTTAAAATAGTTTTTAATGCCTTTAGGGGGGAGCAAGGGGTCTACGGTTGGGTAGGGAGCACCCCCCCCACCCGTGCAAAAGCAATAGGGGTTTTGTCATTTTGGACGTTCTTCAGAAAATCTTTAAAAAACAACAAGTCCCGCTTCTCCCTCATCATACATGACAAATAGACCATCTAGGTTGATTCATGGCTTAACAGTGCTATATATCATTTGGGCAGTATAAATGCCTTTTGGACATGGTTCACTGACTTTTGGGTTTGTAAACCGACTTCCTATGATCGTACATGGCAAATGGCCATAACATCCTTATTTGGCACTTTCAAATCTTTCATATTGCATTTGGACATTTCTTATGGCATTTGGCAAAAAATAAAAAATAAATAAATACTTTTGACTTCGACTTTTGACTTCCTATGAAATTATATTGCAAATGGACAAAACATATGCCTTATGGACAAGTAAAAAAATAAAAATAAAAATAATGATAATAACATTTGACAAAAGTATGTTCATACAGTTCTTATACATGTGTAATTGCTAGCAGGTGGAGCCAGCAGGGACTCCAGGCCTGAGACCGACAGGGGCTGACTGGGCCAGACCAGCAGGAACTGTCTGAGTCCTTGTGGCCACAGGCTGAACTTTGAAGACAAGCCGGGGCTGATCCCACCAAGCTGTGGCAGGAGAGGCCCGAACGTTTGGGCTGTACTTGACATCTGCAGTAGCTGCAGGCTGTGGCTCCATTGTAGGAGCAGGCAAAGAATACACCGCTGGCTTGGGCTCCTGGCCAGGAGCAGGTTGAGGCAGGTGGAGACTTCGTAGTTGAAGGTTCCAGGTCGGCAGACAGTCAAACCTTGGGCATCTGCTTTGACTAGCAGGAGATCCCCACTGGGAAGAGAGGACAACACCGCAATGACAACCAGAATGGGCCCCATGGCAGTGGCTGACTCTGGCTCCACAATTTGAGTGGGAGTCTCCTTAACTATGGCTAGTTGTGGCTCTGGCTGAGGGGGTTGCAGACCTTGGTGTGGTGGACTGTGCACTCTGGAGTTGTTTTCATCGTCTGGGGAGCTAGGCCACTCTGGGGAGCAGAAGCGGACCCAAGGCTCCTGTGCATCTGGCCGGGGTGGCCTAGAGGGACGTCAGTCAGGAGAGCGGCTGGACCCCCCAGGGGGAGGTGGTGCTCCCGATACTCTGTTTGATACGATGTAGGCTCCAGCTGGGGGGGCCTGGAGCGACGATGATCTGGTGAATAGCTGGGCCACCTCTGGACATTGTGGAAGTCCCAGATGTCCTTTGGAGGTGGTGAACGCTCAGGCCGGTGTGCCTAGAGTAGCGTCTCTGGGGAGTAGCCTGGCTGACTCTGGGAGTATCGGAGGTGATGGCGCTCCCGTGGCGGTGACGATGGCTCTAGAACTTGATGTTGAAGCCCAAACTATACACTTTGTCACCACCACACACATCAAATCAAATCAAATAAAAGTTTATTTGTCACCTGCGCCGAATACAACAGGTGTAGACCTTACAGTGAAATGCTTACTTACAGGCTCTAACCAATAGTGCAAAAAGGGTWTTAGGTGAACAATAGGTGGGTAAAGAAATAAAACAACAGTAAAAAGACAGGCTATATACAGTAGCGAGGCTATAAAAGTAGCGAGGCTACATACACACACCGGTTAGTCAGGCTGATTGAGGTAGTATGTACATGTAGATATGGTTAAAGTGACTATGCATATATGATGAACAGAGTAGCAGTAGCGTAAAAGACGGGTTGGCCGGAGGTGGGTGGTGGGACACAATGCAGATAGTTCTGTTAGCCAATGTGTGGGAGCACTGGTTGGTAGGCCCAATTGAGGTAGTATGTACATGAATGTATAGTTAAAGTGACTATGCACATATGATAAACAGAGAGTAGCAGCAGCGTATAAGAGGGGTTTGGGGGTGGCACACAATGCAAATAGTCCAGGTAGTCATTTGATTACCTGTTTAGGAGTCTTATGAATTGGGGTAAAAACTGTTGAGAAGCATTTTTGTCCAAGACTTGGCACTCCGGAACCACTTGCCATGCGGTAGTAGAGAGAACAGTCTATGACAGGGTGGCTGGGGACTTTGACAATTTTTAGGCCCTTCCTCTGACACCGCCTGGTGTAGAGGTCCTGGGTTGTTAGGTTGTTATCCTGGCACCACCCGGCAAGGTCTCTGACCTCCTCCCTATAGGCTGTCTCGTCGTTGTCGGTGATCATTCCTACCACTGTTGTGTCATCTGCAAACTTAATGATGGTGTTGGAGTCGTGCCTGACCATGCAGTCGTGGTTGAACAAGGAGTACAGGAGGGGACTGAGCACGCACCCCTGTGGAGCTCCAGTGTTGAGGATCAGCGTGGCAGATGTGTTGCTACATGCCCTATCAGGAAGTCCAGGATCCATTTGCAGAGGGAGGTGTTTAGTCCCAGGATCCTTAGCTTAGTGATGAGCTTTGAGGATACTATGGTGTTGAACGCTGAGTTGGAGTCAATGAATAGCATTCTCACATAAGTGTTCCTTTTGTCCAGGTGGCAAAAGGCAATTTGGAGTGCAATAGAAATTGCATAATCTGTGGATCTGTTTGGGTGTTGGAGTGGGTCTAGGGTTTCTGGGATAATGGTGATGATGTGAGCCATTACCAACCTTTCAAAGCACTTCATAGCTACGGACGTGAGTGCTACGGGTCTGTAGTCATTTAGGCAGGTTGCCTTTGGGTTCTTAGGCACAGGGACTATGGTGGTCTGCTTGAAACATGTTGGTATTACAGACTCAATCAGGGACATGTTGAAAATGTCAGTGAAGACACTTGCCAGTTGGTCAGCACATGCCCGGAGCACATGTCCTGGTAATCCTTCTGGCCCCGCAGCCTTGTGTATGTTGACCTGTTTAAAGGTCTTACTCACATCGGCTACGGAGAGCGTGATCACACAGTCGTCCGRAACAGCTGATGCTCTCATGCATGCCTCAGTGTTGCTTGCCTCAAAGCGAGCATAGAAGTGACTTAGCTCGTCTGGTAGGCTCGTGTCACTGGGCAGCCCGCGGCTGTGCTTCCCTTTGTAGTCTGTAATAGTTTGCAAGCCATGCCACATAAGTGGGGGGTTGGAGCCGGTGTAGTATGATTCAATCTTAGCCCTGTATTGACGCTTTGCTTGTTTGATGGTTCGTTGCAGAGCACAGCGGGATTTCTTGTAAGCGTCCGGGTTAGAGTTCTGCACCTTGAAAGCGGCAGCTCTACCCATTAGCTCAGTGCGAATGTTGCCTGTAATACATGGCTTCTGGTTGGGGTATGTACGTACAGTGACTGTGGGGATGACGTCCTCGATGCACTTATTGATAAAGGCAGTGACTGATTTGGTGTACTCCTCAATGCCATCGGAAGATTCCCGGAACATGTTCCAGTCTGGGATAACAAAACAGTCCTGTAGTTTAGCATCTGCTTCATCTGATCACTTTTTTATAGACCGAGTCACTGGTGCTTCATGCTTTAATTTTTGCTTGTAAGCAGGAATCAGGAGGATAGAGTTGTGGTCCGATTTACCAAATGGAAGACGAGGGAGAGCTTTGTACGCGTCTCTGTGTGTGGAGTACAGGTGATCTACATTTTTTCTTCTTCTGGTTGCATATTTAACATATTGATAGAAATTTGGTAGGACTGATTTAAGTTTCCCTGCATTAAAGTCTCCAGCCACTAGGAGCGCAGCATCTGGGTGAGTGGTTTCCTGTTTGTTTATTTCCTTATACAGCTGACTGAGTTCGGTCTTAGTGCCAGCATCTGTCTGTGGTGGTAAATAAACAGCCACGAAAAGTATAGCTGAAAACTCTCTAGGCAAGTAGTGTGGCCTGCAATTTATCACAATATACTCTACTTCAGGTGAGCAAACTCTAGAGACTTCCTTAGATTTTGTGCACCAGCTCGTCTTACCGGAGTGTGCTGTTCTATCTTGCCGGTGCAGCGTATATCCCGCTAGCTGAATATCCATGTCGTCATTCAGCCACGATTCCGTGAAACATAGGATATTACAGTTTTTGATGTCCTGTTGGTAGGATATTCGTGATTGGACCTCGTCTAATTTATTGTCCAATGATTGCACGATGGCGAGTAGTATTGACGGTAATGGCAGTTTTCCCACTCGCGTTCTCCGGGTCCTGACGAGGCATCCGGCTCTTTGTCCTCTGTACCTGCGTCGCTTCCTCTTGCAAATAACGGGGATGTCGGCCCTGTTGGGTGTTTGGAGAATGTCCTGTGCGTCCTCCTTGTTGTAGAAAAAATACAATCATATACACATTTTCATATGGAAGCAGATGTGTCTGTGTGTGTGTGTGTGTGGTGGTTACAAAGTGAATAGTAATGGGCTTCAACATCAAGTTCTGACAGGACAAGACTATAGTGGGCAGATCTTAGTGAATCAACATAATTTACTAGCGGGTGAGGGCATGTCCAACCAATCGTTCAGATGAACTCCAGCTAGACATTTTTACAAACATGTTGCATCTACCTTCCTCTTTGTTGAATATGATAATACTATAAAAAGAAGTTAACACCTCCAGTTAAAATTAAATACTATGTTTGCACACAACAAAAGAGAATAAAATGGAAAAGTTAAGATGTATTCTTGCCAATGCAGCTGGATCATTTCATCGAATGTTGCAGTTCCGCTAAAGGTAACATTAAGAACTATTGCAGTAAATGTGAAAGTCTGTAATAACAGAAAGGAGGAAGTAATAACAAAAACGTTTCTATTTTTAGCAGTATTCCTCCGTCATGGCTGCATGATATCCTGTCAGTGGTAAGTGGCCAGGGGTCGGTGTTTTTCATTATTCACAAGCATGTAGCCTACTAATCACTACCATATGTATTACAGTCTGGGAGAAAAACAGGTATGGTCACCCTGACAACAAGCCACAGAAACAGCATTTTGGTCATTTTTTTAAAAGATTCTGTTAAAGGTTCCAGTTAGTATTGCTCAGTGGTGTAAAGTATTTAAGTAAACATACTTTGAAGTACTACTTAAGTAGTTTTTTGGGGTATCTGTACTTTACTATTTGTATTTTTGACAACTTTTACTTTTACTCCACTACATTCCGAAAGAAGATAATGTACCTTTTAATCCATACATTTTCCCTGACAACCAAAAGTACTCGTTACATTTTGAATGCTTAACAGGACAGGAAAATGGTCAAATTCACACACTTTTAGCAAGAGAACGTTCCTGGTTATCCCTACTGCCTCTGATCTGGTGGACTCACTAAACACAAATGCTTCATTTGTAAATGATGGTTGAGTGTTGGAGTTTGCCCCTGGCTATCATTTAAAAAAACAACAAGAAAATGGTGCTGTTTGGATTGCCTAATAGAAGTGATTCACTGAAGCAACACAAACATTGGCACAGACACATGCATACACACACACACACGATAACATATGCACTATACATACACAAGGATTTAGTACTGTAGATATGTGGTAATGGTGGAGTAGGGGTCTGAGGGCACACAGTGTGTTGTGAAATCTGTGAATGTATTGTAATGTTTTTTAAATTGTATAAACTGCCTTAATTTTGCTGGTGTCACGACTCCCGCCGAAGTTGGCTCCCCCGCCTGTTCGGGTGGTGCTTGGCGGTCGTCGTCACCAGCCTACTAGCCACCACTGATCCCTTTTCCCTTTTCTGTTAGTTTTGTCTTATTAGTTGCACCTGTTCCGATTTGTGTTTTCTTCATTTGCTTCCCTATGTAAGCGTGTGGAACCCGCCCTTTGTTGTGTGGGATTACTTTGTGTTCACGTATGTGTCGTAGGTGTTGTTGTGCTCCGGACCGTGTTTACCCTGTGTTTGGGTTGGTCAGTGTTTTGCGCCCTGTGTTTTGGGCATTACCATTTTCGGTGCCGGATTAAAGTGCATTTTTCCCCTGGAACTCTCTGCTCTCTGCACCTGATTCCTACCAACACACCTAGTCAGCCGTGACAGCTGGACCCCAGGAAGAGTAGTTGCTGCTTTGGCAGCAGCTAATGGGGATCCATAATAAATACAAATACAATTTGAAATGATTTATACTTTTACTTTTGATACTTAAGTATATTTTTGCAATTACATGTACTTTTGAAACTTAAGCATATTTAAAACAAAATACGTTTGTAGTATTTTACTGGGTGACTTTCACTTTTAATTTAGTCATTTTCTATTAAGGTATCTTTACTCTTACTCAAGTATGACAATTGGGTACTTTTTCCATCCACTGATATTGCTCATCTTCAAGGAGGTGAAAAGGACTTTTATATTCACACAGAGAGGTTTACCGTAGGTGAAAAATCAATTACCAGAACGTGTCATTACAAGACTGGCAGTCATACACATATATATATATATATATATATATATATTCCTGTTATAATTCCTCCTGTAACGCTGAATGGTATTAATTCATA
The DNA here is from genome assembly GCF_002910315.2 of Salvelinus sp. IW2-2015. Taxonomy (NCBI): domain Eukaryota; kingdom Metazoa; phylum Chordata; class Actinopteri; order Salmoniformes; family Salmonidae; genus Salvelinus; species Salvelinus sp. IW2-2015. The sequence continues at coordinate 25,358,243 of NC_036871.1, forward strand.
ATAGAATTACATGAGTAAAATATTTTACATTTTGAGACTCATGATGCCATAATTTTACCCTTAATATGCATTTACTAGGAAATGTAAATAGAACTTATCCCCAGTACACTAGACCTCTGAGAAAGAACTGCCAGACCCGCTGTTATTCTGACTCACTATGTATATTTTTGGACAGAATTTTTTTTCTTCTTTTGGCTCTATACTCTGCACTTTAACCTCATGGACATTGTTTGATTTCATATCAAAGTTTTGAATGATAGAACCAAAAGAATAAAACATGATTAATATGAGGCAACTCTTCATAATATACCTTCAAAATCTACTGTAYCAGTCAAAAGTTTGGACACACGTACTCATTCCAGGTTTTTCCTTTATTTTGACTATTTTCTACATTGTAGAATAATAGTGAAGACATCAAAACTACGAAATAACACATATGGAATCATGTAGTAACCAAAAAAGCCTTAAACAAATGAAAATATATTGTATATGTAACGATCGTCGTCTTCTTCGGATGAGGAATAGGAAGGATCGGACCAAAATGCAGCGTGGTACGTGTCCATGTTAAATGTATTATAACTGAACACTAAATACAAAATAACAAAAGTGAAACAACGAAAATCGAAACAGTCCTGAAAGGTGACACAACAGAAACAGGAAACAACTACCCACAAACACAGGTGGGAACAGGCTACCTAAGTATGGTTCTCAATCAGAGACAACGATAGACAGCTGCCTCTGATTGAGAACCACACCCGGCCAAACACATAGAAAAGGACAACATAGAACAAAACATAGAATGCCCACCCCAACTCACGCCCTGACCAAACCAAAATAGAGACATAAAAAAGGAACTAAGGTCAGGACGTGACAGTATATTTGAGATTCCTCAAAGTAGTCATCCTTTGCCTTGATGAAAGCTTTGTACACTCTTACTTTGTACTGTACTTTGATATGCATTGATGAATTGCACTCAATTCAATTCAATGGGCTTCTCTCTAGCACTGTTTATGATTAACAAGTCCCCTTACCTGAGAGTACATAACTTCAACAACTGCATCCATAGCTAAAATATGTAGTGTAGGATTCATATTCAAACTAAAAGGAAGATACACTGATTCCTATTGGTCTTAAAAAACACTGGTTTGTATGCTTATCTGCAATTTCATGAAGGTCTATTCCAGAAAGTTGCATACTTTTCTATTGTCGATGATAACTTTTATAAAAGGCCTTGCTGTCAGTTTATTGTGAAAGCAGAACAACAATAACATACCTCTTTCCTGAGCTAATGAAAGAGCATTATTGATTATGTGTACATAGCCTATAGGTAACATGTCTACCATGTTCATAGACACTGTAGGGTTCTAACTTGAAATATACTTATTCTTGTCACTATATGAGGCCTTGTCGATTATGTTACTTGCATAATGAATGTACATGTTGCGTGTCAATGAATGGTGAAGAGGAACTTTGAATATGGAAAGTTACTGTGAGAGAAAAGGGGAACAAACTCTGTCCATATTCTGTTGAGTAAGGTGAACAGAAAGTCACTTGTAAACATCATGGAGAAGTGACCGGATGAAGAGGAACTGCTACCAGACCGCTAGACCGTGAAGACAACAGTGCAACATTTAGGCAGTTTTGGGAAGCAGATGGAGAGTTGAGAAGTTACACCCCTAATCTTATCTTGACATATAAATAAATGCCTGTTTGATAATGTGCAAGGTGTGTTTGTAGCTGAGGCACTAGGGTTGGTTGAATAAACTTGGTTTCAGCTTTTCTAGTCGTCCGTTTGAGTTTTTACTCTGTTTGTTCAGAACCTAACAATACTTATAACATACATATTATATTGACTATTGCTCAATACTATACTAATGATTCATAAACAGTTCATAAAAAAAATATTTTAAAAAGTTTTTAAGCAAAAAACACAACTTCATAACCCTAACCCTATCCAAAATAGCATCAAAGCCAAATGTTTGATGCAGGATGACGCTAGTTCAGAGACAGGAAAACATCACCTCTCAAGACATAGTACGAGAACATATGTTCTGCTTCCAAAACAAACAGCACGCATTTCCTACACTGAGCTCTTCAAGAGTCCAAACAGCGGGTGAAKATTTAAGACATATTACACATTAGTCCTGAATGTGGACTTTGCTTCAGTTTAGCCTTATTGTTGTTTGTCTACAGACATCTTCTCTTCTCTAATGCATTAATGACTTGGCTCGCGTATGTTATATAATACATGTTATGTCCTGCATCTTGATAATCAATCTGTTGTGATTGTCAACAAGACACTTTTAAAAGGCATGTCCATTGTGAAACAAGGAATCGATTTGTGATCTCATTCTACCTCACAACCTCTTACTTTAAAGCACAACTGAAGCCAATAAACAACTTCTCTGATAGAAAATGGCCTATGTGGCTTCGATATTAGTCAGAAACATTTATTCTAGTGTCAAAATGTACTACAAAGTATAAATAGTGTCACGCCCTGAACTTAGAGAGCCTTTTTATTTCTCTATGTGGTTAGGTCAGGGTGTGATTTGGGTGGGCATTCTAGTTTGTCTGTTTCTTTGTTGGCCGGGTATGGTTCCCAATCAGAGGCAGCTGTCTATCGTTGTCTCTGATTGGGAATCATACTTAGGCAGCCTTTTCCCCACGTGTTTGTGGGTAATTATTTATGTTCTGTGAGTGTATGTGTGCGCGCCACGGTTGCGTAACGTTCGGTTTCTGTTTACCTGTTTTTTGTGAAGGTTTCACTCCGATTAAAGATGTGGAATTACATGCACGCTGCGCCTTGGCTCATTTATGACAGGGAGTTTGAAGACAGCGATCGTGACAAATAGGATAATTGTGGTCATAAAGTCGGTCTCGTCCAAACCAGAGTTGTGTAAGGTTGTTGCTGGGATTGATCGCCCCCCTGCTGCCATGGTGGATGCTCTTGGGAAGGGACAGGGAGGTGCAGGGGGCTGCCTTAAACAGCTATCCCCTCCCCCCCTTCTTTCAATTTCTGCCTGAAGACATACCCAAATTTAACTGCCTCTAGCTCAGGCCCAGAAGCAAGGATATGCATATTCTTGGTACCATTTGAAAGACAACACTCTGAAGTTTGTGTAAATGTGAATTGAATGTAGGAGAATATAACACAATAGATCTGGTTTAGATAATACAATGAAAAAAACATATGTTTTTTCTTTTTAATTGTTGTATCATCATCTTTAAAACGAACAAGATAAAACAAACATTCAGATATGAATATGGGGATAATTTCAGTGAAAAACATAAGAGGGCAACAGTACTTGTGCAAAGTTTCAGAATGATAACTTCCAAAATGAGTGTGCTACATGACATTTATCATGAAGTCACCCAGGTGTCCCACACAAGTAGCCCAAATGTACCCAAGCGGCCAAATTGGTGAAGGTATACATTTTGAAACAAATAACTATATACAAAATACCAAAATGGTATTCTAACACMCCCCCCCAAAAAATGGAGAAAAAAAAGAAGAAAAAAAAGATTGATAAAAACCCGAAAAAATAAAAAATACATTTACAAAATAACATGGGTAACTATTTACACACGTTCAGTATTTGGAAGACCCTCAGTCCTCTATCAAATCAAATCTATTTATATAGCCCTTCGTACATCAGCTAATATCTCAAAGTGCTGTACAGAAACCCAGCCTAAAACCCCAAACAGCAAGCAATGCAGGTGTAGAAGCACGGTGGCTAGGAAAAACTCCCTAGAAAGGCCAAAACMTAGGAAGAAACCTAGAGAGGAACCAGGCTATGAGGTGTGGCCAGTCCTCTTCTGGCTGTGCCAGGTGGAGATTATAACAGAACAGATTTTCAAACGTTCATAGATGACCAGCAGGGTCAGACACTAATAATCACAGTGGACCGGGAGGTGTGGAGCCAGAGACACCAGGGGTCCTGCTGGATGAACCAGCTTCAGAGGGGGATGGACACGTTGGCACTGGGGGCTCCCAGTCGGAGTCAGTGTCACTGTGAAAGAAAATGTTCACTTAGAATAGTTTCACATATGAGCCCTGTATCAACAGGTATAATAAACAGATATATAGAGTACAGGGAACATAAAGTGCTGTTCCATTTCACTTTGGCCATTGTTGTGGTGGGGGTGGGGGTGGGGTGGAGCGGCAGACACACGCACCTCGACCATGCTCCCTCTAATCCATAATATGTAGACTGAGTAGAGGAAGCATGGTCGCTGTGTTGAGATGTGGGTTTGCTGTTACATTCTACTCCACTCCATTCCATATATATATACACACAAACATAGGCTATGGGTCATTCACATACATAAAAACATACCCCCACCCACAATGTATAGCCAATGTGTACTTTACACATTTCATTACATTTTCATATATTGCAAATAAAATGTAAAAACAATCACAAATAATATTTTATATTATTAATTTCAAACAACGGCATTAGCATGAGAAGAACTTACCAGTCCAAAACAATGTCCTCTCCGTTCAAAAAATATGCTTCCATTTGAGTAATAGCTATGGTCGCTAACTGAGTCCTCTTCCAAAAGCATATCTTTCTCACTTTCACGATCAATTTCCTTTATAATTTTGTCTACATTCGTATATCTAGTCTTAGATTTAGCTGTCCCTGACTTATTCGCCATGATGATCGATATATAAACAGCTGAAGATGCTCGTTACCGAAATAGTGCTGTGCGTAACAAGCTTGGCTCCTTCCAGTATGAATCTTCAATGGCAATAGACCGTCTTTACGCCGGAGTTTACTACATGGGTTGGTCTTCCAACACAGAACCATTACATATTGCCGTTTACCTCTGCTCATTGGCTATCTACCCAGCTAGATTTCAAGACGATCAGTGGTCATTGGGTTAAAATACAGTCAATCAACGAAACAGCGGTCATATAATTGGTGCACAATGAGGTCATTACTTGTTGTCTTCCAAYCGGTTTCTTTCGGWCAATACGTYCCGCGAAATGACCCATCAMGTYTGGTTGTGTTACAAACAAACAGTTGATTGCAWTGAAACCAAACATGACTGGATAAAGTCACGTTTAGTCTGTGTATTTACGTCGAATGTTTCGTCGAAAATTGAATGACACGGAATTCAACGAGATAAGCGTTCACAAAATGTTTC